>NC_090941.1:405572414-405877142 GCF_040938575.1 Ambystoma mexicanum
ACTCTTAATTTCAAGACCACGAAAAATGCAAAACATTTGATAAAATGTTAAAGGTCTAATTCAAGCTTAATAAAGAGGCAAGAATAAAATTAGAATTTGGAGAAATTGTAAAGAATCCAATCATTTGGAGCCAACGGAAAATCCATCTGCAAAGTTTCTCACCCACTATGCTCTCTTTACAATAAATTCTCATCTAATATCACATGACTTCTAAAATACTACTACATTTTCTCCATTGTGCAACGGGTTGCTCTTCCTTATACTTATGTAAACAAAGTGAATCACTCGAACATCATAACCTTCTATCTCATTGACCAGCTGGGTGCTCTTTGCTATAATTTAACATTTAAAGTCAAGAAAACAATTGAAATTAACCTCTTATCTAACTCCTCCCATTAACCAGCCTGCTGCTGTTCCCTATATTTAAAATGGGCTCATAATGAAAAACATTGGGCCTCATTACGACTGTGCAGGTCCGGTAACAACGGTGCCGGTAAGCCTACAGGCACCGTTGTTACGGCACCGGCACAGTACGGCTATGCGGGCGGGTGCCGTCCTGCCCGCCCGCAAAGTTTCACAGAAGCACCGGCACCATTATTAACGGTGCCGGTGTTTCCGTGGTCCCCATTCCCATTGATTCCCATTGGACGCAAATGGGAATGGAGATTTATAATTACCAGCGCCTGACTTCCCGGAACGCCAGGGTTGTAATGCCCCGGTGTTTCCGGCAAGCCAGGCGCCAGTAAAAAGTATAAGTCTGGCGGCAACCGGATGGTTTTACCGGCACAGTTATCGCCGAACTTGTAATGAGGACCATTGTGGACATTTTTGGCAGGATTTCATTGCAAGGGATTTCATAGCAGGTTCAAAGAAGCATTGAATGATTTACAGTCTGTCTTTTTGCTCCTTATGCAAATTGCTAAAAAATAAAATAAAATGTCATAACTGCCTAAGGGAAATGCACCACATGTTTTTATTACTCAAGTTATCTGTGCTTTTAATAATATAAACATTTGATTAGCTCATCTGTAACTTTTATTAAATACTGAAGAAAAAAAAAACACTCCTAAGGAGCACATTAATATTGGATTGTGCGATAGGCCTCAGAAGGACATTTGAATGTACACCTTAAAATCATTTAAACCACCCAGTTGTACATTATATTTAGTAAATTTTATAGCTTTTGAGCTGCACTGGCAGGTAGTTTTAATAAACACAATGTTTTGCTTGTTTAAATTAAATGTTACTTCTAGTTTCAACACCAGACCATGTCAGTACTTTTTGCATTATAAGTCCTAAATATGTTAAAATATAAAATAGCTACAAAATGCAATTTGCGCTCGAGCGTGACTTTACCGAAAAATCTACGAAAAGCAAAAAAATGACTTATTTGTTAGAGCAGCTGATCTCCATTGCCCTTTGGCATGAATGCCTGTGTTGGCAAATTGCCGGCCTTCTTTGTGTTTCTTGCAGTCCTCTTGGTGTTTCCTTGGCCATTCCAACATGGCTGCCCCGCGTGCACCAGAGTGCCAGGGCCTTTGTCACTGGATGCTGGGCCTGATTGGCTGGGGCCAGGTTCTTACTGGCCTATGGGATAGCCGGCAGGCTTGGCCGGCCCTCCCTCCCTCCAAGGCCCACTCCTGGCCCCTGTCAGCTCCCTGTCCACTAAAGGTACGCCCTGTGTTGCTGTGTGTGCCCCCCACTCTCCCTCTCATGGTCCTCCCCCTCCCCTTTTCCCTCTCCTCCAAGCCATGCACACCTAAACAGACTCTGCATTTGTATGCTGCTGCCACCCGGCAACATGTTTGTGCCACCTAAACTGACTTTTCTGCATTTTTATGCTGCTGCCGCCCTGCAATATGGGGTGGACTAACATGTTTGTGCTACCTACATTCTGTATGCTGCTGCCACCCTGAAACATGGGGTTGGGCAACCTGTATGTTTTACAAGCACTTATGTAACTAAGAATGCCACCCTGCAACATGGGGTTAGGCAACATGGTTGTGCCACCTAAACTGACTTTTCTGCATTTGTATGCTACTGCCACCCTGCAACATGGGGTGGGCTAACATGTTTGTGCTACTTAAACTGACTCTGCATTTGTATGCTGCTGCCACCCTGCAACATGGTGTTGGGCAACCTGTATGTTTTACAAGCACTTATGTAACTAAGTATGCCGCCCTGCAACATGGGGTTAGGCAACATGTTTGTGCAGTTCCATGTGTTAATTCCGCCGCAAAAATATCGCGATGCAAAAATATCACCATATTATTGCGGCAAATTCACACATGGACCCTGCGGGCGAAACAAACGGCCATATGTACGGCGATATGTTTGGTGGGGATATTTGGTAGGGATACCGTTTGTGCTACCTAAACTGACTATGCATTTGTATGCTGCTGCCACCCTGAAACATGGGGTTGGGCAACATGTTTGTGCTACCTAAACTGACTATGCATTTGTATGCTGCTGCCGCCCTACAATATGGGGTTAGGCAACCTGTATGTTTTACAAGCACTTATGTAACTAAGTATGCCGCCCTGCAACATGGGGTTAGGCAACATGTATGTTTTTGCAAGCACTTATGTAACTAAGTAAGTATTCTGTAACAGCGCTGCAATGCCCAAGGGCTGTTGTGCGCTTTATAAATACAAATAAAGTAAATAAACTGCAGAGTAAAAAGCAATGTGGCTTTGAACATGTGTTTATCCCAGCACCAGAAAGCTTAATGAATACCACATTTTCAAAGCAGGACACTGGTCACAGGTTAACGTAGGTCTGCAAACCATTTCTTGTTGTACGGCATTGGCATAGCTTGTAAGCGCTAATCTGATATGAACTTTATGATACTAATGAGACGTTGAGCGGAATTACAGGACCCCGCTGCAGCCATCTGTTTCTTAGCCACCTCTTGGGAGTTCAAGGGTTCAACAGTCAGAAATGGCTTAGCAAGGGCGTCACAGAAGGGCACTAGAATATCTGCTTTAAGCCAAGCTGCAGAATGCCATTAAGTGCCTTAATACTCTTCTAGGCTAACAGAGTATGTAGCCCTAAAGTTTGAATCACTGTTGCAACCACAGAATGGGATACACCACATGAGGGGACCTATCAAGGCAATTGGCATCTCCGAGCACTTCACACAGATCCTCAATGCATTGCAGTGCATCCTTCTGGGGCACCAGAACACACTGGTGAGCCCTGGTACATAGGGACATAGAGACCGTGGGGCTGTTTGTGGCGCCATCTGCAGTGCAAAGGTCACCAGAGTCTGGTGACTACTATCAGTACTTGATTGCAGCATATGGTGGACATATTGTGAGGCCGGATCCAATATAGAAGAATGTGGTTTTGGTGGCAGAGTATGCCCAATGATTGAGTCGTAAGGGTACGGTTGTGGAACATCGGCTGAGCACCACTTTGCTTCAAATACAAATTTACATTCCATAGCCATCAGTCTTGATTTTGGGTGGTTGATCAATCACCAGGTACTACTGTGGTAAACCAAGGTTTTATGGACAGCTGGTAACTGCCTCTGGTCATGCTGAAAACTAAAGGACGGGCTTCAGTGAGCCCATCAATTTGCTATTTCCATATTAAATATTTGTTTACAAAAAATTCAGACCTAAAATAAACCAGACTGCTGAACTGCCAGATGAATCAAGCCCTAGTTGAGTGCAAGTTGCAGGACACATAAGCCAAATAATTCAAGAAACTAGACCTCGAGTGGATGGGTTGACTGATTCAGCGATTTATCATTGCACCCTGCTAAAAAGTAGAAGCCAACACTCTACTGGGTTATGCCCTTCTCCTGCAAGGTGGTTCAATGACAGGGGACGTGGGGAGTGGTATGCCACATATGTATCCACACAAATCCAGCTGCAGAAAGTAGTCAACGATTTGTGGCATTTCCCAGCATATAGTAATTTTGTAGCAAATATTGCAAACCTTGTCACTGTCCAATGTGCTTGAACATTTGGGATATGGCGTTGAAATGGCATACAACTGCAATTATTTTATTGAGCCTTTACGTTTATTGGTCTCTGGGGAAAATAAAGAATGACTTTGGCTATTTAATGACCAGCGCACTGACATCACTTGATGTCTTTAATAAAGCAAGTCACTCTAAAATTGTATTTCAATTTGGAGAGTACAAGGAGGATAGGAGCAATCAAGTTCTAGATTGTTAAATAGTTATTCATACGTACTTTAATTAAGACCAATTGTAACACAATGTACTATTTTGTGCCACTCAATATTCCTATTATCACATATAATTTTGAAATTGGAGCCTCAATATCCACGGTCGCAGGGCTATGAATGGAATAAGGTGTCTGTGAAGCATTCAGTGCATTGTAGATACATATACAGAGACCCAAAGGACGAAGGTAAGTCTTGTACATAAACTGGAGGACAGAGAAGAGATCACTGGTTCGAGCAGAAAAATAAGACACGGTTTCAAACAAAAATGTACCAAAGAAATGTTATTTATGCATTTATTGGGTATTTATATTGCGCCTATACACAATGTGTTTCCAGATGCAACAAGATAAGGTTGGGGGGTGCAGGGATGACAAAAACGGTCCTACTAGGCCTTGTGACATTTGAATCCTGCAAGTGCAGTAACAAGAAGAGTGAGGTGAGGGGTGAAGTGCCGGTCAGGGTGGAAGGGCCCGTGGGATAAGCGAGTGCCAGGGAAGTCAGGTGGACAGAGCCAGGGGAATGCAGAGTGTGCCGGGGAAGGAACGTCCACACTAAGTGTGAGGCGCACGGCTGGAGGGGATCAGGCCTAGCCAGGCTAGAGCAGGGGAGGTGGCCGGGGCAGGGCAGGTTAGGTGGGGAGGGGGGATCGGAGGAGACCAAGTGCAGGGGTATACTGGACGAGGAGGGCCTGGTGTCCTGTAAGAACCTGAGGGAACCGGGCAGCCAGTCAAGAGGCAGACAGGGACATTAGCAGGGGAGAGGGAAGGAGGAAGAGAAAAGGAAGGTCTTGAGAAGCTTCCGGAACTGAAGGAGATCCTGCTCAAGTTTGAGAGGGGCAGGGAGGCCGTTAGGGAGAATTCTCATATATGGCTAATTTCCCTTACCTAGTGAGTCCCTCAGCAGCTTTGGTGGATTTCTAGGATTTATTATTTTCACCTGGTAAGAGTGAGAGCCCTTTTTCCCACTCTTACATGTGTTTTCCTGTGTGTGTTTAACATTTTTCTGTTCATAGACTGTGGAGCCACACCTACTCCACAGGCATCATATTTTTACTGTGTTACACAGCACCTTCAGTGCACTGACACAGGGTTGTCTTTTAGACTTCCCACTCAGACTCCATTTTCTGGGGCTGACTACTGTCGCCCAGAGCATGTAAACTTGCCATTAACTTTACTAGTCTCTTTTAAAAACCACAGACCCAGTACAAACCATTTACATGGAGTACTGGAAAGGGTTACTACTTATTCCTTTTCGTCTGTTTCTCTTGGAGCATTGTTTTGCTCCCTTTCCATTAAGACTTGGCTGGTGGCAGTGGTAACTACCCAAGTTTGGTTCCTTTGTTCACCGTCTTTTCGCGGGCTTCTGCAGAGAAGCCCTTCTTTAGGCGCCTGAAAGTCTGGGCAGGCAGGATGTGAGGGAGGGGTTTTAGGACCCCTGCCATGGGTTCCCTTGGTAACCCAAGTCGCACTCCTGTTTGATTGGCTGGGTGACTGTCCCCGCCAGGACAGCCACCCTGCTGTGTGATTGACAGCCAGGCTGTGTGAATGGGGGAAAACTGCATAAAAAGCAGGTCTCTGGGTCTGGAAGAGCAGAGTCGCCACTGGAATGAGAGAACCGAAGAGGAGCTGACAGAAGAGGACCCCTACAACGACTGAACCGCCCGGTGAAGCCCTGCTGCAGTTCCAAATCTTCAGACTCCAACGACAGAGAGGATCTTCCAAGAATCTTCTTCCCTTGAGCTGGTGGGACCAACCAGTTCACCCAAACTCCAAGCCAGGACCCCCTCTTCTGGTCGAATTTGCTGTACAGAGCTAAAGTGGGCCGGATAGCCAGGAAGGTCGGACCATGCTTGGGTTTTAAGGAGCGCACCTTTTATTCGTTGCTTTACTCTGCTGGTGGTTTCTTCCCTGGGTAGTACAGGATATCCCAGTCTTCCTACTTCGTGTCAGTCCTACAGTCGCTTCAGGAACCGTGAGCCTGCTGGAACTACCAGGAACGTCCACCGCAACCACAGCTTCTTCTCCATTTAAGGTACTGTTCAACATCTGGTTGTTTGTTTCGTCCAGCTGCGGTGGAAGGGTGTGAAACCTTTCGCCAATCCGAGGGCTTGTCCTTCTCTTCTCTTTAAGCTAACTTTTCTACTGACCAACTTCATTCTGAACTCTTGGCAAAGACTTAACCGCGAACTACCCTAAACTGTGTGATCTTGAGCAAAAGACTTTTGTCCTATTGACTTTGGCCCTAAGCCTATTTTACTTGATCCAATCACTGTAGTTCCTCTTTCTAGATTGCCCTGACTATTTACCTGCTGGTACTGCTTCTTTCTGCCTAACTTTGTCTTTCCCTCCCTTTTAAATTAATAGAGTGCCATTTTGCTCCCACTTCATTTTGTGAGCTTAACTTGTCTGGAAACTATTGGGAGTGGTGTGGTTTATTAAGAGTGTGATTTTTGAACTGCTTCACTTTAGTGAAATGTTATACAACTGAAACGTAAATAAATGTATATTCCTTTACTTGGAAACCTGGAGTCAGTGTTTGCTTGAATCATAGTAACTGCTGTCATTTGTGTAACTATTTGATACTGCTCACTTGCTCTTGAGATAAGTCTGGCTGCTCAGCCATTGCTACCACTTTACTGTGTAGTACAGGCTTGTACCAAAGGTGAATATGTGCTGCCACTTGTAGTCCTAATTGTGTGTAGTGTTCCCAAAGGGTACTGCATATAATTCTGCCTAAAAGAAGCCATTCCAGAGGGAGGATCCTGCAGAGGAGAGAGATCTACACCCCACTCTACTTGGAAAAGCATCTGATCTGCAGAGAGTTGGAGCTAGAAGACAAAAGGGCTCCAACAGGAAGGTATTTAGGGAGGTATATAGTGTGAGAGTGTTGGGTGTAGCAGGGTTCCAGCCCCGGAAAGCCATCTGGATGATGCAGAGGGTCTTGAACTTCATCGTCACAGCAACTGGGAGCAAGTTGAGAGATTTTAGGGCTGGACAGATGCGGTCCCTGGGCTTGAGGCCACGGATGCATCTTGCAGTTCTACTCTGGATTAGTTGAAGGGGGCGAAGGGAGGAGTTAGGCAGATTGAGGAAGAGGCAGATTGAGGAAGAGGCTGTTGCAGTAGTCCAGCCTGGAGAGGAGCAGAGCTCTGGAAACATTGAGCTTCTGGGGGAAGGTGAGCCAAGGGAGCAAGCCTCTCAGGAGGTGCAGCTGAAAGTGGGCCTTGGCAAGGTCTGTGATGTGAGGGGAGAAGGAGAGAGAGCGAGGAGTCGAAGATGACATCAAGGTTTTTTGCCTCACAGGAGGGTGAGAGGAGGGTGCCCATGGAGGGCGGCCAGAGTGTGGTGGAGTAAGGAGCAGGGGTCCCAATGAGAACGATCTCTAACAGGCGTTAAGGCAGACATTGTTAGCAGTGCACCAAGCCTGAACAGCAGACAGGCAGTCAGGAATGAGAGACCAAGAGGAGGAGGCAGAGGAGGGAAGCTTGAAGGTTAGCTGTGTGTCATCCGCATACCACTGGAAGTTAGGAGAGAAGATTGAGATCAAGTGGGCTACAGGGGCCAGGTAGCTGTTGAAAAGCCAGGGCGAGAGGATAGACCCTGAGGGACCCGCAGTTGGAGAGTTAGATGGAGGAGAGAAAAGGGCGCAGTTGAACCTGGGAGGGTCGGTCAGAGAGATAGGAGGTCAAGCCAGGTTCGTGATGTCAAGGGTATCACAGAGCCGATTTAGAAGGGTGGCATTATTGACAGAATCAAAGGCAGAGGAATGGTCAAGAAGGATGAGAACAGAAGGAGAGTTTGAATCGAGATTAGAGAGCAAATCTTTACAGGTTTTCAGGAGTGCGGTTTCTGTGCCTCTGGCAGCTCTGAAGCCAGACTGATTGTCGTGGAGACAACCGACAGATTCAGTGCGGTGGATAAACTGGGAGATGGCGAGCTTCTCCAAGAGTCTGCCCAGGAAGGGAGTAATGGAAATTGGCCGGTAGTTAGCCAGACAGGAAAGGTCAGCAGAAGGCTTTTTGAGGAGAGGGTGCACAAGGGAGTGCATTAGGAGTGAGGGGAAGGATCCATTGGCAAAGAAGTTATTGCGGAAAGCAGCCAAGGGAGACAATGCTGTCCTTGATAATTCGAGAGGAACAGGGGAGCAATTGTTTGAATGAGACTTTGGATAAGACTCCCTCATTGCTCCAGCAAAAAGGATATTAGTAGATAAAAGATTCCTAGTCAACTCTTAAATGTGTGGTCAGGGTAGAGGAATGTTTAATTGAAATACACCCAACTTGTAATCAGGCCATTTATTTTGCAGTCTTGCAAAAGTAGAAACACACTTTAATGCATCACAGGGATGAAACTCCACTATTTAGTAAAGGCCTGGATGGAGGAAACCTGAGAAGCTAACCGAATACATAGGACCACGTTTAGAGTCGGTAGTCCCCTAATGATATGGACTGTTAGACAGAAAGGAATGGTTAAACAGTGGACTTACTTTTGCTGCTTATTTGAGAACCATGTTGCTACTCCATTTATTTTTTTAGCATTCAATCAGGATGGGAGATATGGTAAACTGCAAGAGAAAACAGCATGACAGGAAGTTTCACAGAACAAAGACGCACTTATTCAAGCATCTTCTTTAACCGCATAACCTACCAACTAGTTCCGACCTTAAAGATTATGCCAAGAATGCTGCACTATGAAAAGGACCTCTGGTGTGAGGTGAATTGGAGGAAAAGTGTACAACAATGCTGAAGGCCATTCGAAGACTAAGGCATGTGCTGTTCAAGTATGCAAGATCAGGCTGCAGTCCAGTGCTGTGCATGGTGATCTCTGTATGACGCAAAAAGACCCATCCCTGAATCTTGCTCTTGGTTGGTACATTCCATGAAGAGGTCCGCGATAAAGCACAGTGACATCAGTATACTATTAGTAAACAAAATCTAGCTAATACATTCAGACAATGTCCTCGGTCGCTCCTTTCTACTCTTAGGCGCGTCCATGTTTCTTCTGCCATGCTATTTAATCTAGTGCACCTTTCCATCTGTGCATGTTTAATTTGGCAGTCCTTGCTTTTTCTTTAGTTGTTTTGTATAAAACGAAGAGAAGCGCCAGGCGCTCCTCTCCCTTTCTACTTCCCATGCTCGTCTTTTCTTTCTGCTGCTTATGTGTCCAGTTTCTTGCTTTGATGTGTCCCACTCTTAACATGCACCATAATACATGTGCTCCAAGAATCATCTAACCTAACAAAAGCATGCCACTTGCTATTGTTTGAGCTCCTTTGCAAGTTTACATTTTTAGTTCTGTAAGGATGCAAAAGTAAGGCTCGGACACAAAGGTGACATAGTTTTGGTTATAAACTTTTATTAACCAATAAAAGGGTTGGAAAAACGACCTCTGTGACCCTAAAGCCAAGAGGAGTTTCCTTGCCTCATAAAAACCTCATGTAAACGTTAGTATGTTAAATAGTCTCACACTGCTGCATCGAAAAACCCTGCTTCTGACCCAAACACTAATAACTTAAACCTAATGTGCAAGGATACTTTATTAAAAACTAAAGTATTATTGACAGTTCTTGTGTCGGTTTGTCAAAATAAAGCAAATGTTCCATTTCCACAAAGTGGCATTTGAATAACCAGGGATTAGCTCCTTTCCCCAGGGTTTTCCAAGCTTTCCCAAAGGTGTGCAACAAAAGTTCTCAGATTTCCCAATGAACTTCCCTTCTGTGTGCACAGCTGGTGTATGTCTGGTTCACTCTCTTAGCAAACATTCCCCAGGAAATGATAACAGTCTCTTCCTTTCCATACTTTCTTGACTGAACTTCACCTTATTCTTAGATGTTCAAATAGGTGCAGGTCCCAGATTTGCACCGATGTATTATACTAGCTTGGTGTACTCTCCTGCTAAGCATAGGTGCTTTTCTTGTTTATTTCAAAATCTTTTTATTGGCATTTTAAGATATACATTACATCGGTGACAATTTCCCTTCCAACTGATTATCTCCGCCATTCTGCAATTATGATACATATTCGATTATTTCCTGGAAGGAAACATCCCTCAGGAAAACATAACAACATTAACTAAACATAAACTGTCTTCATGTTCAACGATTATGGAGTCTGTAGCACCTTATGTCAAGTTGGTGGCCTGTCCATGTCCCTGTAGGTGGGAGGCGGGTGGGGTTGGCATTCTTTCCCTTTGAGACTCGTCACCCCCTTCTTTTTGTTGTGAGCTATGCATTTCTTGCGACTGAGCGCTGTTCATCACATTTCTAGGCCTTATGGGGGCATGTCGTCGGATGGTAGGAACATGTCTCTCACCACAGCTTTCCATGCCTCAAATTAAGCGTTGGTATCCCCATCACCCCCCACAATCCCCGATCCCCAGGCTTCTGTCTCTGCAGCCGTCCATCACTCCATTTCCCTTTTCCACCTCATGTATTGGGGGCCTTTTTTGGACTTCCATGACATTGCCACCTCCCTTTTTGCTAGTATGCATGCCATGTCCATCACCCGGACAATATGTTTTATTTTGCTTAACCTGGGGTATGTGCCCAGCAGACATTCCTTCATTGTCCATTCATATCGGGTTACTCCGCCCTTCTCACATGCTTGTTTAACGTTGGCCCAAAATCTGCCCGCTTTTGCGCACTCCCAAAACATGTGTATTAGGCCTGCTTCATCACTAGTGCACCATGGGCAGCGTGCCTCTGCCTGCCGTTTGAAGCTTGCTACCCTTTTTGGGGTCATGTACGTTCTGTATAGCACGTTTGCTTGGATTAGCCTGAACCTGGCGTTTCTGGGCACTGACTTTGGGAATTTCAGTGCTCTCTCCCATTCATTGTCAGATAACCCCTCACCGATGTCCGTCTCCCATTTGGTCCTTAACGTGGCTCCGCGGGGTTGGGCCTGTCGTTTAGCTGCGCATAGATCCTCGACACTGGCCTCCACCTGTCGCTCAGGTTGTACATTTCTGTCAGTAGGGGGGTCGTTGCTGGTTCCTCTAGCTAGCCATCCCATCTCTCCTTAGCCTCGTGTCTGAGTTTCTGATACCATAAGAACTGACCCGTTGGTATACCCTCCCTCTCGTGCAGCAATTCCAGATCCCTGAATTCTCCCTCCTCGTACATGTCTCCCCAGGCGTATATACCCCATCCCTCCCATTGCCTAAGTATGTTAACCACGGCTGGAGTCGTTCTCATGCTCGCCATTATTGGCAGATCAGGGGAGTAGGGGTTCTTTAGATGTGTGATGGTCTTGACTCTTTCCCATACCAGTCTACCCAGTTTGGCCAGTAAGGGAGCTCCTCCGGCACGGTCCGGGGGCGCCCATATTATCTTCTTGAGATACATGGGTTTGACAAGCTCACTCAGTAGGCCAGTTTCGTTAGTGACCTCATCTGATAGCCATTTAGTGACGTGGCTGAGTTGGGCCGCCAAGTAGTACCTTTCAAAATCCGGGAGTTGTATGCCCCCCTTATCGTAGGGGAGGGTTAAAACATTCAATGTGAGTTTATGGCGTGTTTTTCCCCATATAAAGTCTCTGACCTGAGCTTCTAGCTTTCGGAAGAAAGGTGGCCTGATGTAGTGGCAGATGGTTTGGAAGAAATATAGGTAACGTGGCAATATAATCATTTTTGCTATCCTTTCCATCATCGAGAGAGGTAACCTTGACCAAAATTTCATTGAGTTGTGAAGCCCTTGAGATACCGCCTGTGTATTCTGCTCGTGTGTGAGTTCCGGCGTGTGTCGGATCTTGACCCCCAAGTATTTAAACATGTCCTGCTGCCATCTTATCCCAACCTGCGGTAGGCTGTCCATTTCTACCCCCCTCAGGCCTGCCAGTGGGAACATACAGGATTTTTGTCTGCTAAAGTGTATCCCCGAGTACCGTGCAAAGTTATCCAGTACTTCCAGAATTGTAGGGGCGTTATTTTTTGGGTCTGTTAGGTAAATTAGGACATCATCCGCATATAACGAGATGACGTGAAACCCCCCACCTACTCTTATTCCAGCATCCCAGAATTGTTTCCTTATATAGATAGCGATTGGCTCCAACCCCAGTATATAGAGCATGGGGGAGAGGGGACAACCCTGTCTGGTGCCTCTTTGTATATCCCAGGCTTCCGATACCCACTTGCCCGTTTTCACTCTAGCTGTGGGATTGTTATATAATATCTTGACCCAGCGCACAAATCCCTCCCCGAATCCGAACTCCCTTAGCACCTCTTTCAACCACTCCCAGTAGATGGAGTCGAATGCCTTTATGGCGTCCAATGACATCACTGCCATCTGTTCCTGGCCTTCCGCTGTGTGTGCTAAGATGTGCTATAGCCGTCGCAAATTGGCAGTTGTGTTGCGGCCAGGCACAAAGCCATTCTGGTCCTCGTGAACCAGACAGCCTATCACTTTGGACAATTTGTTGGCCAGGATGGTGGTCAGTATCTTACTGTCATAATTCAGCATTGCTATTGGTCTATAAGAGTCGCAATCTTCGGTTGGTTTTTGTGGTTTGGGTATTGGGACTATAAGAGTCTCCCTCATGGTCTTGGGTAAGGTTCCTGTCTCGTAAGCTTCTTGAAATACCTTGTGTAGTAATGGGACCAGTGTTGTCTCGTATGTTTTGTAGAACTCCGGGGGAGCCTGTCTGTCCCCGGGGTCTTGCATGTGGACAGGGCTCTAATTGCTACTGAAATGTCCTCTGGGGTGAGGGCCTCTTCCAGTGAGTCGCGCTGTTGATCGTTCAGTTTAGGGAGTCCTATCTCTTCTAGGGTGTCTTTTATATCTGTCAGCGGGACTTGGGTGCCATGTGCGTATAATGTGGAGTAAAAGTCTGCAAATGTGGTTTTCATATGGGAGCGGGTCTCTGGCTTTCATATGGGAGCGGGTCCCAGATTCACAATGCATCCCGACAATAGCTTGTTTTACTCTCCTGCCAAACATAGGTGTTTTTCTTGTCTCTCTCAGGGTCCCAAACCCTCTTGGTTCTTTGGCTTTCGTATGGGTGTGGGTCCCAGACTCGCAATAGTGTCTCTTGCCTGCTTGTTTTACTCTCCTGCCAAACATACACCTGTTTCTTGCTATCTGTTATTCTCAGGGTCCCAGATCCTCTTATCTTGCACTCTGTAGTTCCTTTCCCCGATTTCTCCTGGTCCTCTAGCCCCTCTTGGTCTGCCTGTGTACCTGTTTGCGTGTTTCTTGACTTCTGAGTAGCAGTGCTCTGCAGTGAGCCTCCGGCAGCATTCGGTTGCCTTTTCGGGATGGTGTAGGCTCTGCTGGTTACTGCTACCTTCTCTGACTGTGGATAAGGCTTCCAGCAGCATTCGGGTATCTCTCCTAGTCTGCGACTCCTACGCTGTCGCTGCTTGCTACTTTAGCTCTGGTTTTGCTTTCCGGCAGCTCCCCGGACTTCAAGATGTCCAGTGGGTTTCTTGGGCAGCGGTCGGCATAGTCCCTTCATCCTGGACTACCTTCATGCTCGGTTTTGCTTCCGTACACAGCGTCTTGTGGATTGCATACCTGCTTGTTGGGACGGCGTCTCCCGGGTTTCCTACTTGGAGGATGGCTCTCTCCATGTTGGTTTCCCTCTGCTATTTTGTATTGCCTTTGACCAATCAAGTGCTTTGAGAGACCAGACCGTTCACTCTAGTTCTCTGGAGTGATATTTGTACTCCTGGTCAGCATCTTCTTCGCAGTACTGGCATTGGATGTATATGTAAAGCAAATTGTGTTTTTTAGTCAGGTCTAACATAGTAGGTTGGCTGGCTTTACAACAAAAGATATTAGCACTAGAGGGAATTATGAGAGAAGGGTTTAGCTTCAGCACAGAAGGAGGTACGTTCTCAGGAGATGGTCGTCCCTAATCCCATAAGGGTCTTCCTCTCCCATGCGATCCGCCCATGGTACACCACCCCCAGGGGGATTGTTGTACTGTGGACGCACAGCCCTGGCCCCATGGGAAAGGTTTCCCCCTGGGGAGAAGGGATTACATCCTCAGATTCATCACAGTTCACAATTCATCCTTTTTCTTTGTAGGTATGGCAAATAAAGACAATATGCTCCTGCCCCATTCAAAGCAGTGATGCATATTACTTCAGTTAACTTAATTAGGAAAATGGGATAGGCAGCATAGAAACATTATCTATATTCACTGAAAAAACTTTAGTTAAAATTTAGTTAAATTGACCAGATTTACTGCAACAAAACCCCTGACATTTTGCGCATTTAGAAAGTCCTTACCGGCTTAACTCGGCGCGCTCCCGTTGATGTCCCCCATAATGCTATGTCCCCCATAGTGCCATTTCTTTGTAGGTTATTGTGAATCCCTTCTCTAATAATATATATGTGCTCTTAGGCTTTGCAACGACAATGCACCAAGTTAAGCCGCTCAAAACTTGATAAAAATGTGTGTAATTTCAGGGGTTTTGTTGCGATAAATCTGGTCAACTTAACTAAACTTTAACTGAACTTTTTTCAGTGAATTTTAAGGGTTTTGTTATACCTTTGTTTTTTTCCTCGCCAATGGCCAAGGCCTTCAGCTGTGATCCTATATATGTCTTTTGATCCGACTAGCCAGGGCCTTCAGCCCTAGCCAGTGAGCACGGCCTTGGTTGTGTCCACTGTATATTCTAAAACACTAGCGGTCCACTAGGAATGGCCTTCGGCCGTGACCACTATGCATGTTTTGTAAGCCCACTTTCCATGGGCAAATACTTTTTTCATTATTCCCCCTTTTTAAAAAAACGTTTTCTCGATAACCGCAGTTATAGTAACAAAGTACTACAAATAGCCACGGTGATCCATAGTCGTCAGCTAACCACGGTTATCAGAAAAAAACAGAGAAAAGAAAATGATTCCCTACCCTCCTAGTCACTCACCAGGTGGCCCTCTTCTCCTGCCCAGCTCCCACCGCTCCCATAAACGTACGTTTCCCTTCCTAGCCCTCTACCGTGCCCCCCAAACACTCATTGTTCCGTGTGACACACTTTCTTTACCACTCAGTTCTTCTTCTGTAGCTGCGGTTATCCTGACGAATAACTGTGGCTACAGGAAATCGTTTTGGGCTCTTAACTTCATCCTTAGCCCCTTCCAACTCCCCAATTTCACATGGTGTCCACCCCACCTCTAGCCTGATGCCATTTAACCATTTTCCTCCTCCACATGGCATTTTTCTGCCTTTTTGTTTTCATTTAGCCGCAGGTACAACTGTAGTAGAACTGTGGTTCTCTCTCGCGTCATGGGGGTGTGGGAGATTGTGGATTTTTCATTTCTGAAAAGCCTCTCTTTTGTGAAGCACCATGGGAGATCTCTATAATTTTGGTAGAAGGGGGCACCCCTTCTGCGTCAAATATTTTAAAAAGTAGTGGAAGCAATAACCCCAACCCCCTCGGGAACTAGAGTCAACACTTTGTGTCCAAGTTGTTTCATACCTGGTCCAATTACATCCAGCGGTTTTTCGTTGTGCGGTCAAGCAGAAATTGCCCTTTTTTGTCTATGGGAAAATGAATGGGGACTAGGCTTAAAGTGTGTTTTTTGTTATCTTAACTTTTTTTATTTTGTAAGTGATCATTTTGTTATGTCTACAAAATTTCAGCCAAAACCGTTGTACAAGTCAAAAGTTATTAGCAAATAATTTTTTGTATTTCCTTTGGTACTCAACATGCAAACGCAGCACTATGATAAAGAGAAGCAAGGACTTGTGTTATGTGCTCATCATTACAGTAGCCACAAACCAAAACAAAAAACATAAAAAGTCGAACGGTTCATAACAGCCAATTTAAAGGTTGATTACTGAATGTCTACAAAGTGGCACATTAAGAACCTCTGTAATGCCATTAGCTCACCCCCATTATAATGAACACAGGAAGTACAGTAAAATGCATCCAAATTACTATTTCCTTTGACATATCCCAATAACATTACTGGCGTACCTGTTTGTTCTCTATAGCATCAGTTTCTCGCTCGTGGAGGTTGATAAAATGGTTGTGTAGGTCGCGTGCATCTTCTCGGCTGGCCATCACCACCTCTGCGGAAGTCTCCATAGAAGCCCTCTTCCTCCTGTGTGTAAACAGCATATTTCAGGCTTTTATGTCCGGAAGAAAGCAATACAGACATTTTGATTGTGTTCAGCATTTTAGTCTGTCAATGATACCAAACTAGTTTACTTAATTTAGTTTTCTTTTGGTAAATGCAGGACATTTCAACCGACGCCTTGGCAAAATCAATAGGCTTGGGCTTCAATGTTCTAATAGTGAGAATGTAAGTGGGTGGGGGGATATCGTTGCATGGATGGATGAGTGAGTGAGTGAGTTAACAAGGTTGTATGGCGGGTGGATAGATGAGTGATTGTGGATATATGAAGGCGTATGAATGGATGTATGAGCTGCTTTCAGGTGTCAAAGCAATTCTAAAAGTGCTGATGGCATAATGTGGAATGTTTGCGCAGTTCTGTTTATTTGTGGTTTATAGCCATTGCAGTTTGTGGGTGCAATGTTTGGTAAGCTCCAAGGAGAGCCATTCGCGTAATTAATTCTCAGGTGGGTAATTTCTGGGTGTAGGATTGAAAGGCAAAAATCCTTCTACTGACCTTCAAGTGGTAGTGGGGGGCTTGTAGTAATTGGATGAGCTGTGTCATGAGAAAGAACTTCGGGGCTAACATAACCCACATGTTTCTTATCCAGTCACAAAGTCAATAGGGGATAAAGAAGAGGTTGGACACAACATATCTTCATAAATGCTACTTATTAAAGACGAGGGGTATAACTAGAATTCAGGCCAAAGGATAACCCATCCAATTGCATGCCTTGTTATTCAAAACCCAACCTTCCCCCTCCCCCTTCTTCCTACCCACTTTGGTCTTGTGAGTTCAGGTTTGTGCATTACCCAAGTGTCTCTGGTAATCAGAAGCAGAAGCAACAAGTCCCCCAATTAAATATCAAGTCAGGCAATCCAATAGATGGGTGAAAGCAAATGAAAAGTCCTCAAACAAAATCAATCTCTCCTGTATCTTCCCACCCTTGGGAATCTCTCTCAGGATCACTTCCCATCACTCAGTCTTTTGGCAAGGTGTGGTTCTCGATCTTTGTGCGTTTGTAGGGATATCTCAAGGACTCAGATCTACAGAAATCCTCACATTGTCTCTGTCTGGGGAAGTAGCCTACAGTTTAGCTGCATGAGGTGCCGATTCTGAGCCTGCTGCTCACAGAAGGGATTAGAAGAGCACTGAGCAGGGCAATTATTAGCCCTTGTGTTGGACCAGGGCTAAATATGGCCCTGGTTCAACACAAGGCCTCTATCAGGTCTGTGTCTCAGGGTACAGGCTCTAGTGCCCACCAGCCCCTCTCCCATCCTCAATGCCTGTGTCACATGCTCGTTCCCACGGGCTTCTATGTCTTTACTCCTCCTTGTCCAACTGTTTTTCCTGCACTGTCTCAATGGTTTGCCTCGCTCCTCCACTTCATCCAGGCTCTCACCTGTCTTCCCCTGCTCGAACATTTCTTGTGATTTCTTCCTGCCACCTTTGATTACTTCCAAATCTCTCTCTCCTCCAATATCTGATGTTAGTCCTCTCGTCCCACCCTACTTTTCTTCTCTACTATCGCCTTCTGATGTTCACCTTCTCCTACCACCTCCCAGTGTTCCTTTAACTTCCTTTTGATTTTCAATCTCCTGCAACCTTCGTATGTTCACTTCCTCCTTCCCTTTCCTCCTGACTCCTCCCTCGATGGTCACCTGATGTTCTCTTTCAACTCCTCTCTCCTAAAGCTTCTGTCTTCATTCTCAAGCCTCCTGCTCTCAACTTCTCACTCTCTCTGAAACTAGACTGCCTCTAGCTCCTTCTCCAGCCTGTAAGCTAGGCGCTTTTATGCGTGGGCTGGCCAATATTTGGTATTACCCAAATTGACCTTTTACAATTGACCTTTTGCACAATTGACCTAATTATAGTGTCCTAACTGACCTTCTGCACAATTGGCCTTTAAATTATTTTAGTTATTTTATATATGTATTGGATTGGTTTTGGATTACAAATAATATAAGGGGATTGTGTGAGGGGTTGCAGGGGTTTTTGGATTGGGTGGGGGGTTGTACGGGGTTTCCCCCCGCATATATGTCCTAATTGACCTTATAAATTAGGACAATTCTCCCGAGGTCAATTGTGAAAAGGTCAATTAGTATATAACCCAGTATTTGGGACTGTAATCAGAGTTTCACTTGTGTGCTTTTTACT
Source organism: Ambystoma mexicanum (assembly GCF_040938575.1). NCBI lineage: Eukaryota > Metazoa > Chordata > Amphibia > Caudata > Ambystomatidae > Ambystoma > Ambystoma mexicanum. The sequence continues at coordinate 405,590,830 of NC_090941.1, forward strand.
GGAGAATTCTGGACTGGTTAATTGTGTTTAGCTGAGGGGGGATAGGGTGTGACTTCCGACCATAGGCCCAAGTACCACGGTATTAAGATCGCAGGCCACCATTTAGGTTTTCTACACAAGAGTACTCACACATTCCTTCTGCAGCCTCAACACTTCTTCATGGCTCTTTCCGTTCCATTGTTATATGTTCTCTACCCACCCAGGGCATCCATTAGTTGCGCGCACAGGTGGAAGACCACTCTTACTCGCTTTATTTGCATTTTTGATGAGAATTCTCCTGCATAATTTTCCCTGTTCTATGTGTGGGTATAATAGTTTTAAGGGGCAGTAGGAGTATTTTGCGCCTCAAAGAAGGCTGTACAGTAATTCTTCCTTAAAGGGTCAGCAAAGCATAATGGCAACATGTAGCGATCCCATGCCACCCGCAGGTGGCATGGTGGAGTAGCATGGGGATGATGCACATGGCCACGCACGGTATGGCTGGTGGTGGTGGTACCCGGCAATGTAACGGAGTGAGGTCTTTAAAAAGATCTTCAGAGTAGTTGCATTATTTGCACAACAGAGGTTCACAGAATTGGTAGCACTTAGCACAGCGACACGTTTAGCACATTGCACTTTATATTGAGTTTTAAATGTGTTTTAAATGTACAGTTGTATTTTTATCATCTTGTATATTTACCAGGTTACCCACCGTAGTGACCACCTTACTCCTAGTCCATAGTCCCCTTTCCTCCATACTTGTGGGACATCTCTCCATCCTGTGGGACGGGACCGGAGCACTTTGTAAAAAGCATCCACATTTTTGTCAGAAATGTGTCCCTCCTCTCTTTCCTGCGTGAGGCCCGGTACGCGGCCGTAACCCCGCCCACCTTGGCTCCACCCCGCGCATTGCCCATCAGTCCTTTTCTATCGCCATGTCAAAGACCCATTAGCAATAACAGAGGAACCTTATTAGAGGGGACGGCGGGCGGGCGGATGGAGGAAAGGGAACTATGGACTAGGAGTAAGGTGGTCACTACGGTGAGTAACCTGGTAATACTCCTACGTCCCGTCCCCTTTCCTCCATACTTGTGGGAGATTCCCAAGCACTCCTTACAGGAACTACGGGTGGATGGAAATACCCCTTACTGAAACAGGTTCTTCAGCACAGCCTGACCAAACTGAGCGTCAGCTCTTGAGCTCATGTCGAGACAGTAATGCTTACAGAAAGCAGATGGGGAGGCCCAAGTAGCTGCCCTAGCGATGGCTTCCCAGGGGACATACTTCTGAAAAGCAACCACGGTTGCCTTGCCCCGCACCAGGTGTGCATGGATACCCTTAGGAGGTTTCAGCCCTTAGACGGTGAAAGGCTCCGTGATGCAGGCAGCGATCCACCTAGAAATAGTTGCCTTAGACGCTGGCTTGCCCTGAGGGTTACCGAAGGTCACAAAAAGTTGAGAAGAACTTCTTAGCTCGAAAGTCTTGTCCAGGTAGAACTTAAGAGCTCTTTGGACATCAAGACAGTGTAGAACCCTTTCAGCCTCTGAGGCAGGGTTCGGAAAAAAGACCGGAAGGGAGATCGACTGATTCATGTGGAATTCAGTCACCACCTTCGGTAGAAAAGCCGGGTTTGTCCGAAGGACTACCTTGTCCTTTTGAAAGACCAAGAAAGGATGCTCCACCGACAATGCCTGGAGCTCACTCACTCTCCTCGCAGACGTAACAGCGACCAGAAAGGACACTTTCCAAGACAAGAACTTGAGGTCCATCGTAGCCATTGGTTGAAAGGGTTTATGGCACAGCGCCGTCAGGACTACATTTAGGTCTCATGGCGGGTGCAGATTACGAACCGGAGGGTAGAGGCGTGTCAAGCCAGCAAAATGCCTCTTCACCACTGGGTTAGTTAGAGAATAAGAATACAGGTCTGTAGAAAGGTAAGTGGAAACCGCTGAGAGATAAGTCCTGCATGACAGAACATGAACCCCTGACTCTGCTAGGGAGGACACGAAGGACAACACCGTGTCAATCGTGGCCACCCTCGGATCCAACTTCTTCTCCAAACACCAATGACAGAATCTGAGCCATTTACTCTTGTATTGAGATCTGGTCGAGGGTTTCCTGGCTGCCTGGATAATTCGCATGTTATCCGCAGACAAACTAAGATGCTCTAAAGACTTGAACTCAGGCACCATGCCGCCAAGCTGAGCGATTGTGGGGAGGGTTGCCACATCTGTTGTTCCCCTTGGTGAAGAAGATCGGGAGTTACTGGTGACCTGATCGGTGGACACACCGACAGGTGTTGAAGTTCTGAGAACCAAAACCTGGCCGGCCACCACGGGGCTATGAGTAGAAGGGAACAGTTTGCCGAATTCTTCAACTTCCAAATTGCCCGGTGAACTAGAGGCAGAGGCGGGAAGGCGTAAGCACTCATGTTGTGCCATGGAATCTCGAGAGCATCCCCCAGAGAGGAGGCTCCCAGCCCCCCTCTAGAGGCATACGGAGGAAGCTTCTTGTTCACCGCCGTAGCAAAGAGGTCCACCTTTGGTGTGCCCCAACGCGAGAAAATCCATGAGAGGACCTCCGCCTTCAATTCCCACTCATAGCTGACCACTGTCCGCCGGCTGAGGGCATCCGCTGTGACATTCAGCTGGCCCAGGATGTGCACTGCAAGCAGCCAGACACCATGAAGCACGGCCCACTCCCAAATCTGGATGGACAGGTCCACGAGGGGGGGAGACTTCGTTCCCCCTTGCTTTTTTATGTAATAAATTGACACCACCTTGTCTGTTCTTATGCGGACCACCTTGTTGACAATGAGCGATCTGAACGCCTTGAGCGCTAGGAAGATCGCCAGAAGCTCCAAATGATTTATGTGCAGGAGCTTGTCCTGAGGCGACCAGAGGTCCGAGACCTGAAGGAGATCCAACGTCGCACCCCACGCTAGAAGGGAGGAGTCCGTCGTGATCGTCACCGACATCCTGAAACCCTGCGCCCCCAGACAGATTGCTGACAGATGACCACCAATCCAGGTCCACTCATGGAATCCGGAATCAGAATCCGCATGGAATCCGGATCCACTGCCTGACGCCATGAACTCCGAAGAGCCATCTGGTTCCGTCTCATTTTGAGACAAGCAAGAGGAAGAGCCAGTACACACGAGGCCATGAGGCCCAAAAGCCTCTGGAACCACCAGGCCGACATGCTCTCCGACTGCGCAAACATCTGACATGTGGCTAACAGATCCGCCATTCTGTCCCCGGTCAGATACACTCTGCAGTCGATCGTGTTCCAACGAAAACCCAGGAAGATCAGGTTCTGTGAGACCGTCATGGAGGATTTCCGCCAGTTCACCGACAGCCCAAGATGGAACAGGAGCTGAAGGGGAGACTGAAGGTTGCCCGCTGCTGCCAGCGGACAAGGGCTGCGTAAGAGCCAGTCGTCCAAATAAGGATACACATGGATACCCTGGCGACGAAGATAGGCCGCAATCACCGACATCTTCGTGAAGACACGCGACGCCGAGCTGAGGCCAAAAGGAAGCACCCGAAACTGGAAGTGCTCCTCTCCCAAAGAGAAGCAGAGATATCTCCTGTGTACATTCCAAATCAGGATATGCATATACGCATCCTGAAGATCCACAACGCTGAGCCAATCACCCATCTGCAAGGAGGAGCGTATCTGGCTGGGCGTAATCATCTTGAATTTCTCTTGGGGTAGGAAAAGATTGAACTGGGAAAGTTCTAGGATGGTGCGCAGGTCAGCCTGGTTGGGTTTGGGCACCGTAAACAGCCGGGAGTAGAAGCCCTCCCCTCGCTCCCCAAGGGGAACGGGTTCCACAGCTCTGAGGTCCAGAAGATTCTGAACTTCGGCCTTGAGGGAGGGTGAGCCCGACAGCTGAAATGGAGGGTTGAGGGGTGTGGTAGGGGGTAAAGGTAAGCGGAAGCCCGCTCAAGCAACTGACAAGACCCATCTGTCTTCTGTGATGGTCTGCCACGCCTTCCAATGAGACGCAATGCGTCCTCCCACCGGGGTCTCATGCGAGCGCGGAAAACCCTCATTTGGCAGGCTTGTCGGTGGCGGTGCCACCTGAACCTGATGAGGATGCTGAGGAGCGGGAGAAAAACCGCGTGCGTTGTTGTCTACGGCGGTTATTCCCCGCAGGAGTATCCACTCTGCGAGATTTGCGGTCGAGGAAGCCCCTAAAACCAGAGGAGGGTCGACTTTGCGACAACTGTCTCTGGGATTTGAAAGGAGCTTTGACCAGAACAGACAATGATTTAGCTGCCTGAGTGCTATCCTTGGTCTTGGTGAGCTCTACATTAGTAGTAGAATGAAAAAGCTCCCTACCATCGAAAGGAAGGTCCAACACCTTGTCTTGCACTTCCTTAGAAAATTTAGTGGCATGCAGCCACGCCTGCTGTGAGGTATCAACCCCAAGCATCAGGCCCCGAGCCGAGGTGTCTACGTGATGAGCCGCAGCCTCCAGGAGATCCTGGAAGAAGACCCTGGCATCGGAAAGGCCTCCTTTGAAGTCTTCCAACTTCTCGATCGGGATGTGCTCCTCAAACTCCGACAGACCTTTCCACATCCGCATTTTAGCTCCCGCCAATATCAACTCAGCGTTGGCCTGCCTGGGCTGCAAGGCTGAGTTGGCAAAGATTTTCCTCCCTAGGGAGTCCAGGAACTTGTCCTCCTTTCCCGAGACCCGAGTAGCCGTCGTGGAAGAGGATGCTGCAGGTCTGGATTGCAACGTAGCCGCAGCCACCACTGTGGAGGAGGGAGGCGGAAAAGACGACACAGCCACCTCTTCCGAAGAATACAGCCTGTACCTCGCGTCAATCTTTTTATTGACAAAAAGTCCCGAGTGTGGCCTTTCCCAGACTCTTCGGACCTCGGCCAGAACGTCCTTCTGCAGGAACAGGCCGGTACGCTCCAAAGGGGACAGGGTGAACGCCCCAGAAAGCACGCCCTCCTGCGGAGCGGGTGCCTCGGGCACCGGAACATCTAAGAAACTCATCATGTCCAGTACCCGGTCATGAAAGGCTCTGATAGAGCGGGGAAGGTCCTTGTTGTCCTGATCGCCTTGAGGGTCATCTGACAGGTCAGGTTCCTGCTGAGCCGTGTCAGGCACTGCCTTGTCCACTGGGGACAATGGAGGCAAAGGTGGAAGAGCAGAGGGAGGCCCAACGGGCAAGGGAGGCGCCGGCGGAACCACCGGAGGAACGGGTGGAGCCAGAGGCGCAGGTGGAGATATCTCCTTGAAAAGCCCTTTGAAATACTCCCTCATGGGGTCTGTGCGCATAAGCGCTTGAAATTTACCGAAAAATGCGTCCTCAGGAGATTGTTTCGGGACCTGAGGAGGCCTCATGAGGTGGACAAATCCAGGGACGTAACGGGGAAGGGTGCCACACCGGCCCCTCCACTGACGTATCCACATAAATCAAAGAAGCCGCCCCCGCGGGCAACGGAACATTGTGCGGATGAGGCATCCGGGCGTTCCAATCATAAACCGGCCGGTAAGGATGCGCACAAGGGACCTTAGGTTCACCCAAGGGACTGAGCCCTACACCAGAGGCCGATGGCGTAGTTGTAGGGGTAGCCCCTAAAATGGCCGCTGTGGTCGTGGCGGGAACGGGCGCCATTTTGTGCTCATCTGAGGGGAACTGCGGAACATGAGGAAGTGAGGCAGGGGTCCCCGTCGATGGATCAGGGGTCTTAATCTTAGACTTAACATAAGGAACCTCGGCAGAGCTGGTACTATGAGGCCTGGAATGTTTTTGTGACATACCAACCGCCAACTGAGCCTTCGAAGGAAGGACCTCGGCACTGCCGGTAAAAGAAGAACTTTGCTTCTTTGCCCCCTCAACAGATCTGGTGTCGCCGCCAGAGCGGGAATGGTGTGAAACAGTCTTCACTGGTAAGGCCTTGCCAGGCCTCTCAGAAATGTTGGTAACTTTAGCCTCTGAAAGAGGGACCTCAAACCCACGTCCGATGACAGCCTTATCTGCGTGGGCCTCGAACATACGTTCGGTGGCAGCAAGCCCCACCAAGGCCTCGGGGCGCACCCCGGTTTTATTTTTGAGGGAAGCCGACAGAGAGGCCTCAGAGCAAGCTCCGGTACCCCACGACTCAGTAGAACTGGGTCTACAAACAGCCCCCACAGGAGGGGCCTCGGAGCGTACTCTGGTATCCACAGGCCCCTTACGGAGACCCTCAGAGAAAACTCTGGTACAATTATTAGGCCCAACGGGCACCTCAGGGCGAACCCCTGTGGCAGAGTGATCAATGCCCCTCCCGGCCCGAGAGGAACCCGGAAAGGTATCCCCCGGCCGGGGTGCTCTGAAAAGTAAGGAACTTACCGGGCGTTTCTTCTTCTCGTCGATGAACGCCAGAAAATGCGAAGGAGGAGTTCGTCTGAACACCTCCTCCCACCGCTCCAACCGACGTTGAAGTGCCCGGACTGAAAGGGAGTCACAGTAAAAACAGGAGTCCCAACAGTGTTCCGGACCCAAACACTCTAAACAAAGAGGATGGGGATCTGCCCTCGCGAAGTGACGGTGACACGATGAACAAGCTGGAAAGTCTAACTTGAAAGACAGACAGACTAGTAAACGAACGCTAGCAAGAGCCAGGGAGGAAAAAAGGGAAGAAAATCTTCCGAGGATGCAAGTGCGTCCCTCCCCGATCGAGTGGAGAAAAGGACTGAGGGGGCGATGCGCGGGTTGGAGCCAAGGTGGGCAGGGTTATGCCGGCCCCCGCGCAGGAAAGAGAGGAGGGACACATTTTTGAAAAAAATGTGGATGCTTTTTATAAAGTGCTCCGGTCCCATCCCACAGGACGGAGAGATGTCCCACAAGTATGGAGGAAAGGGGACGGGACGTAGGAGTAATGTGTTTATACCTTCTGGTTTAATTCAAGGGTGATGATGTTACTGAATGAGTATTAAACATTCTTAAAAGAACTATAATTGTTCAATTGATAGGGGTATTGATAGGAGTATTTAGACTATCTATACAAGCAGTTTAGGACGATTTGTTTGTCTAACCAGGAATACCTTCCTGCTTCTTTATCAAATTACCCCTGGGATCTCCCAAAGTTGAAGTAAGTCAATGGGGAGAAGGTAGTTTGCAAAACTGTCCTAATAGAGAGGCATAATAGGGCCAACTGGGCCCCTGCTGGTCCTCTTTCTCTTTATTCTCGGAGGAGGTGGTCTGCAAGGCTATGCATTTGATTAAATCTAGTTCGCCATCTGACCCGGTGCCTCTGGGTGTGATAAAAGAAATTTCGTCTGTTCTCTTAGGTGAGATCACGGCAGCAGTGAATTTTTCTTTTCTGTCGGGTTTTATTCCTCCGGAGCTTAAAGCTGCCTTGGTCATACCACTTCTGAAGAAACCGTCCTTAGATTTGTTGTCTGTGCCCTCCACCTTTCGCCCTATTTCTCTTCTTCCTTCTCTGATGAAACTTTTGGAATCACTGGTCTCTCCTATGCTGTCCTCTTTCTTGAATCCACCAATTTTCTTGACCCGGCCCAGTCTGGTTTTCGTCTAGGCAGAGGTACGGACAGTGTCCTTGTCTCTGTTCCAGATGACATGGCCAGGCTTCAGGACGCAAGTGGGGCAGGGGGGGTCAGGGCCCTGATTTTATAAGATCTCACTGCGGCCTTTGACACAGTGGACCATGCTGCCCTGCTGACTCGCCCGGGGCAGATTGTTATCTCTGGTCAGGTATTGGTGTGGTTCCCTTCTTTTCTGCCTGATCGATCCCAATCTCTTTCTCTTACTCCTTTTATTTCCAATTCTTCACATCTCAGCTGCGGTGTCCATCAGGGGTCCACCTTGTCCCCTATTCTTTTCAACATTTAAATCTTCCTGTTGTTGCATCTCATCCTTTCCTTCGGCGTCAGGTGCTATTCGTATGCCAACGACACCAAGATTTTGATCCTTCTAGATCTTGATCCATCGGAGGTGTTGGTGTGCCTTCATAGGTGCCTGGCGGCCGTGGGGGAGTGGATGGGCCACAACTGATTGAAACTGAATGGGGACAAAACAGGGGTGTTGGTATTGGGTTCTCCCCCGGATCCCTCACTTTGGGTTGCCTCGTTCTGGCCTTCTTCTTTGGGTTCACTCCCTGTGCCTTCCGTTAGGGAAAAAAATGTAGGGGTGATCATGTCTGACACTCTGTCTATGGATGCCAAAGTGGTTGCGGTGCGTCAGGCTGGTCATCTCCACCTAAGAATTCTCATAAAGGTGTTACATCTGATCCCGGTATCTATGCGCCCCCTCGTAGTTGCTGAGATGATATTGAGTCTGCTAGATTATTGTAACTCTCTCTATCTCGCTCCGCCTAAGGGGCTGGTCTGGCGCCTTCAACGTCTGGTGGCCACTGGGTCGCCATACGGGGCTCACATCTCCCCAGTCTTGTGTTCCTTGCACTGGCTACTAGTAGCTCAGCACACTCAATTCAAAGCATTATTTATTGTCCATCGGGCTCTGCATGACCAGGGTTCAGAGTATCTCCATGCTAAGTTTGTGCGCTATACTCCTAACTGATCTCTGCATTGAGCAGTTGCAGGATTGTTATGTGTGTCTACTTTCCACCTAGCATGGTTGGGCTGACGGGCGGGCGGACGGACGTTCTCCATCGCCGCAGCTCAGCTGTGGAATGATCTCCCATTGTCTATTAAAATGCTGTCCAATCACCCCTTATTCGGGAAAGCATTAAAAACTCATTTATTTTTACTCTGAAGTGTTTTTTAGCTCACGTGGTTCTGCTTTGCTACTTGCTGTTAGCCACTTGCCTCTCCACAGTCATTATGTCTTTGGGTGACCCGTGCGCTATACAAGTGATCCTAACATAACATAACTTGGAGAATAATCTACATGTCATCCAAGGCTATAGACATAAGACATTTTGGTTAAAGCGTGTATCGCGGACTATGTTTCCTCTTGGTATGATCTTGACTATGAGCTAAGTATTGGTCTATTTTGTTGCACAACTCTTAGGATGCAGATGGTTCGGCCCCACACACATACGCACGCACACTCACACATGCATACAACCCTGTTCTCTCTCACAGGACTCACATTGGTGAGTGTGTACTGCTTCTGGTGCACAGACCACTAGAGCTATCCCTCTTCTACATCACAGACAGGTAATGCTGGAACACTCCCAGGCAAAGATGGATAAAGCAGTACGTCCCTCACCCACACAAGATATAAAGATAAGGCATGTATTACCTTGCAGAGCATAGACAAGGCTGTGCACCTCTTGCTCTACAGACAGGTAGTACTTCCCATCTCCCATTGTGCACACGGTTACAATAGCATTGTAGCACTCCCTCCACACAAACAGACTTGTACCTTTTCCCACTAAACTGAGGGGTAGAGTTTCCCTTCTCCCAACTGCACACACAGAGTTTAACCCCTTTTCTTATCGAAGCTAGGTGATACGCAGTCACGCTCCAATGCACTGAACGATTTTTAGCTCTCTCTCGACCCACAGAGAGTTGCACTAGTGGGGCCTATATGCACACGTTCGCAGTTGCCATAGGCAGTAATAGTTATCTCCAGTGAAAGAGTGCACCAGACTCTAGACCCAGCTTTTTGGGAGACATGCAGTCAGGAGAAGTTACAAATACTTCAGGATGAACATTGGAAGTGTGCCTGTGGTAGGTCTGTGTGATTATTTAGTCACTTTTACTCTTTCCCAGCTGAGTTGAAAAGCACACAGGGGTCCACTAGCACGAGCCAACACATCACCATATGGAAATTAAAGCCCGTGAGAAAGTGTACTAGGCAAAATCTTTGTTTTCAAGATTTTGGGAGTGTTGAGATGATGCGCTCCCTTCCTAAAGGTAGAACGTTATGCTCCGCCGTATTCCAGACTGGGAGAGATGCACCGTGCTACAGAAAAAGATTTTGTGAACATGATGCATCAAAATGGATGGAAAAAAAGAAACAACCCTACCACAGATTATAAAGAGCTTTGATAGCCACCCAATCCAACAGCAAGAAAAATAGGTTTTTTACCACATCATTAACACCCAGGCTTCTCCCTACAATTATAACTCGGGCATGGAGACTTCTAACACAAAGATACTTCCAAAACAGATGTTACTCCAACGCAGAGTCCTAAATGCATGCCTTAATCTCTCTGAAACTTTCACAACTAACAGAGAGCATTTAAAGACATACATGAAACCAGACAAGATGAACTCTGGACACAACCAGAAATTGATATAAATACCAATATGAGCAAGGGGAATGTTGACTCCCCATTTTACCTCCCACACATTCCTAGTAAAAATATGCAACAACCGATAGAGCACAAACTGTCACTGCAGAGCTAACCCCACTCATACAACTGAAGAATCCTGTAATGGCATAGCTGGACATATAGGTACCTTTGAGCAGCATGTTTTTTATCCTGAATAGATCACCCCCAAAACAGAGTGATAACATCTCATCACTCAGAATATTTCTTTTCCCATGACCTCATGATTATTGGATGATCTGGAACACATGACCAGCTGTTCTTCAAGAGAAGAAACATATTGACAGCTGTGAGTAAATTGAGGAAATAAGGCTTCAATGCAATGGGCCCACTGGTCATTTTGCTGGGGGAGGATGTCGACGCGGTTTATCCTCTCAAAGGTTCTGAAGCAATGTTAATTACTCACCTGTTAGCAGCCCGAATCGCATTGGCAAGGAGTTGGAGGAGGTGGAAGGCCTGCAACTCAACATCTGGCAGTATATCATTTGGAAGATTACCTCTGCAGAGATCTATATTACTGTGGAGATCTGTGCCACCGACAGGGGATGTTTGTCCAGCTACATCAGGGTGTTGTTCCCTCTCCATGGGATTTGTGAGAGGTTTACGCTCAGATCCATTAATACACAGGTGCTTAAATATCTCTTGTTGGTGGGATTTCTGGCTGCCATATTTGTTTCCTCTGACAGCGCAGTGATGGTTGGATGCTGGTCTGTTATGATGCTGGCTCAATGGGGTGTGTTGTGTGCTTGTAATGTCCTACCTGCTAGTCCATGACTCACTTCTCCATTGATGGCAACATTATTGTAGTCTCCAGTCATGTGAAAACATTGGGTGCTTACCTAGATGCTGAACTCTCCATGCAAAAAAAATGTTATGGCCCTTTCCTCCTCGGCAGCTTACTCCACCAAGTTCATTAATCTGAGCAGAACATTTCTGTACCCTGGTAACTGGCTCACGCTAGCCAGAGCTATCATCGGTAGTAAACTGGTTTATTTTAATGCCATCCTCTCTGGCAACTCGACCAAAAACATTACCAAACTTCAACTGATCCAAAACAATGCCCTGTGGGCCTCAAGCGAGGCGTGAGGCTCACTGGCTGCCTATCAAAGTCTGCGTAGAGTTTAAAATGTTATTGATTACTTACTAGTGCATACAATTCAAAGTTTGGCAGGTTTATGCCCCCCTTATCGCAACTGTTCTGCAGCTTCCACAGGGCCACCCTATTCCTAGAGTTGCCCCATATGAAGCCCCTGCACATACCATGGAGTCTCACGAAGAAGTGTCTGGGGATCAAGTATGGGACATTCACAAAAAAGTGCAAGAGTCTAGGCATGACAACCATTTTAAGCAGTGCTGCTCTCCCCATCATGGCCAGGGGTAACCTAGACCAGAACACCATGCTATTCTTAATACCCTCAATCACTTTCATTGTATTATGTCTGTGCTCCATCTCTATCTTATGATAAATATTCACACCCAGGTACTTAAATGTCACGGTCTGCCAGGGTATCCGCAGGACAGGTAGCCCCGCCGATGGGATGCTCTTATACCTTCCCAAGGGGAACATGCTGGACTTCCCGGGGTTCACCGATATGCCCGAGAGGGTGGCATAACGATCCATCACCTCCAGCACGTACTGCAGGTTTTCTTCCGGGTAACGCAGGTAGAGAAGCATATTGTCTACATACAACGATATCAGGTGTGTGCCCCCCGCTGTGCGGATCCCAACCTCCTCGTATTGTTGCCGCAGGCATATTGCTAGCGGTTCTAATGCCAAGATGTATAACATGGGTGACCAGGGGCAACTCTGTCTGGTCCCCCTGCTGAGTTGCCATTTGTCTGAAATTGTGGGGCCCGTTTTAACTCTCGCAGTCGGGGAACTGTATAGCAACTGGACCCATCTGGTATATACAGGTCCCATCCCGTACCCTTTCAGGGTCGCCTTCAACCACGGCTACCTCACTGAGTCAAAAGCTTTCACCGCATCTAGTGACACGATGGCCATCTCATCTGAGTCTTCCTTAGTATGATCAATAATATGGTGCAGCCTCCTGTGGTTATCTGTGATGTTTCTACCAGGGACGTAGCCCGTTTGGTCTGGGTGTATCAGCTTGCCGATAACCCTCTTTAGTCTGTTGGCTAGCACTGCTGTGAGTATTTTGCTATCCTGGTTAAGCATGGACAGGGGCCTATAGGACCCGCATTCCGTGTCTGGCTTACCTGGTTTCAGGAGCGGGACGATCACCGCCTCGCGGAGTGACTCCGGCAGTTCCCCCTGCTCATATGCTTCATTAAACATAGCCAGCAGCGGCTGGAGTAGCTCCTGCTTGTATGCTTTGTAAAATTCACTGGGTAGCCCATCCGACCCGGGCGCTTTACATGTGGGGAGGTGTTGGATCACCGCTTCCAGTTCGTCTACGGTAATGGGGGTGTCCAGATCTGCGCGTTCTAGGTCATCTAAGGTGGGCAGCCCCACCTCCTCTTTTGTTTCCAGTATTTCCTGGCTCATGTCCTCTCCTGTATCCTCATATAAACGTCTGTAGTACTTGAGGAACTCCCCATTTACCCCCTCCTGGGTGTTATAGGTTCGACCTACCGCATCCCTAACCTCTCTGAACACTGAACGGGGAGTTTCCTTTTTATATAGCAAGGCCAGTAGCCTACCTGGCTTATCCCCCCCTGCATGCAATCTCTCCGTATATTTCCTGTAGTTTAGTTTGCATAATCTATCCCAGAGTTCCATGTAAGCTAATTGTAAATCTTTTATTTTAGCGCTGTTCTTGCGGTCGGTCCCCACACTACGAGTAAGGCCCTCCAGCCCCCTTTCTGTTTCCAGCAGTTCCCGTTCAATACCCCCTTGGAGCCCTTTGGATTTCGATATGGCTACCCCACGCACCACCACCTTGAATGCCTCCCATACTGTTCCCACCGAACATACACTGCCCGTATTAATTTCAAAAAATTCCTCGATAGCCTCCCTCAGATCCTCTCGAAATTCTGCATCCTGTAGAGCCTCAGTTCTGAGCCTCCATGTCGGGATACGTGCCCTGGCGGGTTGATGCTGCCACTCTACCACTAAAGGCGAGTGGTCGGATAGTACCCTGGCCTTGTATTCGGCCCCCACCATTTCACCTGCTATCTCCGCCGCAGCAAACACATAATCCAACCTTGTGTGCAGGTCATGTGGCGCTGCGTAGTGCGAATACTGCCTATCCGTTGGGTGTAACCTTCTCCATACATCCTCCAGACCGAGGTCTATCAGTAGGGCCCGCAATGCTTTAGCTGCTGGTGCTGGCTTCCCAGATTTGTCATCTGACCTATCAATCCTGGGGTTCAGGGTGCAATTGAAATCCCCCCCCCACACCATCGCACCACCCGCCAGGGGGCTAATTGTACTGTATAGGGACCTAAAATATGCTGCTGTATCATGGTTAGGGGCATACAAATTTACAATGTTCACCTCCCTGTTTTCCAGGAGCCCCGCCACCACCACCATCCTGCCCACTGGGTCTATTGTCGAGCTAAGCAACCGAAACGGCACATGCGGTGCCACCCAGGTGATAACCCCCCTTGCAAATGCCGAGTATGTGGCACCTATGACATTCCCTTTCCATTTCCTTCTAACCACCTCCAGCTTCTCCTTGGTGAGGTGGGTCTCCTGTAGCAAGGCTATGTCGATGCGCATCCTCTTTAAATACATTATCACTTTGTTGCGTTTCAGGTAGCTATTGAGGCCCCGCACATTCCAGGTCACCACTCTAAGATTACCCGACGCCATCTACTCAATGTACTCCCCCTCCGCCTTCCCCTCCCCTCCTATCTTCCCTGATGACTCTTTGTCCGACTCTTGGCCCTCCCACCCTCAACAACCCCCCCTTCCCCAAACCTCCCCCTTTTCCCTTTCCCAAACTCTACCCCACTGCACAACCCTTCCCCTCCCCCCGCCCTTCCCAGCCCCAACAAGTGCCCAGCTCCATCCCTGGATCTCAGGCCCACTCGCGTCTGATCCTATCTCGTAACCGAAGACTAGGACCCCGCGGGGCGTCACCAATCTAACAGTGACCTAACTAACTATACCACTAAGGGGTTTTAGGGATTGTCTCCCGGAGCTCCCATTCAACTAATTAGGATAGTTGCATCCAACGGATCTTGCCAGCACATATTTGCCGCAACCCACTCCCGCATTCTTATTGAACACTATATTCAAGTCCCAATGTCTTCGTCCGATCAGGATTATACCATCTGACGGATCTTGCCATCATATATTACTGCGACACAATCCCCAACAGCTGTATATGATGCCAAGTTCTATTCCCAATGTCTTGTGTTATGACGCCAGGGATGACCCCGCTGCACGCTACTTATCTGCTGCTGCTCCCGTCTGGATTTCCGATTCCTGAGGGCGACCCTGCATGTCTAGCCAGTCCATAGCGTCCTCCGGCGTCTCGAAAAACAGAGTTTTATTCTTATAGAACACTTTCAGTTTGGCCGGGTAGAGCAACATATATCGGTAGCCGGCTTCTCTCAACCTCCTTTTCACCGCCCCAAAGTTCATCATGCTACGCTGTAATTTTCGCCGGCCCCCTTTCTATCGTCCCTCTCTTCCGGAAGAATTCGAGTATCCTCTCCCGATCCCGATAGTTCAAGATCTTAGCGATTAGCGGCCGCGGAGGGGCCCCCGGGGGCGGTCTCCTTGTCAAGGCCTTGTGCGCCCTCTCAACTGCAAACCCCTGGGTCAGTGCTCCGCCAGTTATTTCCTGCAAGAGCATGGATTCCACATATTCAGTTGGGTTAGGCCCCTCCATTCCTTCTGGCAGACCAACAATGCGAATATTATTGCGTCTAGCGCGCCCTTCCGCCTCCTCTGCCCTGTTTTCCAAGTTGCCCACACGCTGCACGAGGGCATGGAGCTCCGATCCGTGGGCGGCGCATGCCGCCGTATTCGTGGCCATCTCCTTTTCCAAGTTTCCGGTGCGCTCCGCCAGTGTATGCACATCTTGTCTCAACAGATTGACTTCCTCCTGGACCGCTCCGATCTTGAGGTACAGACCCACTTTCAGTTCATCCGTTGCCAAGCCCAGTTTGGTCTCCCAGGAGACTTTCAAGTCTGCAATCGCTGCCAGCACTTCCTGGATCGTGCCCGGGTGTCTCCGCTACTACAGCAGTAGTGTCTTTGCCCTTGCCCTCTTTGCGCCCGGGGGTGACTTGGCATAAGCCTCCAACGTGGGCTGTTTGGTCTTGGGTCTGACAAATCTGTTAGACATCCTGCTATACTGTTCAAGTGTGTGCCAGCGGCGCCTCCCCTCGTGCGAAAGTCCAAGTGCCGCCTAGCCACTCTCTGCGAATCGGCGGCCGTTTCAACAGTGTACGGGTGTGTCTTTAGTGCTCTCCCCGCACCTGGAATGGGCTGCGTCCTCCCACGTATCTGTGCTCTCGCAGTGTCGCTCCACCGGCCCTCTCTGCTTCTGGCCGCCCTGTCTGGGCCATTAGCATTCCCAACACCTCTGCTGGACCCTGCCTTGGTGCCGGCTGCTCCCAGTGCGCGCCCCTGAGCCCCACATACATCCAAGGGCAAACCTCCATGGTCTGTTATTGGGCAACCACACAGGTTCTTTTCTTACTCACAGGGCTCAGGGCCCTGCTTCGGGAGATTTAGCTCCCTGGGTTATCCGCCCGCTCTGTGGGCTTCGATGGCCTCACTTGCCGATCTGCACTCTCACGAGTGAACCCGTGCACCTCCAATTGCAGTAGCCTCTTGCGGCCCCCTCGGGCAGGTTGCATATGTCTCTTAGTTTCCGCTTCAGGCAACTGCAGGCCTCTGTGTTTTTAGCTGCCAGAGTGGGTTGCGACCTCCCACACGATAATATTGTCGCCCTCCGCACTCGCCAGCACGCGTTGTCTAGGGCCCACCGGGAGCGCCAGCTGCCTGTGCGCTCTCCCCCCCACCATGGAGTGTGGGAGCACACACTTTATTGGACAGGCGAAGGATGACTCCTGGGTCGTCCTATTGTGCAAAAGCGGGTCAGGAGAGAACATCAGTCCTGCCGCTGTAGTGACCTGCTGGGTCCGATGTCCGTCGGAGTGTACACCGAGTGGCAGGGCGAGGGTTCACCTGCTGGTCACTATCTCGCAAATGGCTCTCTGGGGCCCCCGTATCCGTATCCCTGTGGTGTGCCTGCTTACTTCTCAGCAGCTCCGTCTGACTGATGCAGGCTTTGTGCGCCACGCCTTCAGTGCTTGATCAGAATGCCTGCAGCCCGTGCCGGCCACAATGTATCCCGTACCCGATGCCCGGGGAATCCCGACGTATTGCTACTGTAGCACCCTCCACACTCAGGCGCTCCGTATGCCACAGCTCCTCTCTGCAGACATCGGGTTGGCATGTGTGAGCTTACATGAGCTTATATCATGAAAGTTTCTGTCACGTTCACCGCGGCCCCCAGCCTCAGTGTGAATGCCGCTCGGTGACTCTATAAAGACAGGGCTGCAGGCACACAATGTGGCTTCACTCCAAACCGCACTTCGTAGTCACTGCTCCTCTCACGATCCGTACACAATCCGCGGCAATAAGTAATCACACCGGTGCTGTCTGCGGCGGCGTTCCGTGGGTGGTCAGCTGCACGTCTCTTGCTGTCCTCCTTTGTTCTCACAGCGCCATCTTGGTTTCTTGAGGCTTTCCGAATTTCGAATCCCCAGAAGTTGCTCGCCGCGTGTTAGATTTTCACGGGCGCTTCGCCGCTGTGTTCCACATCTGTTCATGTGTCCGTGGGTGCGGATTGAAGCTTTCCTGTTTGTTTCAAGTACCGTATTTTGCCAGGATTATGCTCGGATCAGCAGGAGCCCACGGGAAACGCTGCTTCCTACGTGGCCATGTAGCCACGCCCCCTATTTCATACATAGTTGTGAGGTATTCATGCTTGATTGCCTATTCCTTTGCAGCTGCCTGGTTAACCGAGTTACTGCTTTCTGCACCTGTGGCCTCAAAAATTGGCCAGGGGGTGGTATATAATTCCTCCCTTGCCGGTGCTTGGGGACGGAGGTATATATAGTCATTGCAGAGCCTCATCTTGACAGTGACCCTATGCTCACTTTCAGACAGGAAGTAGCCTTAGCTAAACAATGTCAGCATTTTAGTCATCATTCCTTTCTTGCTTTTTTGCAACAGTTGCTGTAGAGAGGCACAGATTTAGTCTGAAATGGTCGCCCACAGGAATCCATTTGGGTGCTTATTTGCATATTTACATATAGTCAATCGCAATTCTGCAAGGTGCCATTGATGATTGCTTGGAGGGCTTGAGAAGAAAAATGTTTTTGCACATCTTGCAACTTGTTTTCAGCTATGACATCACAGTGTCATTTCAATCATGGCTGCTTGACTATCTATCATATCCTGGGAAGATCAACCCCTTTTTAGTAATCTCCAGGCAAAGGAGGTATTATAGATAGTTGGCTGACAAGCTGTTTAGCGAACAAAAAGATCATGCTAAAATAATGTTTAATACACCAGTCATTTTATAGATCCAGCAGAAAAATCCTGAACCAACCTCGACCTGTGGATACACGATAAAATACATGGGTCATTCACACTCTCCAAATCAATGAGGAATTTTTGAAAAATACTTAAGCAGATATTTCAATTAGTTTTGACTATGAGGTCTGGAACATAGATAGCTTGAAAGCACGATCTCAAAGGGAATACAATACATGATTGAACACAATTAATTTTATATTGTATATGTGGTTAGCAGAACTAACCTTTTTTTTATTGTGGCTAGTTTATTATAACCTTTTCACATCTTAAAACACATCAAAACTTAAAATTCATCATTATCTCCAAACAGAAAAACATCTTGAACCACTTCACAATTTAAAAAGGATACCAAGGTCCAAAGCCCCCCGACAGGCCCAATTTACAAATTCAAAACTTTGTGCAAAATGTTTATACCCGCAAACACACAGGACGGTTTCTCTCCCAAAAGAAATAAGCTCCACCACTCATCCACAGACAATGTGCTCACGTTTTCAATGTGCATTTTTAAATGCAAGGTTCTCTTTGAGATTAGGGCAGGGCAACAAGTTATTGAGTGTTTTATAGTTTGCGCTGTTTTTAAATTCTTTTTTTTTTAAAACTTTTATTTTTTCCGGCAGAGGTTCACAAGGCACATACAGCAAGGCAACACATTTGCATGACATATTATACTTGAGCAACACAGTAATCATAATACAGTAGACATAGCAATAGCACCAGGGCGAGTCTTAGGCAGAGGATATAGGGTCTCATGGTGTAGGGGGTGTCCCTTGTGAGGCAGGGGGCAAGTCAGTTGTGGGTGTAGTTTCACTTTGGTTGTTAAGATAGGTGTTAAATTCAACCCAGATGTTCTTGGGGCGGGAGTGGGCTGGGAGCGTGGACAGGTATTCCTCCTCGCAGTTTCGTGACCAGGTAAGCAAGTTCAGCCATTTCTTAAAGGGCGGAGGGGAGGAACTTTTCCAACTTTGGAGTATGCATTTCTTGGCTATCATACAGCTTATGTTTAAAAATTTAGCCAGACGTCTAGTGTCCTCGGTTTTCCAGACTCCGAAAAGGACTGCGAAGGGATCGGGGTCGACCACCGATTCGATAATCTCGGTGAGTGGGTGTGTAGGCACATTTCCTCCCAGACCCCATCGGGTATTTCTAGGCCCAGTTCAGTTGCCCAATCGTCGCGTGCCCTGAGCACTGGGATCATGGTGATGTCTTGTAGGATCTTATACAATGCGGAGACGACGCCGCGAGCGCCGCCCGAGTTAGTGATGTATGCGATCGCCGGATTATCAGGGGGCTCATCTGGAAATGAGGGCCATTTGGTGCGGAACGCAGCTCGGAGCCTATAGTATTGGAGGGTCTCTAGAGCGGATCTGGTGTGCCCCTGTTTCCATGTTTGAGGATCAATGAACCTGCCTTCCGGATAGAAGTCCGATAATGCCTGGTACCCCAATGCGCCCCAGTGACGGGCAAGAGCAGTGTCATGCGTGGGTTCCAGGCCCGGGAACGCCCAAACCGGGAGCCACTTATAGTAAGGGAAAGGGTCGGATGTCAGACACAACAGGCATGCCCAGGCATATAGGGTCGCGCTGATAGGATCTATGGGGGAGTCAGACATATAGTGCTGATGCAGTATGAGGGCCATTATGTTAGTGCCGGCGGCTGCCAATCGTTCCAATTTAACATGTGGGCGGGCAGGAGAACCGGGGTACCAATGAGTGGCGTGTTGGGCCTGGGCCGCAATCCAATATAGCAGCAGGTCCGGAGCAGAGATTCCCCCTTGTTTGTATGGAAGCACCATATCGGTCCACTTCTTGCGTATGGCACCGGAGTGCCATAAGAACTGTGCGCATAGTGCATGTAGTTTAGAGAAATATTCCATCCCAGGCCACACGGGTATGTTGTTGAAAGTATAAAGGAGCTTAGGCAGCAAAATCATTTTAATGAGGGAGAGACGACCTGTCATGGATACTGGGAGGGTGCGCCACCGTAAGAGCCTGGCCTCGACTAACTGTGCTACAGCTGAGTAATTATTGGCGAGCAGGGTGGATTTGGTTAGGGATATTTGAACACCCAGATATTTAACACCATCCGGAGACCAACAGAGGGGATATTCGGTGGTGGGTTGTGTGGTGGATTTAGTGAGAGGGAAGATCTCAGACTTCGAGTAGTTAATTGTAAACCCGGAGTGGGTGCCAATGCGAGTGATATCCCTCAGTATAGGGTCGAGATGGGCCGAGGGTTCCCTGATATACAGCAGAACATCATCAGCGTATAGAGAGATGATTTCAGGATCATCGAGCAATCTTATTCCTTTGCGGGCGTGGCGTGAACGGACATAGTCCGCCATCGGCTCTATCACTAGTGCAAAAAGGATCGGGGAGAAGGGGCAACCCTGTCGGGTGCCCCTGGAAAGTGTGAAGAGGTCAGATGTCAGTGAGTTAGCTCTTACTCTTGCAATAGGGGAAGTGTATAGTAACTTGATGAACCCGATCATGTTCGAGCCTACGCCCATAGTTTCAAGTACCAGCCACATATAGTTCCAGGAGACCATGTCAAAGGCTTTTTGAGCGTCCAGAGTGACTGCTACAGCCTGGACACCCTGGTCTATACGGGACATGACGTTGAACAACCTTCTGATATTGTGAGAGGTAGACCTACCGGGGACGAAGCCTGCCTGGTCCTCGTGAACCAAGTGCGTCATGATGGGCAGAAAGCGGTTCGCTATGATCTTAGCAAAGATCTTTGTGTCAAGGTTCATAAGGGAGAGAGGTCTGTAAGACCCACATTCATCATCAGGTTTACCAGGTTTGAGCAGCACCGTGATGACTGCTTCACGCATGGAAGGGGGAAGGATGGAGACGCGTAGTGCTTATCGACACAACCTTTATGCATAAAATACATACATTGAAAAAACTTTGCTAACGGGACGTTATGGTTAAATTGCACTAATACAAACCGATGAAATTCAGAGAAAAAAACATTTGTGATGTCATGTTTGATGTCCTGGCTGTTAGTCTTAGCAGTGCATGGTGGTGGTGCGAGTTATGCATAGCTTACCATAACTGGTGAATTTCTTGGGTTTTTTGATTTTATTTGTAACCATAACGTGCCTTTAACAATGTTTTTTTCAGAATTTCATAAGTTTTTATTAGTGCAACCTAACCATAAAGTCCCTTTAACACATTTTTTCCACCGAATTTCAATGGTTTTTATAAGTCAAAATATTTCATAATATTACAGCATTGTATGGAATTTATTAATAATTCATCTTTGAGCATATATGAAAGTACTGTACTCCGAGACCCCCGGCTGGCCCATAGAGCCGAGGTTTGCGCAGAAGTACTTTAAGATGAGATTGCTGCACCCCTGAGATGAGGGAGTCTGTTTAATGACAAGTACAAAAACCGGGGAGTCATGGATATCAGCAGTGACGCGATCATCCTTCTCGCTTCAACTCCAACAAACTTCATACAAGTTGTAACATTTATACTCAAAACTCCTCATAATTGACGTGTAACACTCAAAAGTTAACATGCAATTCTATTGGTTAGGAAAAGGTAACTTTACTATAGGTACTATATCTGTATATGGTAACGGAGTGAGGGGATTGGGTAAACACTGTCAAGCGGGTATCTAAGCCCTTCCTTCAAAACCGACTACTGTAGACGTCACTAAAAGTACAACGTCTCATTGGTTCTTCTAACTGTAGGACCCTAGATTATTTGGTCGATTGTGATTGGGTTGGCACCAACCCCATGCATAATTTTCTACTTTGCTTAGCAGCACGCAGAACGGTCAGCCATGTGCGGGGTGCCCCTTCATTACCCGGCCTTCCTCCGATTATGGTTACAATCAATCATTACTTTAATATCCATGTGTCAATTAGTTCACTGTGGTTGGCCTCGAAACTGCATCTTTTGTCTGGAAAGGTTCTGATATCTCTGCTTGGTCCGGTGCCAAGCGTAGGTGTGAACCTGTGCTTCTTCTTGTTCAGCTGGCCACGTGATTCCCACACTGTGAATTCGTCTCATTTCTATCAATTTGTGTATTTGATTTCTGTTTCACCCGCCACCTGCCTTCGCCTTCTTATCTCGATCCTTCAGAGGCAGGATATTCTGTTCTTAGTTTCAATTAAAAATAGCTACTGTTCATAGCTTCTATTGGTATGATCTTGGCTTCCCTGGCACAAGTTGCCTCTGCCGAGTTTCGAATCAGTCGTCTCTTCTTGTTTTGCTAAATATGAATCTTTCTCATTTGGCCTACAGTAATCTGGGTTGGTTCTGCTTCGTTTCCAAAGTGGAAATATACTTATAATAAGGTACTTCATTTGAGGTAGATTATGTATAATGGTGCTTGTCGCATTACCCTTCTACTTAGCATAGCAAGCCGCACCGTTTCCTTAGCCTTCTTGCGGTTCTAAGTATATTTACAGGTGTGAACTAGTTGAATATCTTCATCTTGCTTACAGCTTGAACTTCTTTGTATTTCAACATCATTCTCCCCTTTTAGGTTTACGATATCTTTATTCATAGCGTTTTGTCTCTGTCTGTATTTTTTTGGTTGTCATTTCTTCGATCTGCACGTTAGTCCGAGCGCTCGTGACGTCACCATTCGTCTTTCATTAAGGCCTTTTTGGTTTCTTCCGGGACAGTACTTAGGCAATCTTCATTTCGTTTCATTTGCTGGTAGGATTTCCACAATGGATACCTTACTGTCCATGGTTTTCTGGGTGTTGGTACTTCAATAGGTGTTGCTCTCCTAATGGGCACTGGGCAGAGCCCCACTGCGGCTCTCTGCTGGTTTATTTGCTCATCATACGTCACATATTTTGGTGTGAACGTTCCTGGAACCTCAAATGGGCGACTGGAGTTCAGGCTTTATTTGGGACCGCCTATATAGTACCATGAACATCCT
Source organism: Ambystoma mexicanum (assembly GCF_040938575.1). Classification (NCBI taxonomy): domain Eukaryota; kingdom Metazoa; phylum Chordata; class Amphibia; order Caudata; family Ambystomatidae; genus Ambystoma; species Ambystoma mexicanum. Next base: position 405,613,520 of record NC_090941.1, read on the forward strand.
TTACACTAAAAGATTATTCCACCCATGATGCAGCAGTTTCAAAGTCAGCGGACTATACATTGTGTCGGCGGACATACCTGGAAGCAGGTGACAGTAACCGAACCCAAAAACACAACGGACCACACAATTTGTATGTTTCCTTTTCACACACACAATATACATACACAAACATTACAAACAATTAATACAACTCAAACATACTTTTACACACACATGTATGTCTCCAAGTGAAACATTTTTCTATTACACATTCCACAATATTATGGATTATACCCAATAGTAAACATAACTGTACACCTTATGTAAGCAATGCAGTTGAACATCTCTTAGGAACTGAATCACAAGAACAGAGCACAAGACAACAATCTTTCTGAACTCAGTAGGTACATATTCCCTTCCCTTTTATTATACATGCTTTCCATAAGTACTAAATACATTGCTAATGATTTTTTAATAACTAAAATGACTCATTACATATTTCTACATAGATGACATAAGCGATGAACAATGTATTAATGCCAAATACACACATATATCCTAAAATGCACTAAAATAATGCATGCTGACAATCAGTTATTTAATTGCATCTTTTTTATATATTTTATTCTCCATAAAGTCCAAGAAGGAAAAATCCACAACAATAATCATGAGGAAGCATTTGTAAATACCAATGAGAGAGAAATGGACAGTGTGAAACGAAAATAGAAAAAATGATGTACACAAATGTCTGATTTAAAAAATCAAGTTGCTGAACTAGCGAAATATGTAAAAGAAATCATGTAATCCGTCATATTGATTTTTATTGCCCCACATGTACGTGTAACCCTTTTCGAGAACAATCACCCCAATCATTGGCAGAACATTATAAGAAATGTGTTGATGAAATTTCTATCCCCAATTCTCCCAATCATAAAAACGTTCAACATCCAAATTCCCCTATTTATGTTTCCCACTCTGATTCCCCATTCCTTTCTTGCAATAACTAATTATAAGTGTAATCTGTATGTTAGTCCCACAAATATGTTTCTTTGTAAATATATAATGTAAATATAAAAATATAATGTTGCAATCTTTCTAAAAATGTTTTTTTTGAAACACCATTTTGATGTCCGCATATTTACATACCAGTGACACAGTATGGATGTTTAAGTATCGTGAACGTACCATCTAATCCACAGAGCAAACTATGCACTTTTAATTTGTTCGCCAATGTCATTTATCTGGGTGTGAACACCACACTGTGTACACGCTACATCATAAGTCACGTGGTAGTTCATGGACATGAAGATGTCACTGCAGACATCCCAAGACGTCACCATGTGACCATGTCTTGTGCAGCATAATGACATGTCCGCGATCAGTGTCCATGCTTTGCGGACACATTTTAATTCAATTGTCGCTCACTCTAGAGACTTTCAAGTGAAAACTGCGCCCTAACACATCTCCCAGTACCATTCTTACTTCATTTTGGCAACTTTTCAAAGCCTAATTAGGAACCTGATATTCGCAAACAGTGCGACAGTCTCCGGACAGTTCGTCCAAGGGGACCCAACCATTTCTTTTAGTCATTCTCTACTTGGCAGAGCTTCAGAGAGCACATGTTTCTGTTGGGAGCTGAGACCTGAATAATCATTTACTATGGCATCTGCAATGGCCATCCGTCCTCCCCAGGGACCACCACTACCACCACCACCACCACCACCACCACCTGGAGGACCTGGACAGGGGCCCTGCAGATGACATGGGAGAGGAAAAAGATGATAAAGTGGAGCATGGGCCTACTACGTCAGGTGGGCAAAAGGAGTCTTGGGTGTGGAGGTTTTTCACCACTGTGGGAGGGGTGGCAAAGGATGAGGCTGCCCATGTGCGCTGCACTGAGTGAGTGCATTGAACTCAGTTGTGGGTAAAGGGTCAGAACTCCCTTAGCACTAACTCCATGCGCCGCCAAACCAAAACCTTCCACCCGGCTGCCCTGAGAAAGGAGATTGTCTACTCAGGGAGTAGAATAACTTCCAGCCACTAGACCCTCTTCAACCATTCCTGTCACCAATAGGGACACCGCAGTAGGGCAGAGGATTCCTCCCGTCATCTCACAGGCCATACAGGAGGCTGCTGACCCATACCTTTCAAGGTCAACAGTACGTTGTATGTACTGTAACACAATTATCTGCAGGGGGAAGGGAGTCTGAAGCGCCTTTGAGGCGGCCATGAATGCGCATGAAAAGGATGGCCCCCTACCTTTGTTTTTTAGCAGTCCCTACATCTTCCATTGTCCACTTATTCCTCCCTTATGGTGGTTGTTGCCCTTCCCTCTCTACCTCCCTCCGTGCTTTGCTCCCTCCTTCCCTATTTGCCAAACAAAAAGAAAAAAAAAAGGTTCCTTATGGAACGCCAAAAAAATGTACTCTTATAGACTCCATATACGTTATATTTATACTAAAAGTAGTAAGACTAAGCATACCTAACATTTTCATTAGCATTACATTTTATGCTAATGAAAATTGTAGACATGTTTCTGCTCCAACCCCCTTTCTCTGCCATACAAAATATTAACAAAGTGTAATGTAGGTAGGAAGTGTTTAGCCATTGTTAATGGCCTTACGCTTCCCACTCATATTACATTACAATGGTGGCTGTTAAAAGAACCTTTTTTTGGTTTTATGTACTATACTAACAAATGTTGTACTGCACGTATCTGTTTTTTTAAATAACTTTTACAAAAACCGATTCCAACTTGTGTGTGTTTTTAGTTTTTATATACTATAGCTACTAACAAATGTTTTACTGCATATTTTATGTCTTTTGTTTTTCATTTCTTTCACAAAATCTGTTATGAGGCATTCTGAACAATGGAAAGAGAAATCTCAATTCCAACATCTGTTAAATGTACTCCATCTCTGAAATATGTTCACTCCATCGAACTGAATATTCTCATTGTGGAAAGATGCCATTCCTACATCTCATTAAAAAGCACATACAGCTTTATTAACATCCCACATGTCTTTTTCAATTTGTGGACAAAACCAGTTGAATCTTTCTACATGTGCCATTGAGTTATCTGTGAAAAAATAATCTTTGTAGCTGCAAACAGTTCCATTAGCCTTTTAAACATATCTTTCCTGACAGACTGCAAGGATATTCCAGTAACATACCCTTAACTGTTGCCTCCCAATGTAATATAATGATATCTGGATGTTTGTACCAAACCATAGTGTCACAGAAGGGTAATAATGTCTTCCAGTTTAATCCACAAACTCCATACCATGACATCTCCACTTCTTCTAATCCAAGATTACCAGAGATGCCAAGCTGCTGTGTTTAAACCTTCAACCAATAAATCCATGAATCTCGCAAAATCCACACAGTATGCTTCTTCATAGAAATAGCCATCGTTCCAGAACTTCACACAAGAAATAAAACACTTGCTACCCCTGTGCTCCTGTACACTTCAACTCCTCCTCCACAACTGCAAAACCTTATTGGCTAATACCCTGAGGTCTGCGGACGTTCGCGACTGTACGCGGTCTCTGCAGTCCTCTGTCCATGCAGGGTATCATTACAAGACCCGGATGGCATGTGCGCACAGGACAGCCCTTCTAAACTTTTCACTTTTATCTTTGTAACACTCCCTCATTGGCTACTTCCAAACAGTCACATCCACAAACTGTACATGTAAACCCGTTACCTTCACCCCAGTTCGACTCTTAAGATGTACATTTCAACTCAGAGTACATGTCTACTGTCATATACAGCCTCCTTTATAAATAAGTATTGTGAAACTGCCCCAGTTTTGTATTTGCAGATTCAACAATATCTACATCTAAGAAGACATAGCAGATGTATGTTTCTATTTTTAAAATAAAAAAATGTCCACACCTTTTAAATATATATATACAGGCATACTACCACTTACCCTGTAATACACATGTGCTCTTTTTTAACCATTGCTATCAAATGCAATGTATCACCAACATTCTCCACCTGCTGACATTAAGTGTCACCTAATTACATGTACTGCCAACATATTGCACCTGGTCACACCAAGTGCCTCTTAACACTGTTCTACAAATCTTTACAAGTACACTTACCTTACTTCCAAAACAAGTTAGAAATAGTGGCGCTCCAAATGCACTTATGCATTTTTTCATTTTCAATAAAAGGCTCCTACATTTTCCTTTCATATAAATGTAACTTTTTCCAACCTTTCCTATTACATCCCTGATAGTGCCACCAATCGATAGTACTATACCAGTGTTAAGTAACTGCATTTCCTTTCCTTTATAATAAATATGAACATGTTCGTACTAGTGCTGTACCTAGACCCTGTACACTGTACATTTCTTAGTAAAATACAAAAGTAAAATACAAATGAATGTAGGCATTAATAAAACACATCAGCTTTCCTTACATCTAAATGTACAGTACTTTACACCCAATCCTACCACATTTCATATAGTGACACAATATGACACCTCATTACAAGTGCCACTTAACACAGTGGCTACAATATTTTGCAGATGCATGTTCCTTAATTCAAAAACACAGAAATATTGTGGCACTGCCAATGTATGTTCACATTTTTTCCCCCTTTCAATACATTTCAACCAAAAACATGCAAACCTAAAAACAACACTTTTCCTAACATAAAAAAAAGAATACTCGTTTGCAACTACTGCTATAACACACCATCTACTAACATACACTGCTGCAACTGCAAAGTTCCACAGTATTAACACTAGGCATCAGTTTGCCCTACTTTTTTAAAAACACTGGAACACATTACAAATCCATTGCACCAGGACAAGTTCAGGTTCCATATTAAAAGCAGCGGGACAAAAATTGCTGTACTGCAAAAAAATAAATTTTTCATGCATTTTTGCATCAAGGCAAACTTTGCTGTACAGCTAATATCATTCCATATTAGCCCTAGTGCACACTTTCCCATAGGTGCAAAAATGCACTAAAATGCATCTTTTTTACACTAGGCCAATTTTTACCCTGTTGCTTATAATATGCTAAACTGCATTTGTTATGGTGCAATCGATTTCTAATGTATCTCCCACTGTTTTAAAAAATAAGGTACACTTTGCCATAGTGTTAATACTGCGCACCTTTCCACTTACCCGTGTGCAAAGCTTCTATAGTCTTGCACCTTAACATACTTCAGCACTCCACACATAACACAACTTCATTCACACTCCGTTTTCCAATAACTGCTCCAACCACAATAAATAACCTATGCTACAGAAACTACTTAACCATTACCACATATACCAGCAAAATTATTTTCAGCAGTCAAAAGTCCCAGAGGAAGACCCTGGGGGTGGGGAGTTGCTGACTTTAGTGGCAGTAGGCTCAGTTTGGGAAGTACAAATAAGTGGTGAAAGCACTGCAGACTTGCAATTGATCGTCGGTACAAACACAGAGGGGCTGCCCCTACTCATTTGTAACGTATATAACAGGCCCTATGGCACCAACCCATTGGGGACATTGAATTTACTGCACGATTTAGTGACCAGTTGGAAGTCTAAGGTGCTGGACCCCTTCATATTATCATACAGAGATTTTAATCTCTAGTTTGAGCCTCTTCGTGAACTGGAAGGATTATGGGAGGATGTGGATTCGGAGATCCCTCCCATAGAAGCCAGTTTTACCGCCGGGCACACAAATCTAAGGGCTTTCATGGAATACTGAAGATAGGGCAGGGAAGGATACCTTATTTGGATTTGAATGCTCCCTCAGGAAGGATTACATCCTGGTTGCAATGATTGACTGGGCCAAAGTGGAAGAGTTCTCTATCCTTGACCGTGCGGACAGCAGCCACAAAACTCTCCTCATAAAATTAAGGTAGCAGGGTAAACCGGTCATTGGTAGTCTGGCCTTGGTGCTGATAGAGATAACTGGGAACTCCAGAAGGGTCCTCAAATGGTGACAGGGTTAGAAAACTCCATTTACCACTCAATCCTCCCTCTTATTGAGCATTTATGTGACCATGGTAGGGGGGATAACGAGGTATTAGCTGAATATGACCTCTTGATCTATGAGCTTGGTCCCTGGTTCTCTAGCTTACTAACCTCTTCCAAACAGAGAAAGGGGCAGAAACCTGTGTGATTTGACAATGTTTGCAGGCAGGTTAAGAACGACCGCATGCTATACCTTGCAATGAGTGGAAAGGTGAATAAGGAGTTCTTGCAAACTAAGAAGAGTATCTACAGAAATGCAGGAAAACTGAATTTCTGAAATCGGAATGTGAAGCCCTTAGTGAAGCCACCCTGAACAAGGACAGTAAGGCCAATCCAGACCCACTGATAGTAAATATATGCATCAGGGGTTTGTGAACACTCCTGATCGTGTACGAAAGGCCCCAAATAAATGTCCTGAAATACCTTGACACCCAATAACACGCCAAAGCCTCTCTCTCTATGGTAGAATATTTTCCCTCCGTTTCTGTTAGAGCCCTTGATGCAAACGCTATTGGCACTTCCACACTTCCTCTGATTCGACTCAACACTGTCCCTATTCCTCATGTACATGCATCCACTGTTACAAACGTTTTTGCGATAGGCTCCAACCTGTACAGCAAAGGTGTATTTGCTACTTCCACTTTCATACATTTGAAGGCTGTCTCCTCCACTTCTCCCCACATGAACTCCCTCTTCACCTTGAGAGATCCCATAACAGTGCACAGTTGGCTGTAAAATTCCCCACAAATTTCGCATAATATTCAATCAACCCCACAAACGATCTTAATTCATCCTTACTCTGCAGGGTTTTCACCTTAAGATAGCATCCACCATTTCAGGATGGGTCTTCAGTCCTTCCTTTGTCAACACATGCCCCAAATATGATACTTGGTGCACCTTAAATTGAAATGTTACTCTTTTCACAGTCAGCCCTGCTCTCTCCAGTCTCCGTAACACTTTGCGGACCCTCATGTCATGCTCTGTCTTGCTTCTTGCCCCCGCCAAAATTTCATCCTGAAAGCCTTTGACACCAGGTACAACACCTAACAAATCTTCCATCACGCTCTGGAACACTGCAGACGCCAATGCTAACCCAAAACGCATTCTTCTATACTGGTATGTTCCCATAGGAGTAACAAATGCCGTCAATGCACAAGATGTTGGTGCAACTCCACCTGGTGGTAAACTGAAAGATCCATAGTGCTGTACCATCCCACTTCAGCCATCTTTACTAACATCTCATTGACTTTTGGTAACGGGTACATATACACCCATACACTCCTATTCAGATCCCTCAAATCCACCCATAAACTTAGACAACCATTGGGCCGGTGCGTGACAACTATAGGAGACAGCTATTAACTGCTCTCAATCGGTTCAATCATTCTCGCTTGAAACAAGCCTTGTAACTCCATCCTCACCTTCTCCCTCACCCCCAACGTCAACCTTCTAGTTTATTTATTTGTAGAGCGCGCCTAGCCCGTAGGCATCTGGGCGCTATGCTTACAGGTTACAGGATACATTACAGCAATATATTACATAGGAACAATAGGCAGATATACAGTGAACTTTGAAGGCATTATATTACATAGGCACAATTGATTGCAAAAACATACAATGAGAATTGATAGTGATACACACATATGTACTTAAAAGGTGAGAGTCGCTCAAGTGTATACCGTTATGAGGCAATATACAAGCACGGTGCACTGGAGAACCTGAGACACAGTGGAAGCGCGCTATGATGAATATGTAGTGAGCCTATTGAAGATAGCGTGTTGATTTCTGACTGATCACAGGGTCGTGGTTATGCAACAGGGCAGGAATCTTGCCCCTGAAGCCATACCTTAGCATTTTTCCTAAATAACAGGTAGGACGGTTCCCCTCTTAGTGATAAAGGGAGGGCATTCCAGTTTTTAGTTGCAAGGACCGGGAAGCTGACTCCGCCTGCTCTTTGTAGCTGCAACCGTGGGATTTTGACACAATGAGTCAAGTGGGCAGTTCTAGTTGGTCGGGTTGAGGTGTAGCAAGTGATGCTGTTGGTCAGATATTTAACTTTGTTCACACACGGCACAGGTTGTGCCATAAAATGTATTTTGTGACATTAACCACGTAATGTCCCTATTCTTTTCCGAAAAAAATCCCTTGGCCACTGTTAGGCAGACTTCTGTGCAGTGCCCTTTGGGACCACTACACACAATTAAGACTACAGGTGGCAATACAAGTTTTACCTTTGGTACAAGCCTGTACTACTATGTCAGAGTGGTAGCAGTGGCGGAGCAGCCAGTCTTATCTCAAGAGTATATGAGCAGTAGCAGAGATAACACAAAGGGACCACAATTACTGTGACTCAAGCAAACACTGACTCAAGGTTTCAGGTAGAAAAATATAAGTACATTTATTTTTGAACCATTCGTTATAAACACAACACTTCTATTAAACCTAAATAAAAACCAAACGTTAAATATACTACAACTAACCAATTCACTTTGTACAGTAAGTCTCAAGGTAAGTACCCTGTGTTTGAACGAACCGGTGTTACGAACAAAACACGTTACTGTGAATACGATTGTGATCACTTTTTGACAGTATCGTGACATGAAATGATACCGGGGCAAAACACACTTAGCACCTGAGATACCCAGAGGGAGTTGGAGGCAAAAATCACAGGCAATATTTTGGTTAGGCAGGCAGAATCAAGAAACACTCAGAGACAGGAGTTCAAAAGTCAAAGGGCCGGAGCCAGGGTCGAATGACACCGGGGCCTGTTGCCGAAGATCACATAGTCAGACGGTTCACGATTCAACGTAGCCAAAAGTACTTCGATATTGTCAATGTTCGGAAGCAAAAGTTATAAGAAGGAGGGAAGACAAGGGCAAGCCTTGGAAATGAAGAAAAGGGATTCACCCAGTTTCTTCAAGCTGAACACAGTACCTTGTTCCAATGGTGCAGCTGGTGCCCTGGCAGTTGTTCCTGTTGGTTTCCCGCAGACCCACGATTCCTGGAGCTTCGTTGTGAAGGAGGATGTCTGAAGGGGGTCTGCACCACACAGGGATGAAGCCGGCAGCCGCGACGAGGAATAAAAGGTGTGCTCCTTAAAAACAGGAGAGGCTCTTCAGATGGCTATCCGGACCACTACCGCAGCGTGCAGCGATTTCGACCAAGGAAGAGGATCCTCTGAATGTAGAAGATGAGCTGGTTATCTCCACCAAGCTCAAGGGAAGAAGACTCCGGACTGGATCTTCGCTAAGTCGTTGAAGGGAAGATAGCTCAGGACTGCAGTAGGGCTTCACCGGTACGGGGTAGTTGCAGCAGCCGTCATTCTCTCCGCTTCTCTTCGGTTCCTTGTAGTTCCAGTGGCGACTGACTTCTAGCCCAAGAGACCTGCCTTTTATGTGAAAAACCCCCATTCACACAGCCTGGCTGTCAATCACCCAGCAGGGGGTTTGTCCAGCCCTGACAACTACCCTGGCCAATCATGACAAAGTGCGACTTGGGTTTCCTAGGATACCCTGAGCAGGGGGTGACTACACCCCTCCCTCACATTCAGCCCACCTAGACACCCAGACGCCTTGAGGAGGGCTTCTGAGCAGAAGCCCACCAAAAGACAGTGAACAAAGAAGGCGAACCTAGTTTGCCGCGCAAAGTAAAACACAAGAAGGACTTAAACAAAAAGAAATGGCGAATAAACCCAACTGGAGCCAAAAGAAAGACGATTTGGTCAAGCGGGTTTATGTTCGAGGCTAATATAATAGCCAAGAACAGTACCACGTTTATCTAATATAATCGCGGTAGAAAGGTTAGGGTAGATACCACTGCCACCAGCCAAGTCTAAATGTTAAAAAAGCGAAACAATGCTCTAGGAGGTACAGATAAAAAGGGATACGAATTAACCCTTCCCAGTACTCCATGGAAGATGGGGTGTACTCGATCTGTGGTAGATTGACTAAGTAAAGTTAATGTTAACTTTACCCTTTCCTGGGGGACAGTAGTCGCTTCAGAAATGGAGTTGAGGGAAGTCTCAAAGACAACCCTGTGTCACGGCACTGAAGATGCTGTGTGACACACAAAAAAAAGGGGGCTACTGAAGTGGTGTACTTCAGAGTCCACAATCACAAAAACAGGTAGAAACACATAGCAAAACACAGGTAAGAGTGGAGGAAAAGCTCTCACTCTTACCAAGTGGGAAAAAATAAACTCCAGAAGTCCACCAAAGCTACCGGGGGACTCACTAGGTGAGGGAAATTAGCCATAGATGAGAATCCTCCCTAACAGCCACATCTTGTCCAAACTCATCAGACTTCTTCTCCATCACAGTTCTTACCTGTTGTTCCTGCCTAGGATGTCATTCCATAGCTAGTCTTCCCTAATGCCTCCAACCAAGGAAACATTCACCTCTGAACGCTATGTATATCTTTCCTTGTATACTTTTCATACCATATGAAATGGTATCTTTCACAAATCCCATCACATCAATCCTACCCCCACCATACACTTTAGATCTTATATCACTCACGTGTAATGTGCGTTTCTTCCCTGCCTGGATCTCATTATATCATTCTCTTGCTATTATTGTGTATAGCGATCCCGAGCCCGCTACCGCTTTTACACTCTCTCCCGCAATGATTATCTCCACCTCTACCGGCACATACTCTTCCTCCTCATTATCCCCCACCTCAATTACATAATGAAGCACTTTGTTTGACCACTCCAGCCTATCTTCGCCTACATACTTCAGGCCCATCTCATTACCTGCCACTTTGTTGGTTTTGCACAACCTGGAAAAATGGCCCATTTTGCCACACTTCCTACACGTCAATCTCATTGTAGGACATTCTCTGGCATTCATGGTAGTGCTTTTCAAACCCACATCTTGTGCACTGATATCTTTTCTCATCTTGTGTTACTAGAGTTCCACCTCTCCTGCTTGTTTTTTTTTCATTAGACACTTCCCCTTCTCAACTTCTGATTCTTGCCCCCCTTCCGCCCTCCTTTACAATTTGTACGTTCTTCATCCCCCTCTAGGATTTACCTTCTTCAGGTCAATTCCATCCCTTTGGAACTCATCAATGCCTCTTGCAACGACAGGTTTTTTCGCTTGCCATAAATGTTCTTGAATTTTAGGATTCGTTGTATGCATCATCAATTGATCTTATATGTATTCCTCCTGTCTCCCCGTGAATTCACGCAATGCCAACAATCCCCTAAGATCTGCTACGAACACATTGACAGTCTCCCCCACATTGTGTTTCCTTCTAAAGAACGTGTACCTCTCTAACACCACACTCCTCTGTTTCCTGAACTGTTCATCCATGTTTTTCATTGCTTTCTCATGTAATCCCCACCTCCTTCACCTCTACCGTCCTCCCCTCCTTCCACCACCTCTTCCACAACGGTTTTTTCTTTATTACCCTGACCGCTTCAGCCCCCAAAAGACAAATAAGAGTTGAAAATGTTTGCTCATCGGAAAACCTTTCTCCACCTGAAGCCATGACATTTAGACAAATCCTTCCAGCCCCACCCCCTCATTGCACTGGGGGTTCCCCTGGGGTTGATAAAAACGTAGGTGTGGGTTCCAAATTTTGCATTGTCTCAAGTATTTGAACACTCAAGCGATCTAAGTGTGACTCGTTAAATATCTGTGCCTCCTCCTTTTGAGTTACTTGCACCACTCCACAGACACTCCCACCCTCTGCTCTGCAGTTGCACAATGACTTCCTTCCAGTCCTTGTTCTAGGAGAGTCTACTTATACCGCCAACCCCAACACGGCCGAGTGCCTAGTGATAATATCAGCCTCTGCAAAATACTTGTTCTTGGAAATTCTACTTATAAGTGCCCACTCCAAGATGGCCATCTTTCCGGGTAGTAATACACTTCAGCTGCCAACCCTAAGATGGGCCCTGGCGTTCGACAATTCAATCCTTGTACTGCCATAAGTAAGATGGCTGCCACTGTATTCTGAAACGCCTGACCTTACTGCAAATCCGGACTCTCAGAAGCTTGCCTAATCAAAAGATGGTGGCCGCTATTTCGACTTTGTGTGTGCGCGCAATTTCAATACGGCACACCATCCAGGCATCCATGTCGGCCAAATTAATGGACTGCACGACACCACCAGGCACACAGTTGCTGTAGCTGCCCACTACACGCACAACAGCCCCAACTTCTCCTCTTCCCATCGTGCCACTGGCCTCAGGTGTACAATCACAATTTCTTTCTTAATCAAGGGTGCTTACCGCCACAGACAGCCCTTTCAGCTCACAAGCCCATTTAGTGAAAGGGCTACCTGCGGGGGTTGCCGCCGCCCATTACAAAACTAAAGTAAAGTTGGGCGCACTGCTATTGTACCTTATGGTGTACCCACCTCTATTCTGGAATTCTTTCCATGCTGACTATGCACCTATGTACTGTCTTGTTGTCTCTTCAAGTGACACAGCAGTGCCCCTACCGATCGGTCTAAGAGTGGTAGTTCACCCAAGTGGTGGACGAGGTCAGTCAAGATGCTAAAGGCAAGAACCAGGTCTTGAGTGCCTTCCGGAAAGCGAGGTGACCCTCTATGCTGTGGATGCTAAAAGGAATCGAGTGCCAGATGGTGGGAGCTGGGACAGAGAAAGAGGATCCCCATATTTGGTGGATTTAGCGACTGGGATGATGAGAAGGAGAGCTGTGCCTGATCTCGGGTTTCTGGTGGGGTTGTAGGGTCTGAGATTGTGTTGTAGATAGCTCAGTGGGTGATGCATATTGCCTTGAAGGTGGATCCTCGCCCGATTGGCAGCGAGTGAAAGACATGAAGGACGTTTGTGATGTGGTCTCTGGAGCCTAGGGCAAGAAGGAGCCATGCTGCAGTGTGTTCAACCTGTTTGAGTTTTCTAAGTTGTGATGCAGGTGCGGCCAGGTATACAGAGTTAGCATAGTTTATTGATCGCTGCCACACTGTGCGAGAAGGTCAGGTAGGTGAAGATTCGTCGGGGAATGCGTAGGTGTAAATAGCAGGATTTTGACACTGAGTTGATGTGATGGTGTCAGATCTGAGTCCATTGTGCATCCAAGATTCTTTACGCTATTGGGGGGAGGAGGATGGGCCTAGAGAGAGTGGCCAATGGGTGGGCTGGAGGAAGAGGGCAGTCTTCCCGCAGATCCCGATTTCAGATTTTCCAGGGTTGAGAAGGAGGTGGATTGCATGCATCCAGTGGTCGATTTCTGTGAGACACGATATGAGAGTGGAGTGGAAGTGTCCTTTGGGTTCTTGAAGATGATCTGGGTGTCATCTATGTAGTTATTTTGCATTTATTTAAGCGCACAAAACCCAGAGGCACCTAGGCGCTAGTCACAGAAAGTGCATAGTACATTTAGAAAAGGGCAAAAACACGCATATTGGTTACAGACAAAATCGATACGTGAATGCAGACTGGCAAAGCCTCACCTCATGGGGAGGGGGGCTAAATCAGGCGTGCATAAAAGCATATGGGACAAAATAGGTGTTTGAATGCAACTGGCAAAGCCTCGCCTCATGATGCGGGGGGCTACATCAGGTGTGCAGACAAGCACTTGGGACAAAATAGGTGTGTGCGAATGCAACACAGGTAGTTGCAACAAGGACACAATTGGTATGGTTGCACAGTCTGGCAAAGCCTCGCCCCAAGGTGCAGGGGGCTACGTCAGATGGAAATGCAGATAATCATGGAGATCAGCATTAACGAAAGATGCAAGTATGGGTAAAAGTGATGCCTAAAGGCATGTAGTTACATTTACAATCGTTACAAGTTCGGTGATTACAGGTTACATAGTTGTAGGAAGTGCAGGATACATGGTTGCAGGACTTAGATACGTAGTTGGATGCTTACAGGCATAACAGTGATAGGTTTGATAAGCAGATACTTGCTGGGGTAACAGTAACTGAGTTCAAATGTCGGATCCTTGCAGGCATAACAATGCAGAAGTTCAAATAGCAGATATGGGATGGTTGGGTTTCCTGTCTGAAAAGCAGTAGTAGAGGGCACCTCTCTTAATGTAGCTCGAGCAGGAGGCCGGCCATGCCTGGGGCATAGGCTAGCTTTGACGGACGGCTTTGAGTTGAGTGCTGGGGTTGGGCTAAATATTGCCAATCCTGAGGCCGGGCTGTGAGGCGGACCCCGGTGTATTCGGTGGCCATCTTTAAAGGGGCTTTATGGTCTGTGAGCATAGCCAGAGCTAAACCGATGCAGCCCTCGCATCTCCTGGAAGGCTGCAAGGGGGAGGAATGGGCACAATGGCAGGTGTGCTGTGGAAGCCCTCGACACAGGCAGGCTCTAGCCTTGTCTAAGTGCCTTCGTTGAGGACAACAGTGTAGTAGGTCGGAGCGGGCTGACAACAGGGGAAGGGTGATAGACTTGTAGTAAGGTCCGGTCAAGGCTCTAGTGCTAGGATGCGTACGTGTATCATAGACATCATTATGAGCCTTACCATGAAAAAGGTTATCTGGGTTTGTCGGTATTTCAGATAGAGCTAGTCTTTCACTGCATTTCGTGCGTTGAGAGTAGCTTGAAGAAACAATAAGGGATACAGCAGAGGCGATTCTGGAAATTGAGAGCAAGGTGCAAGCCACGCACAAACAGCCCCAGACAGGGGTGTTAGGCCTTAAAAAGTGGGCCTTGCAAGGGGGCCCGCGTCACATGCTTGCTCCCAGTTACTGGTTCCTGATATTTCACCCTGAGCCTATCAGCAATGGCCGGATGTGGGACGGATGCATGGTGAATCCCAGGCAGGGCATCAGTGAAGACTGTGGCCATTTTAAAGTGGAGCATATGCTCACAAACAGATATAGGTGGTGCAGCATTACTCACCTTTAGCAGTGTATCTTCTTCCATACTGCAAACGCCGGTTGTAAGGCGATTCATGCAGGCAGCTGGTGTTTGCTCTGCTGCATTGTGGAGGGCTTGTTGGTGATGTAGGAAGTTGAAGCAAGCAAGGCAGTGTTAGTGGATGATAGTGGGGAGTGGGCTCAGCAGGGGTTAAAGAGCAGAGGGGGGGAGAGAGAGGCACCCTCTGGTACACAGTGAGTAACAGGGCAGGGATCCGGGGAGGGGGGAGGCATGTGTATTATTTGGGATCTGTTAGAGAGGAAGGAAATCCACTTCAAGGCTGCCTCACTGATGCCTAGAGAGTGGAGTCTGTCCATGAGAGTGAGGTGGTCAATGGTGACCAAGGCCGCTGAGAGGTCGAGAAGGATTAGTGCAGCACAACCTTCCAAGTATGAGGTTCCTTTGAGATCATCCCAGATGGAAAAGAGGCATGATTCTGTTCCTCGTACAGGTCTGGATTGTGCGGGTCGAGGAGGTAGTTGGTTTCTGCGAAAAGGCACAGCTGGGTGTAGGCTGTTTAGTCGATTAGTTTAGTTATGAAGCGGTTGTGTGAGATAGGTCTGTAATTGGCTGGTAAAAGGGATTCAAGGATTGTTTTTTTGAGCAGGGGTTTGATGTACAAGGTCTTGAAAACTGCTGCCTGAAGTGAGCGATGAGTTAATAATCGGTCTAGCAAGGTTGCCAGTACAGGCTGAATATAGGATTTATTTTGGCAGAGCAGGAGGACAGGAGTCTCTAGGGGAACCTGAGGGTCGGCTGGAAGCTGGCAGATTTAGAAAATCAGGGTGGAAGATAGGAGAGAAGGAAGAGAAGAGTGATCGGGTGGAGGGCGGGTCACCTGAGCCCGGGCATGGATGCTGGGGGGTGGGGTGTGAGTGAAGCTATTATAGTGTCAATGGTGAGGTTTCGTTTCAGGGCTATGTTGTTGAAGTGGTAAGAGAGGGAGTCACAGAGTGCTTGGGGGTTCGAGGGGGAGCAGGCAGTGCAAAGAGGGGAGTTTAATTCTATGATAATCTTGTGGAGTTCTCTACAGGTGTTTGGGGCATTGGCGATTCTACTCCAGTAAAATGAATTTTAGCCTTGCATACATCAGGCCAGTAGACTTTGAGCTGTTGGACGTAAGTTGCTCTATTCTATGGCAATGGGTCTGCTCGCCATCTGCATTCAAGGTTGTGGTTCTGGGTTTTGAGTGACTTGAGTGCTGAGGTGAACCATCTTGGGTAGAGGCCCAGTCTGTTGGAGATGGGTCTGATAGGGGTGAGTGGGCTAAGAGATTCTGAAAGCCACTGGTCAAAGTGGCTGATGGAGAGCTGACCTGACTGAAGTGGGAGGGAGGGTAGGGAAGCAAGCAGGCCATCTGCCAGGTCTGGAGTTACTTTGACTTTATTCCAAAGAAGGTAGCGGATGGAGGGTCTACGGTACAGACAGTGAAGAAGATTTGCAGCATGATCCGTCCAGACAAGTGGCTGAGGCACAAGCCTGGTTATCAATTCAGGAGAGCTCAAAATTGTTTCTAGCCGGTTATAGCCGGTCTAACAGCAAAGCGAGCCAAGGGCGCGTTCTGACCTCTGTGCGCAGCATGCTGATGCTGGTTCGAATCCCAGCAGGACCAGCCTTTCATCCTTCTGTGGGCGATAAATGGAGTGCCACACCATGGGATAATAATATCAACTGGTATTTCAGCGCTTAGATACCTGTGGGTTTGTAGCGCTAGATACAAAAAAGGGTGTGGCCTGTAGAGCGTGTGGGTCCAGATACAAGTTGTGTCAGATTAAGGGATTCCAAGTTGTCCAGAATGGGTTGTGTCATGGGGCTATGTGGGACGTCAAACGAGATATTGAAATCCCATGGCATAGTGGGGCATGGGTGAGCAACCAGGATGGCAGTTTAAGAGTCGCTAAAGTTTTCGGTGAAATTTCTGTTGTAGCCCAGAGGTCTGTATATGACTAGGAAAGCTGTGAGACTGTGGAGGTGAGAAGATATTTTACTAGGAGGGATTCGCAGCCTTAGTTGCAGGCTTGTTCCTCAGAGTGTGAAATTGAGAGGTGGGATCTGTAAAGGATGGCAATTCTGCCTACCCTGCTGGTTCTGTTATGCACAACAAGATTGTAGTCTAGAGGAAAGGCGTCATGTGCAATGGGCCGAAATGCTTGGGAGAAGCAGGTCTCGGTGATGAAAAGGATGCCTTCCGAAGAAATTGGGTTGTAAATGTTGTGGCGATTTTTGCATTGGATCGGGGATTGAACGAGGACTTGTTGATCGACGAGTAAACATTTGTGATAATTATCTTCGTACAATATACACATGGGGTTGTGCTCAAGATAGCTGGGGTACTAAGTTACACCAAGGTGTGGTTTAAAGACTCAGGTCTTCAGCTCATTCCTAAACTGAAGGAGACCTGGAGTACTCTGGATTGTCACAAGGATGGATTACGAGAGGACTGAAATTGTTTCCTAGTTGTTTCCTTAAAAGTCAGTCTACTTTCCAGTCTGGTGATCGTCTTTCTGCAAATTGCAAGGTAGGCCGATTCACATACACCTGTGCACAACGCGATGAGGCCATGTAATGGAGGCCTGGCAGATCTTGACTAACATGTGCTGCATTGCAATACAAAATAAACACGTCAGTGAAGTACACAAAACAGCTCATTTTCTAAAATGAAGCTGATCTTTTGCAACATTAAGGACCTCTTGTTCTATTAACTTTTGTTTAATTTATATTTGTATACAAGTGTCTTGTTTAAAAGACAGAACAGTGGGGCTCATTGCAAGTTTGGTGGTATCTTGGTGGTAAATCCAGTATGATACCACCAAACTATATTTCCATTACCGCTGGATTACAAGTGGCAGTTGGCTGTGTTAGTCCCCATTAATTGGAGTCCTTTAGACTCCATCAGGGATTTTTGGCAGAATTACTGCGGCGGTAATTCCGCCGTGGTAATTCTGCTGAAATTTGGCAGAAAGCAGGCGATTTACCTCCAGCACACAGTAGGAGGTGAATCCTTCTACTTTCCGCCAAAGTTATAGTTGGGCGGTGCGGTATTGGAGCAGTATAGAGTAATACCACTGCATTTTACTTGCACCGCCCAACTTGTAATGAGCCCCAGTGTCTACTTGTGTTTCAAGGTGGCAAGCGTGTCTCAATTGTATGTAGCCCCAATGTCTAACAAAATCAAAACCCTCGAAGGAACTACTCAGAATACATATAAAATGTCTATTTTATGGTATTTTTGGATTTTATGTATATTTGTATGTTAACTTAAATTCACATACCTATTAACATTTAGTTCAAGGTATCTTGGAGCAGTTTTTGTACCCCATTAAATATTGTTACAGTTCGTGTCCATAGACCAATTTACAGCAGGTTACATAAAGAGAGCCATAAAAAGTGCGTCAGTTTCCATCACTTTACCAAAGAGAAGGGGTGGGGGGTGGGAGACGAAGTTTATGGGGCGCAATGGGTGCAATTGGCGGTGTAAGATGGCTTTGGGAGTTTTTCACAATGCATGTGCCATGCCTTTAATATCCATTTCCTCCACACGGAGGTTTAACACTCATCTTTTCTCATGGCATTTTTACCCACATATATTTTTTCCTGTTTGGTTTGTCTCTGGTATATGCCCCACTTTTTCTACAGCCTCAAACTGGCGAAATGCTTGTTCTACTCCCTCTCTGCTATTGCATCGGCACCCTTCGAGGAAATGCCTCTCTCTGTAGATGTGTTATTGAATGTCATTTCTGATCGAAAGTGACATCCCCCTTCTTCAAATAAATACAAAATGTGCCTACTAGCCCACTGTTCCGTTGTTAAAGATTGGCTTGAAGTTTCACCATAGAACAGAAAGAAATCGAATTAAAAAATGCGGCTACAACCAAAGGGAAAGGCTTCAGAAACACAATTGGGGAGTAAGCGAACAATTGTGTGATGGGTCAAAACGGAGGAAAATATGTACATTTATAAAATGCTCATCTGGCAGAAACGTGTGTGATGCCACATAGGGACACAGCATTATACCACAGGTTTATGTGTCGAAAAGTGCATGATAACATTATAGCACAGTAATACCCTAATAATGCACTATAGTTGTTTAAGATTCATACAGTAAAAACTTAAAATGTGTAATGGAATTCAAAAGCAAACATAAGTCCTAAATTGACATGATGAGAACCTTCCTATTCCAAAGGCTGTGAGCATGAAGGTCTGTTAATGGATCGCACTGTGGTCCAAACCCTGTCTGACGCAATAACACGTGTTCACGTCCCATGCCTGTCAGACTACACTTCTGTCTAGCACAATGGATTTGCAAACTAAACAAATTAAAAGTACATCAAAGATGTATGTGTCCAAAAGATATTTTCAGCCAAATTATAGGCTATATTCCTATAATGTAATACGTCTAATTTCGCTGGTTCGAGGCCCCTTTATGAAGGTTTGAATGCGGCCAGACAGAAAGGTTTCCTTGCCAACCTACGGTAATGTAATAAGATGGAATGAGCCAGCTCCGAAATACTCCTAAATTGCTGTAAACTTCACAGTGTGCGGATATAATTAACGACGCACTGAGATTGCCGTGATGGGCCAAACAACTGTCATGTTGCAACAGTCACCCCATTTACGTTCAAAATCCAGTCAGCTCTGCTAGCGACCACATTGACAAACAGACCTTAATAAATAATTCTACCGATATCAGCAAATCACAAGTCCAGAAATCGACAAGCCCGTTACAGAAGAAATAGCACACTAGCAACAACGCGCAGCTCGCATAATAGGATGCACAAAACTGCACACTAACCATTCTCTCATTTTACCCCGAAATGTGTAATTGGTTGCACCCTAGATCTTCCCTCCTGCGAGGCTCTAACCACGTGTACCAAATCATACGTATCTCTACCCGAATAGACTACCTCAATACTCCTTCCCCCTTAGAAACATTATTTTTACTCTTCCCTCATTTTTCCCTATTTTTCGGTGGTTCAATATCATAATATCTTTCAGATGGTACCTGCATAGCTAGATCAGCATTATAAACATACTCTCAATAAACACAAAACAAACAGATGTTTTATAATGTAGGCCCTACCCAGTGGTGGCCACCCCTACAGGTCCTCCGAAATCAATAATAATTTTCATTCTTGAGAGCCGCTTTCACTCACGCCATAATGCAAATCCTAATATAAATCCATATGCATAAATGTAGATGCAGCTCGTGATATTTGTAAGTAGAGTGGTATAAATATTTCCCCCTGGAAGAGTAAGCAAGCCTGAATCATTCAGGGATTTTTTGGGGGTTGCAGGACGTGCCCCACCAAGAACTTTTTTCAAAAAAGGGGTTTAAGTGGCTATTTTAAGGACCATAAAAATGTGAGAAAAAAAGTTATACAACTTAAAATCAGTTCTGTTGGGGAATGCATGGGATAAAAACAACAGATGTCAGGACACCAACAGTGCGCAGGAACATTTGCAACACATGTTCATGGTGGCTGTGTTCCGTAAAATGTTTGAAATTTTTATTTACAGGGCACAAACGTGTGTCCAGTTTCCATTGTGTTTAAAAGATGGCAATGCGACATTGAAAACCTATTTTTCTTACCGGAACCATTCAAACGTTTTTCAAGGTTTAGTCAGATGATAGGTAGTATTCTGAGTGCGGAGGGAATATCGTTACATACCCTAGAACCCAGGTAGGAAAAGGGACGCGTAGAGGAAAAAGCCAGAGTGGGGATGTCTTGATGGAATACACATTCAATAAACTGAGGTGTCGGGCTGAGGCGAGACGTATTAATTATACATAGTTTTAAAAAAAATCTCTTGCTTACTGGAAGCCAGTGTAGGGGGATGGAAGGAATAGGAGATGGAGGGTAAGAAGCAGTTTAGTTACAGAAGACCACACCCTCTGTAGTCTTTCCAAGGTGTAACTCATAAGGCACAGATAGCTGCCAGTGACATAATCTAATCTGGAGGAGAGTAAAGTCATAATGGTTGTTGCAAGATGCTTTGTGTAGAGATAGCGGAGACGTTATGTCTAGGGGGTTCCAAGATAGTAATAGCAAGTTTGAGATAACTGGTTTATGTGATGGCTAAAACTGAAATTGGTTATGGATGACGTCAAAGATTCGTACACCTCTGAGCTTAGAGGAGGCATCGAGCCCAGGGTTGACTGCGAACACTATGAACTGTGCCCAAAGAAAAAATATGAGGCTAGTCTTAACAATACATGCCAGCATTGTCCTGTAAAACATATTACCATTATGGCAGTGCCAAGCCTTAAGTGCCACCACTGCAGAGAATAATCATTTTCCCAATACTGCAAATACGACTGTTGGTCATCCGCTCTTTCTTGCTTGAGATCTTGTCCTAACTTTTCACAGACAGTCTGTAACTACTCATCTGCTATTCCACAGTGTAGCATCCCAATAGACACCTCCGACCATCAGGTCCTGGAAGACTCCTGTGTGATCGTAATTCTAGAACATTGGGGTTGGCACCTGCAAGTACTTCATTGGGCTTCATTGCCAAACCCGATAGGGAAATATGCCACAGTTCATTGAATGGACCGGTTCTAAGGATGAACCAAGTTGCTCATAGTCATGTGTGAGGAATTAGAAGCCCTGGCTTTATTGATTTTTAATGAATAAGATGATGTTGGTAATTCCATCTCTGAAAAGCTAATCTGCTGATCAGATACCACTCTTATAGGCTCCATACCCAAAAGCAGAGTGTACAATAGTGTCCTGCTGCATCCGTATTCTGATCTGCAGCACCTGCACCATCAGTTGCACAGAGCGGGTTCAGAGGACACTGGTGCCTATTTGACAGATGCAGTGACGGCCAAGTCTCTGCAGTGCAAGGGCTGCATTTAAGACCTGCACCCTGTACCAAAACCCGTAATTATGTATTTAGGAGTCTCCTTCCATGGTGGCAGAATAATCTTTACATACAAGCCATACCCGAGTTAGGGTGTGGTGGATGGCATTCTCATAATTATTACAGCCACACCTGATTTTCTATCACACGTGGCAACCCTGTGACCCTAGCTCAGCTGTGAAGGGGCTATGAGCATTCTCCCATGACAGGGCTGCCTCTACACTGGTAGCAAGATTGTAGCCCTGGGGATTACTACTGTTTGATTCCTTTTTGTGGGTTTGTAACCTCTCCCCAGAAAGACAGCCACTCTGTAGGAAGCTAGCCTAGCCTGGGAACAGGTATCAAAAGCAGACACCCATTCACAAAGCAGTAACCTCACACCTGGGCGCTGCAAAACCAAAGGCTTTTGATTCTGTTGGGAGGGGGTGGGGTTAGTGTCAGCAGAGGGGGTTCTAGAGAACTGGAGGAAGTTTCGGCCATCTTGTTTTTCTGTACCACGATCCCTCTTTCTTGTCCCTTCCACTTCCTGTAACGCACAGCACTTTGGGAGTGATGTCAGAAGGCAAAGTCCACAGATTCCAGGAGCAGGGATTGGATACCTAAGGAAGGCTAGTTTTAGTCCAATCGCCTGTGGACTTTTACCTTTATAAAAGGAGGTCTTCCCCCACTATTTTGATTTACTTTGCAACAAGCACCTGAGAAGGATTCATTCGACCTTTATTGAGAGCATTGCACTACACTGAGGTGAAGGAGCAGTCTAAGGAAGATAAGTGTACCGCCCCTAATCACTCCCAGAGCACATGGGGGGCAGGGAGGCACTTGTTTTGAACCAGGACCTGCCACTCTGCACCAGAATCTCCCAAGACTGGAAGAGTAGACCCTGAGAGGACTCATCCTGTCCTTGGGCCACCTGAAGTGGATCTCACAGCATTTGAAAGACCAGATCAGCTTAGGCTCCCCTTTCAAACTCATCAATGTAGAGGGATCCTGCCAGTTCTATTTTCTAGAACCCCTATACCTGCATCTCGAGCATGCTTGATGCTGTATCATGCACTTGTTGATCTCATCACCTGCTAGATTCAAATCAACCACTCGACCCTGGGACCCTGACTTGAACTGCTGGAGAGTCACACCAGGACTCGACCCGACTCACCCTCAAATTGCCACTTTGCTGAACCTCACACTGGGGCAACAGTATAACAAATGTTTTAACCATTTCTATCCGCTGACTTAAACGCCACTCATCAAAACCCTTCCTGGTGTTTAAAACCAGACTAGATCCTGGTGAGCGCCTGACCTGCTTTGCTGAAAGCCGCCTTTGAACAGCACAGAGCAAGCGCAATCGAACCTGCTCGATGCCTGCTTGGGCACACACAATCCAACAACCCAAACTGATCTAGATCCACTCGCCTCACTGCTCGGAGCCGGATTCGACGCCATCGACCTGCCAACTAACCAAAACAAGGTACTGCCGACCAATAAACTGTTCCTTAGAGGCCGATTAGATCACTTGTGGGCCCTTATCATCCAAAAATTATTTTTGTGGTTTATAATATGCCTATCACCCCTGCATTCATGCTCAGAGTGCTACATTCTTCTATATGTTGCACCTTCTCTGTTCTTTCCACAGGGCTGGCCTTTGTACAGTGCTTTCTATTTGTTCAAATTTTATTCAATATACAATCATTAGGCGTACAGTCATAAAATTATCAAAAACAATCATAAAAATGAGTAAGCATACAATCATAAAACACATTTTTTGCATATTTCCATAGTTGTATTTTCCAAATTACAAACAATTAATAAAAACATTTAAAAAGTCTTAATATTTAAAAAATAGAAAAAAGTAAGATACCATATTCATGTGCAAATATCTAAAGAATTCCTTTTTGCTAATCAGGCTATGTGTATAGATTTGCCTACAGCAGTAAGCAGAGTTAAATCATGTTATACCTCATAAAAAAAAGCTTCAAATATAGTCCCCTAAGGTCATATAACGGGCATATTAGCATAAAGTGACAATGATTCTTTGTCAGTAGTACAGAAAGAGCAACAATCAGTTTTAGATGAATCCCATTGGTTGAGGAGAGATTTGCTAGAGGAAGTACATGGAATCTGATTTTGGTGTTAAGTGACTGTGCATATGCTGCTGCCACGTAATAGTAGTACGTTTCATAGCCCCAGGTGGATTTTGCCTCCCAGTATGCAGGAAGAAATGCCGAGTTTACAATGCTATTGGGAATGAGTTCCTCTTCCATTTTAAAATCCTGCTTTACGGCACTCTTTGTGGTTTTATCTATTAGATTCAGGTTTAGCCAAATCTCTAGTTGGTCAATATAAAGAGACAGATTTTTTACGCCTTTGCACCATGGAATCGAATGACCTCCATCCTTTGTCAATACATCCTGCAATACGGTTCTATATTTTTTTGAGGACGGAAGTAGTCATACGTACACACTGGTGGTGCACGTTTCTCGTGCTTTATATTCATTCCCCGACAGCCTCCCGGTTCTCTCGTTCTCCCCGTTACCTCTGGCTCTACAGGGCAACGTCACCAGGGCCTGCAGTTGCTCTGCTTCACATCGCTCGCTTAAGTTCTACCTCTTGTCAAATCTGTCATCGTCCAGCTCTCAGTCCTCTCGCTCCCTGGGACTAGGTATGGCTGCAGGAAAGCGGGCGTCTCGCTGCCTCCTTAGTGTAATGGTTTCGGCATAGTTGGATGGGTGCACTGCCCACCACTAAGTCTTTGTGGTTGCGCCACCACCAGGATTCAGATTCCCGCCTCCCTCTCTCCTCACTGCGTGTAAACGCTGGCCCTCCCGCGTCTTGCTTTCGCATTTTGGCTACTTCCCATGTGTGCTGCAGCTCTCCTTGGCTTCACCTCTTGCAGGTGTCCCAACGTCAGGAGGCTTCCCCTGCTTAAGCTCTCAGCTCTCTCTCTGGACTTCGTTATGTCTCCTGTGTGCTGCTTCTAATTCTCAGTCATTATTCTACTCGACTAAGTTATAAGAAAGTCTCCTCAAAGATAGCATATACTATGGGTACTTCCCACCTTGTTTGATAACGGGGACCTGTTTCGTGAAGGGAAGAGACAATATAATCTAAGATAAAAAAGGAGACAGGCTACCCTCCCTTTTCCACGCTTTCAATAATCTTGAAATTTGTTCAGCGCTATAGCTAAACAAATCCACTGCACATTAACCAGAAATCTGTTCAAAAACTGTCTAATATTTCATTGACTTTTCAAAAGAATTCATATCACAGTCAACAATATTGGGTGCTGTCCCTGTACCAACTTTCATGGACGCACCAGTACATAAAAAAAACGTGTTTTCACATTGTGGGTTTAGTATCAAAGTGATAAATGTATCCTTGTTTTATACCACAACACAAAACAAATCTAGTTAGTTCACAAACTAGAAAAAACAAGACACATGTCACACCTTTCATGTACTACAACAAGAATGATCAGATTGCAGTTCCGGGGTAATTCAACTTTTAGCTCTTTGCCAATCTCTGGCTTCAATAATGTTCTATCCTGTGTCTCTTTCATATGTGCCTTGGTTCTCAATCACAGTATTTATCTTTGGGCGTCTGCAGGCTCAGGTTTTACAGGTTCCTGTTTCCTCCTGTTTCTTGCTAGACTTCCTGCAGAGCATTCACCTTCCTATCACCTTGCATCAAAGTAGGGCATTTGTCAGGCTGTCTGTCTTTAGTAACTTTGTCGGACTTCTCAGCTGGGCTCCTTTCTGTTCTCTGGTTTCGGCATCGTTAGTTAGGCGCCAAGCCCACCACTGCTCTTCAGTGGTCACACCACCAGAGAGATGTTTGGGACATTTCTTCTCTGTGAAAGATAGTGAGCTAAAGACTCTGGGTAAATCTATCATAACCAGGACTAATGTCTGGCAGAGAGACTCCCAGGACCCCCTCTTGTTAATTTGCATATTTAAGTAACTTTGGGTCTCACCTTAAGTTACTAGGGGAATCCAGACGTGGACCCATTGCTCACTATTCTTAGAGAGGCACAGCTCCACCCTACTGATGAGGTCCAACTAGACTGAAACACGTGTCTGGGGCTGCTGTTGGTACTCTTGTTCAGAGGAGAATTGCCTAGCATTTTGGTGCTGGACTGCCCCAGGGCAGGACAAAGACTGATATATGGGATATTTCTTCTCTGTGAAAGATAGTTAGCTAAAGACTCTGGGTAAGTCTCTCGTAACCAGGACTAATACTGGCAGAGAGACTCCCAGGACCCCCCTTGTTAATTCACACCACCAGAGAAGAATTATATCCCTGTCACATCGCTTTCCTTGACTGGAGCCTCTTGCTCGGTCAAAGCACCCGCCGTTCAGCCTCCAGCTAGCAGGTCTCACTTCGCTCACGCCACCGCTGGCTCTGCCCCTCCTGGGCATTGTTGATACAGAGGTTTTCCTCTGTGTAGCGGCTAGTCTCCTCCCTCTGTAGTTGTTTCTCCTACACTCATAGTCTGTTCTCTTTTTATGCACATCATTGAAACAAACAGAACTGTGCCTGTCTTCCTTAATCGTGGCATTCAGGCAACATTCAGCATTACCTGAAGCCAATAGAGTGAAAGAAGTGTATTCATGGATTGCAGTCATAAGAGGACATACCAAAGTCTTTCCAACATCCATATAGGCAGAAGGCGTAGTTTGAACTGGCCATTCCTTATTGGAATTGGAGTCGTTGTCCCCAAGAGAAGAGACACTCCCAATGAGGTCCCACTTGGCCAGACCCTTAGGGTGGGTCTTGCTTAGCAGGCTCCCCTCCCAGAACTCAAAGGGGGTGGGCTCCCCTCTGGGGAGAAGGGACGAATTGTCCAGATTCGTCACAGTGCCCATATAATGGGTCTGGTATTAAGTTAATCGGGCAATTTGTTCAGATCAGTAGCCTTGTTATTTTTTGGGCTGCTATGGCTCTAATTATTTCTTCAATCATGAAGACAGGAGGGTCTGTGGAGGCCTTGGTAATAACGCGGCCAGTTCTCTAGCAGATGGTGTGCCTGATTAAAGTATATATATTTCTATAGAACCGAGATTGGACTTTTTTCTTTATTTTGGATCTGTGTTACTGTGCTGTTTAGGTCACTACCTGATCACATTCACACCCCTCTTAAGAGCATAGTCTTCCCTCGGCCCACGTTACCACAAAAGGCAAATGAGGTATATCTCTTAACTGTGCCTGTTTTACCTTTATGATTGTGTTGGCTCTTAGTTTGTAGAAGTGTGAGGGCTAAGTGGGTGTATTAGCCTTTACTCATAATTGTACTCCTTTGGGGCAGAAGTCAATTCGTCATGTCACGTTCAAGGTGCACTTATATACAGTGAATGAATATAGAACCACCTTAAACTATGCCCAATTCCGTGGGACGGTCCACTAGAAAAATGTGATACTTCTGTGAGTTTCATGAGCTTTGACTGATGGGGCAAGACATTTTATAAAGTCAACTAAATAGTGCACATTCCTGTCTCGAGTATCAGCAGTAGTATTGGCATTTCTTCATGTGCCCATGGCATGCGTGATACAAGTGTGATATGTCTTCAAGAGAGCCAAAAAAATCTTAAGTAACTCAATCGTAACATGTATGTGAACGGTGTAGTCTTCCACTTATGTCATCACTAAAAATATATCCATTATACATGACCAATGAAGAGGCAATAAAACGCATCAAACAGTAGATTTCTGAGGTCCTTCTTAACTAGTGGAGCAATGAGTTGTCACGAGATGCAACAGAATAATGCAGAGTTCTGTGTAAGAGTATTATGGCTTCTAAAACAACAATTATGTTAGCATTTTGTAGGACAACTAACCAAAGGGAATATTGAGATACAATCTTAGTTATACAATAGATACTGTTAATGCACTACCATTCAGTTTGTAAAGTAAGTCACGATTGCTCAATTAATGCGATTTTATGTTTCTTCAACATTATTTGAGCGGCTTTCTTTTTTATCTTAGCTATGTTCTACTTTAAAATCATTTATTTATTGGTATGTGGCCTCTGAAAACAGACCTATAATGTGAAAAGGGCACCATGATTGGGACATCGAAGGAAAGAGGGGAAATGAGTGCACAGCACAGCAGGAGCCTTAAGATTCTTCAGAAGATGCACCTATTAAGCAAAGTATCACAAACAAAAGAGGATTTCATTTTCTCAATAAACGCATATTTTATCAATCAAATCATATACAAAAATCTTGGGATCGCAAAAACATAGCGGCCGTCAACATTTTTTTAAACCCAACAGCTCTGTAGTGTCATATGACATTGAGAGCAGGGATGCTCATTGCTTCAAATGGACACGGCTTGAGGTATCACTAAACCAGGTTTCTTCTAGGGAGCCAATGTCAATTATTCGGTCTCGGGTGCAAAGGAATCATTTTGTTTAACATTAACTGTGGCAATAGCTTGAAAAGGTAGCTTGAACTATCAAACAACATGTAGGATACGTAAAGAGTATTTAATGGGCTCTTGTCATGATGCTAGAGAATGCATGAGGCGCAATGTATAAGATTAGAGAACATCTTTATTGTACACAATTGATATACCAGAAGAGGTACCTAGACACAGATTTCTGGATGTAAAATGGCACACTGGTTATTTGTTCAAATGGGTATTGTAGCTTTGGGCTCGATTGTACAGTCTTTGACGATTTATTAAACTCTATGCACTGGATAATGGACCCTTCTGTGTACAATATGAACATCGAAGTTGGAAAGTGAAAAAGTAATTTATATAAATGCTTTATATACTGATTCTGTATTTTCTATAGCATATGCCAAATCATTCATTGTTGGCATTCATTAGCTTTACCAGGTAGCCAAAATAAACAAATCAGCGGTCTTTTGAACCTATGTACCCAATCTATTTTACTTTTACTTGGTCTTCTCCCCCCATAGCTCTATTTACAATTCGAGCTTTAAAAGGACTGGACGAAACAATACACCAGTGCCTGGAGAAGAACCTACCAAGCCTGACAAGAGAAAATCTGCATCTTGCAGATAATGGCCATTTTCAACTCTACATGTAGATACACCCGCTATAGTTTCTATTGCATAAATACAAGATATGACAAATCAATATATCTTTTGTAGGCTACCCACACAGAACGTTAACTACCATAGAGGTGACAACCAGCAAGACTACCAATATCACTAAAGACAACATATTAACACCACAGGTAAACTCCTTAGTTTCTCCGCAGTCACACCAGCCTAAAGATTCTCATATTGATTACTCCCCTTTTGTCCATTTTTATAACCTTACAGGGATTGGGACTCAAGCCCAATTGCCCGTGGAAAACCCTGAAGATATCTCTTCATCCCTCTAAGATGTGGAGACCTTTGAAGCAATTATAGTGTCAATGAGAATATATTATTCTCTGTCCTGAAGAAGGCGGCTAGTTAGCAGCTCCGCTGAAACTGGTTGACAACCTTAAGAGTAGAGAGGCTGATGACCTCGACTCCGAGACCCTACACACAGTGGAGGTTAGGGCTTGAACAATCAAACATCATTTTTTATTTTATTTTATATTTGCCTCTATTCAAAAGTACAAGTGAATGCACTAATAGAAACAAACAATACCTTTTAATCTACAGTTGGCCACTTGGCCTCAGAAAGTTTTTTAACCATAAGACACATAGACTGGAGGCGGTATAAATAAAAAAGAGAACCGACCACCAAGATATGTGCACTTTAGTGACTCAGCTTGAGGAAAGTAGTGAGAGAGCTTAGGGCAAGGATCTCTATACCCATTTTTCAGGCGGCACGCCATTCTAGGGATGGGTGCACCAGACTATGGGGACATGAGATAACAGCACACAGGGCTAGAAAGTTAATAATAGGGACTCAGACCCAGGAATAATCTGTTTAAATACAAGAACTATTGTCTGTTTTGTGATATTTAATATTTTTAAGAAATATATATTTGCATTGACCTTTCTCAAAATTCT
The DNA here is from genome assembly GCF_040938575.1 of Ambystoma mexicanum. Classification (NCBI taxonomy): domain Eukaryota; kingdom Metazoa; phylum Chordata; class Amphibia; order Caudata; family Ambystomatidae; genus Ambystoma; species Ambystoma mexicanum. Next base: position 405,643,158 of record NC_090941.1, read on the forward strand.
ATTGCTAATAACTTTTGACACAAGGTGAATTTGGATGACATTTTCCACCCAAAATAATAAAAATGCCTGCCACAGGCTTCACCAAACTGGAGGTTTTGAGGACAATCCATTAAACGGTTGAAAAGGGGACTGGGCGCAGAGACAACCATGTTCTCTGCTTGAGCTCAGTTGCCGTAACCCCGAAAGATGGATTGAGCCCCCACCTGTCGGACCCCCCAGCAGTAGAAAAGTGAGCCACAAACATGGGAACCACCCCCCCCCCACCCCTCTAGCTGGGAGAAATCCCAGTGAAAATCGGATAAGGAAACACAAAGAAAATAAGTCTGGAATCCACGGCCTGCCGGACCCGGGCTAGTGAAAACGGAACCAGCAACGTCCTTGTGTGCAGCAAGGCACTGTGGCGCAGATGAGAGACCCCACGGAAAAGAGAACGGCTCCCCAACACACCAACATAACATCTTGGCATCTGACGACGTGGGTGCTGCAACGAAGGCCGTCGTACCCCAACAGCCTGAGGTGGTGGGTGCCCTTGAATAGGAGGCACTGAACACGCCGCAGAAGTGGGCCCGCTCCCCGTTGGACCTGCCCGATCCCTCCGAGAAATATATTTTGGGACGCTGGCCCAGACGGAACAATCGGAAAACACCTACCTGAGGTAAAAGTACACTGCATTGGAGTAGGACATGAGGGGGAGGGGGGAATTTTAAGTGGGGGGATATAATAGCTTTTATCCCCCCAGATTATGCTGCTCGCAGCGTGTTAAATACGACTGCAGCCAATGCAGGCTGCAGTTGTCATGTATCTGTAAACTTGCTTGCAAAAGTTAATACTGCCCTGCGCCACTGGAGTAACAGGGGCCCCAGCAGCCCCCGCAGTGCGGGGGGCACCAGTACATGTCCTTCGAGGGGGCCCCACTTGGAGAAAAAAATATGAAAAATACTTTTTTTTTTCACATTTTGTTTTTCTTTTTGATTTCACTTTGCATTCATAAAGAAATTATTTCTGTAACAGAAATAATGTCTTTATGAAGGCAGAGTGACTACAAAAATAAACTTTCTTTTTGAAAACCGAGGGATCCCCCACCCCATGCAATGGAAGACCCTAGGCTGGAGGCCTCCATGTCATGGGGTGGGGAAGACCTATCATTTCAAAAAGAAACAGCCTTATTATGAGTTTGCCGGTCCGGAAACCACAGTACTGGTAAGCTTGCCGGTACTGTTGTTTCCAGACCGGCAAACTACAAGTTCTGCAAGCGGGTGCCTTTCAGCCCACCGGGTCTGACCTGGCGGGCGGAACAGCACTGGCGCACAGAATTCGCCGGATGCACCGGCACCATTCAGGAACGGTGCCGGTGCATCCGGCCTCCCCATCCCCATTGAGTTAAATGGGACTCAAATGGGAATGGGGAGCAATATTTTCCAGTGCCCGGGAATGGGAAATTACTGGGTCCGACGGGCTGCAATGCACCTGTAATTGCCCATTACTGGCAGGGCTACCACCAGGGTCATAGTCACCCCCAGTATCTTTTTGAAGTCACTCTGCATTCATAAAGAAATTATTTCCGTTATGGTTCAGTCCTTAAAGGAAATCATTTCTTTATGAAGTCAACGTGACTTCAATAAGAAACAATTTCCCCTTAACCCCATGACGGGTGCGCGTGTGTGGTGAAAGGTTGCACACTTGAATGTATCGGTGGGTGCCTGGGTGTGTGTGTGTGTTTGTATGGTGAAAGGGTGCACACTTAAATGTATAGGTGGCTGCCTGTGTGAGTGTATGGGGAAAGGGTGCACACTTAAATGTACGGGTGGCTGGCTCGGTGTGCCTGTATGGTGAAAGAGTGCACCCTTAAATTTATGGATGGCTGTGTGCGCATGTGTCTATATGGTGAATGGTGTGTGTGCTTGTGTTCCCTAGTGCAACAAAACCTACATTTCGGGGGGACTAACCCTTCAAATGTTGGGAGAGGCACTAACTTCACGGGCAGTGGGAGGGGGCAAACTTATTTGTGTGGGGGCATCCAATTTCTTTATGCATTTTAATGAGACTATTCTAGTGCAACTTCAATTTAACAAGCAGTTAACTCTCTTCTTTAAGGTTTAAAGTTCCCACTTACGGACTTATGCGAGAATTGAGTGGCCTCCTGTTCCCTCTCTACCCTTACAATCACTCCCCTGGCATGCAATTACTAAACCTCCATCACGATTACAATTGGCAAAATAATTTGGCATTTGAATGCAGGTACTAACAGTGAAATACTTAATGTTAGTACTTGTTAACAGCAAAACACAGGTGCTGTTTAAAATCTTTGTCCTGTTCTGTCCCGCAACTGCTCTGAAGGTCAGCCAGGTCAAGTCAACATAGCCCAACATTTCAGGGGGAGGAGTACTGAATCCCAGTCAACTCGATGGTGTTACACCACTACTTGTGCCTTGATTACTTATTGGTAATCTTCATTACTCTTAGCCCCATTCTTCCTCGTCCCACTACTTGTGTATGAGGCACTGTGCCTCATACACAAGTACTGGGATGAGGTAAAGGTACTTGGAGGTAATGCCTCACTTAGCTACCTGTAATCTTCATTACTCCTAGTCCCACTCTTCCTCGTCCCAGTACTTACCTATGAGTGAAGGAGCCTCATATGTAAACTCTGGGACAAGGAAGAGGGACATGGAGGTAATTCTGGCCCAAGGAGCTGATTTTGGAGGTTGGGGTAGGGTTGCGAGGGAGAGGGGATGTTTGTGGGGAGGCAGAATTGTGTGACAAATCATAATGGTTGTCCATGTCCAGTCTGAGCAGGCATGATATGTGGTATTAGTGGCTAGAGAGGCATTTTGGTGCAGCCAGTCTAGTCATTTCTCAGTTTGGTATGACTTTTTTTTTTTAATAACTGGGCATTTCTGATAAATCAGTCCTGCTAAGTGTAATTACCTGGCTAGACAGGCATTTGGGTGCTGCCAGACTAGTTGTTTCTTACTGGGGCATTGTATATTTTTCTAGGCATCTGTGATAAAATTATATGATATAAGTCATTTGTAACGCGCCTGTACACAAGTGTTTCTAGGCGCGACAAGACACGCAAGGGAAGATAGAGGGAGGACAAGACAAGTGATCTTACTAGGCCTTGTTTCATTCAGCTCGTGCAGGTGTGAGAACGAGACGTGCAAGGGGAAAAGGGGCGGAAAGTGCAAGAGAGAGGGGAGGCAAAAACAGGGCAGCAATTCTCTGAGTAAGTGCAGCCAGGGCAGTGCAGCTCTGGGTAGTGCAAGGAGAACAAGGGACTGTAGGGTTACAGTTACAGCTCCTAAGTACGTGGTAGGCCCGAGGCAGTGCAGGGATGACTGATCAAGAAAGAGTCTGGACATAATGAGGCTCTGAGGGTAGCCCAGCAACCAGTTGGTACAGCAGACAGGTAGGTCAGGTAGGCCAGGAGGGGAGGGAGAGAGAGAAAGCAGAGGAGAAGAGGAACGTTTTGAGCTGTTTCCAGATTTTCAGGTGGTCCGGCTAAAGTTTGAGAGGGGCAGGGAGGCCTTTCCAGAGTGAGGCACCTGCATAGGAGAGAGATCTATCCCCACACTCTCTGCCTGGGGAAGTGTCTAACCCTTAGAGAGTTGGAGGTAGCTGAGCGAAGGGCTTGAGAAGGAAGGTATTTTGGAAGAGAGCGATAGATGTAGTGTGGGCCTGGGCCCAGAAAGCTTTGTGGACAATGCAAAGGGTCTTGAACTTGATCCTTGCAACAACCTGGAGCCAGAGGAGAGATTTCAGGGCTGGAGAGATATGATCCCTGGGATTGAGGACAAGGATAAGTCTTGCAGTCCTGTTCTGGATTAGTTGCAGAGAGTAGAGGAAGGCAGATTGAGAAAGAGGCTGTTGCAGTAGTCCAGCCAAGAGAGAACCAGGGGTCCGGAGACAGTGAGCTTCTGGGAGAAAGTGAGAAAGGGAAGAGTCCGTTTGAGGAGGAGCAGCTGGTAGTGGGACTTCTTGGCAATGTCCGAGATGTGAGGAGAGAAAGAGAGAGTGGAGTCAAAGATGCCAACCAAGTTTTTTGCCTCACAGGAAGACGAAGGAAGAGAGCCCAAGGTGGGCGGAGACAGTGCGAGAGTGAAAGCAGGGGTCCCAATGAGAAGGATCTCCATCTTACTGGCATTAAGGGATAGATCGGTGGATGCGCACCAATCCTGAATCGCTGATAGTCAGGAATGAGAGGGAGAGGAGAGGAGTCTGAGGGGAGCCTGAAGGAAAGCGGAGTGTCATCTACATAAGAGGAGAAGGAAGAGATCAGGTGGGCCACAGGGGCCAAAACGAGGTTGAAAAACCAGGGTGAGAGGATGGAGCCTTTGGGAACGCCACAGGTATAGAGATATGTGGCAGAGAGAAAGGGACCAAGTTGCACCTGTGAGGGGCAGTCCAAGAGGAAGGAGGTCAGCCACTCAAGGGCCTGATCCGTGATGCACAGGTTCTCGTGGAGTCGATTAATCAGAATGGCGTGGTTGACTGTGTCAAAAGCAGAGGAAATATCAAGGAGGATGGGGACAGTAGGAATGCTGTAATCAAGGTTAGAGAGCAGATCTTCACAGGTGTTTAGTAGAACAGTGTGCATGCATCTGGCAGCTCTGAAGCCAGACTGACGGTCATGGATACAACCAACAGATTCAGTGTGGAGAGTAAGCTGGAAGATGGCCAATTTTTCCAACAGTTTGCCCAGGAAAGGGGTGATGGATATTGGGTGATAGTTTGCCAGGGCGGCAGGAAAGGCAGACGGCTTCTTGAGGAGTGGGTGCACAAGGGAGTGCTTAATGGGAGAGGGGAACATTCCAGTGGTGAAAGAGCGGTTACAGAAATCGGCCAAGGCTGGAGCGAGGGTGTCAATATGGTCCTTCATGGTTCTAGAGGAGCAGGGTAGCACCTGTTTGGACAAAACTTTCATAGATTGGACATCAGGTATTGTCAGAGAAAGAGGAGAACGGAGGAAGAGAAGTAGAGCTGGCCAATGGGGGACCAAGAGAGGAAGTGGGAGAGGAAGAAGAGATAGGGGGCTGGATGTCCTGAGTTTTAGCAGAGAAATGAGAGAACAGAGCCATACAGAGGGCCTGGGAGGGAAAAGGAGAGGTAAAGACCGCAACAGGATTGACAGTTACTTACAGATTTTAAAGAGCTTGGCCATGTTGTTAGAGACCACAAAGACGCAGGCTTGAATGTGTGTTCTCTTCTTGGTGAGTGTTATTGCTTCGACTGGCATTTTGGTGCAAACAGTTTATATGTCTAAATGTGGCCTGCCATGCTTTATTGTAATGTTATTACACTGGTCTACATTGTGCAACCAGTTGGACATGGTTTCACTGTGGCATGGCATTTTTAATAGCAAAGCATTAATGTTCCTGTGCTCTGTTGGTGACTTGCATGTACTGGATTGGTGTCACCCTACAAAACCATTGCAAACACACTGGCTTTTTAGCCAATTTTCTCAGAAAGTGTGCTGTATATTGCATTAAAACACATTTATATCTTTCTCCTAGTGCAGTGTGTGGCATACCCGTTCAACAGCACATTTGTGCGTATTGCACAAGCGTGATCATCTAGGCCGGCCCAGAGTGTGGCGCGACCCCTGATTTGTTGCTGAGTTGGGGGGGGGCCCTCAGCTTGGCTCGCAGGGGGGCCCCCACATTTTGTGTTACGCCACTGCCCAGCACCTGCGCATAATAAACGTGCCCGGCCCGGGAACAAGCAACTGCATGTGCCCTGCCTGCGCAGTGCACTGCTGCGCAGCCTCAGCCTTCTTTCAGAATGAAAGAGAAGCCAAGCCAGGCAGCGAGTCGTGCTCCAGTGAGTGAGTCACTGTCTGACACTGTGTGTTAACTTATTGAAGGAGACAGAGTCCCTTCCAATAGCATTGTTTTACGGTGTGAATCTCCCGTTAGTACTGTAGGTAAGGTAATGCTCCTGTTAACTCCTTTATTAATGACTTCGTTTATAAACTAAACTAGATTGAGCCACATTTTGTTTAATATCATTGATGCATACTTGTTATTAAGTTGCAATGTCTCGTCATATTCCTGTTTAAATGTCCGGGTCGCCCAGCCCATGCAGTTAGCATGAACGCCGCTCATTCTGCTGTTTTTCCTTTCATCATCGATCACGCAGTCACCTGGGGTGCCTCAAACGTCCTCATTACCGCCTGTGTAATCTCCGGTGGAAAGCATGCGTTTTGTTTTTGCCTGACAGCATCACGCCACGTGCTGTTACCGCGTGGCAGCAACGCTCGCATTTGTGCAGGCCCATCCCCTCGGCATTCCTGGGGTCTTGCATTTGTGGCTGCACACCCTGGCGGTGGATTACGTCGAAGGGAGTCACGGGCAGGCATCATGTGTAAATAATATGCGTGGCTGATACCTTTCAGCCAAAAGCTCTTCCCGTTCTAGGAGTTGCAGTGTTGTTGTCCTCGTTAGCAGTCGTAAGCACCTACAGTGAGTTAATGAACGCAAAGTGGAGATCTGTGTGAGCCTGAAGATCTTGTGCTCCTTGGGGTCTTGTGCATACGAGTGATGGATAGAAAGCACTTTCTTGGCTTTAATAACCGGCAATAGTGACTTGAATAACAGGCAATCACACACAGTTGGGCCACCTGAAACCCCCAATCTCTGGGGAAAACAATGTGTGTAGGCAGCCTTATTTGTGCTTTACCACGCTACGTTTAGGGTGCTATAAAATATGTGCCTTCCCATCTGTTTCTTGCACTGAATTCTTCTTCAACATAAGCATTGGCAAGCCAATACTTTGCCTTTTGTATAGGAATTGGGTAGGCATTTATCCAACGCTGCCATCATATGCCTAGTTAATCACACCATTTAACAGCTGAGGGAGGTCACCTATTCACCATGTAGTAGATTCAGATATTTGATTCCCAAAGTGCCAGTGCCCTTAAAAAGTAGACAGGATTTACATAAATGTACTGTCTCAGTAGAGCTTGTTTTTAATCTGCAGCGCTCAATAGTGACATCAGCAATGGCATTCTGTAAGTTTAGAACTACACTGTTGTAATTAAATATAAATACCACAATATTTGGTTCCTGCTGCCAAATGTTGAAGTCTGTGTCACTTTATCCTGAGTGACCAGCTCCTAGGAGACCAAGGGGGAATTTGCTACTGCAGGGAGCCCAGCCCTGCACGCTATGATGTGATGGTGAGTTTCAAAGGAGATAGCCCATGTAACCTGGCCTGATGGCCAGGCAACGCAAGGGTTAGGCATGTGGAAGTCTGCTGACCCAATTAACCATCAGTGGGTTTTGTGTTTCCAGTGCAGAGGGACTCAGACCAAGGGTGTTGAGGCCACTGGTCTCCATGGTGAGCTACAGCAACACTGAACAGCCTGAGGAACTGTGCAGGACCTCCAAGAAGAGCACCTTCCACCCGTCATGTGTTTGCGGGGCCCAAGAAGGTTAAGTCCTTGCGAGTGGGTGGGTTACATTAAAGCCCAAATTGCAAGAGTATGTCTCTGGGGGTGTATAACCCTAGGGATTGCCCCGAGATTGGTCTTTACTCCGTACCCCATTATTGGCTCACTGCTCGGTGAACCCTTAACCTCACAGAGAGGCAAGACGATGGATGGAAAAAGAATCATCACAGGTGTCTTCAAGAAGAGTAGGAGTCAGGTCATTTTGCAGTACAGAGGTGAATAGACCATTCCCCCATAAAAAGAATGCCAGGGGGTTGCTATTCTCCACACATTATTATAGCATGGGCACCATGGGAAAGCCTGAAGGAACTGGAGAGAGCAGTGCAACAGTGACAAGAGAAATGTTGAATGCCATTTTAATTGTTTTGCTTGTAAATGTTTCATTCTTTGTGGGAAAGCATGTAGGACTGGGATTCAGATCTTTGGTTCAGACACCTATTTGCCAAGTTATCCGTACCCCTATACTCTACACAAGCTGTGTTGCATATTGGTTGGCTGGCATGGGCATTTCAATGACTCAATCATGCCAGGGTATCCTGGCCCTCACAGGGGTCGCCAATGCCGGACGAGAGCTGCGTTGGAAGAGGCGATTTACTCCTTTTTGCTATGCCTTTAGGCCCTTCCGGATCTCGAGTGGCATGGCTTCTATCCCTGCTCAGTCAGTTTGATGGAAACGTGCAGAATCCTTTAATGAACGTTTTTTGGCGGGATGAACATAGTCAGATAGGTAAGTAGAAACAGTTACTAAATAGGAAAACAAGCAAAGAGGACAGAGCGATTTCTGGCACATCATTAATATACTGTCCTTTCGCGTGTGGACACACTGGGCCAAATTCTCAAAGCGTTTTTGGCGCAAGTAAGGAGATGCCCAATTCACAAAAGGCATCTGAATGAATGCATCTTAGAGGCCTGATCTGCCCAAAGGGCCAGATTCTCAAAAATGAGCCCAAATAAAAAAAAAAGGCAGTGGGTGCTTTCTTTTCATTTGTGCTCATTGCTGAAATGAGCAGGTCACTTTATTCTCAAAGGTGACCTGCGCGTTTCCGTTCAGGAGGAGCTTGACAGCTGGGCAAACATTAGTGGATGACAGGCTCCCAGCAACCGCGTGGTTCCTGGGTGCACATATCACAGAGAGGGGCCCTTACAGAAAAACCTACCCCTGACAACTAGTTGCCATCTACAGCTGCTTGCACAAGATCACACAGAGTCACATCTAATAGGATCCCTTTTTCTATGGTCTTCCAGCACAGCAAAACATGGTTGCATATGTGGCATGTGACCTGGCTGTATGTCATCTCTTTTGGAGAAGGAGACTACTTCCTTGAGTCACGGGGGAACAGAGGGGAAGTAGGATAACCATCTGAGATTTGCAGATGAATGGGGTCAGGGTATTTCACTTATTTTGTTGGAGGTCTAAAAATGGGCCAGGTGTCCTGCATTACTTTACTTGACAACGTATATTTTTAAATTGCAACAGGGATGAGATTTTGTCCAATGAAATGATGTGCTGCTGATTTTTGATTGCCAGTGATTAGCACATTTAAACCAACTAAGCACCGTTCCATGCCTTTTAAATTCATACCATTAGAGGGATCTATGGGAACACGTTGAAAAACAAATTTGAAGCCCAAAATACTGAATTTGTTTTAATAATTTTATCCCATTTTACCACATATATATGCAGTGGGGCGGGGGAGGGGGAAGGACCCACGCAACTCCCGTAACATACCCCTCCACCTTTTATATTAACTTAGCCCACCCCCCACATATATATGGTGAAATGGGGCTCTCAACATCGCTATTTTGGGCTTCCCAGTGATGGGCTGAGGTATTTTGGTATGATCCCCAATATACGTACTGCTATTTAAATTTTTGTGAAAAGTTGAGTTCTTTGACTAAAACACAAATAAATAAATAAATAAATAACACTTCCTGTGCCTTTGGGTACCTCCCCCCTTCTCCCACGGTGCTGACGATCCAGAAAGTACCCCTCCTAACCACAGGCCGGACACGACGGACCGGGGTTCTACCAACCCGAGGGTGGAGGCAGAAGCACTAAGATCCTCAGCCCTGGGGACCCTAAGGCCCAGCGGTGCTCCAGGGCAGCGCAGCCTCCAGAGTCCGGAACGCTCACGTGCCGCCCGATGGAGCATTGTGTGGCCATGAGGGACTCCGGACCTGTGTCACCAGTGTGAACGCACACTAAGCCTGATTACCCACGCATCGTACCCCAGGTGAGCAGGACCCGTACCGAGGGCTAACAGGGACCCCACAGAGTGCTGTATGAGGTCTGACCGACAGGTCCCTCATAAAAACAAGAGCGTAACACGAAACAGCCCTGACCCCAATGAGCTCCAGGACAATGGGACCTCAGAGGCCTGCAGGCTCATGCACTAGCAGTTGGGGTGGTGTGCATCCATAGGAGACTCTGAACCTGCCGCACTAGTCTGAATTGGAACACGGTGAAAACTACCCAAATATTGTGGCCGAGGTGGGCAAGGAGCTGAATTTAGGGCAACCAAAACCCAAAGGGGCAAAACATTGCATGGAGTGTGACCCACAAAACACATATAGAAACAACAACAGCCTAACACGAATCGGCGATCCCCATCCTACCAGCTCAAGAAGGGAGAAGGGATTTCAGTGGAGAAAAAGCTCAGTGGGATCGAACAACGCCATTAGAACCTGGGCACACCCAATTAAGGTGGTGTCAGTCTAGAAATACGGATACCTTTACTTTGAGACTGCAAATGCATTTTGGTGGCCGTGGGCCAACCGTCTCATGCACGATATGACAAAATATAGGTTTTCGAGTTTGCCAATGAACGGTCATTTTGATGTAACAAGAATCATCATTTTGCTTTCTAATCATTGCTCATTGCTTTCTGTTCCTATTGCTTCGCAGTATATTTTCCGCTTACACTGCTCGACTGTGAAACATTGTTGTCTGTATGTGAAAAGGACAAGGCCACAGGGCCGTGAGGATAACAAGAGTTCGCTGAAACACAAACGTAGGCAGCGCCAGGAAGAATGCCCGGCTCCCTCCCGAATGTAGCCTTGAAGCAGAGCTGCAGGGCATTTAATCATTTCACAGCTGCCAGCCAGTCTCGTTATATGGTAGGATATGTTAGAATAATACCGCTAAAGGCTTGAATTATGCTTTTCTTATGGCCCCCCTTTGCTGAGCCCGATAGAGCATGTCGGCTCCCAGGACGCGAATAGCACCCGATAGATAGCAAGGTCCGGAATGCAACTCTTCCCCCCTACGTATGTAGCTCGCTTCCAAGAACAGAAGCGCTGTGTTCTATTCAACAACTGAAAGATGCCTTCGCACTCACAAATTGCAAATTGTTACTAGAATAGATGTTTGAAGGTGTCATAGTGGTCGGAGATGTCCATCATCACACTAAGTTCAAAGAAACCCAATAAAGGGGGGTGTTAAACATGTCATAGCTGATTGTTTGATATGCATTTTGTATGTATGTAACTGATGTACGTAACTCACTCTCTTGCGTCCCTCGAGGTCTAGAGATACACGTTGCAGGGCGTGAGACCGAGTTGGCCAACTGAGACTTTTGCTTTGCAATAAACCCTAGTTTTGGGAATACAACCTCGTGTCTGGCGTATCTATCGTGTGTGGTGACTCGCCTTGTTTCCATAGACGTCAGGGTCCCCTAGGGGCCCCTTTCAGCGGTACTGCGAACTCAATGGATACCCTGTCCACCCACTCCAATCTTAAGGACATAGTAAAGAACAAGCATACCTCAGAGACGCAAACCATTGCCACATCCCTCCTTTTCTGGGCGGCCCCCACACTGTGACTACCCACGTAAGCAGCTGCAATTGCAATAAGACTGGGCCTGGCAGTCGCCCAACCTCTGCACCTCATTCCTGGAACTATCCTGAGGACACCCTCCAACCAGTCTGATGCACCGCAACCCATGGATTAATGATCCTTTGCCCATACGGTAAAGGGTCTACCTGCATATTACATATAAATTGCTTAAAGGAAGGAACCACGCAGGAAAACTGAGCATCACGTCTCATGACCAGGGAATGCGATAGACCTTCCCCTCTCAAAGTGCACCCCCTGTACACGACAGAACCCCCAAGAAGAGCTGCAATAACGAGCCTCTGGAAAGAACAAAGATCCATGCCCCACCCACCAATACTTGGAAGGACCCAGTGGTGGCTATCCAAGGTCTCCACTTGTCATTTGGTCTACTCCACCCTCAACAAGACTGCGGCTCATCCCTAATGCAGCCCCCCAAGGTTACATGAGTGTGAGACAAAAGCTAGCCCCATTTGCCTATATTCCCACGCTACCTTGGCCTTGCAGCTCCAACAACATAGCCATGGATACCACATGAAATGACTCTGCAACCACAAAAGGGGACATTGCAGCCTTACTAGGTGAACTCAAGAGCATGGGTGCCAACATTGGAGGCAAAATAGATAAGATCACACAAAGGCTGGACAACATGGAAGAGAGACTTGACGGTGTGGAGAACCACCAGGCATCCATAGACATTCTCAAGGCCCAGTTTGATCAGCGGATAACTGACTTAGAGCAATGTGAGTTGGATTTCAGGCTCAAGATGGATGACTTAGAAAATCGGGAAAGACAAAACAATCTGTGCATTTTCGGGATTCCGGAGCGTGAAGGTGAAACTGAAAGTGACCAGAGGAAAACGCTTCACAACATCATCAAGCTCCTAGTAGCAGACGATGCAATAGACAAACCCAAAACTGAACAAATCCACAGAGCGGGAGGGCCTCCAGGCGGACCTAGATCGGTTCTTGCCCGATTCCATCGTTTTCAAGACAAAGCTAGGATTCTCGAAAAAGCCAGAGCCAGCGAGATGATCACCCTAGGAGGTGCCCAAATATCAATATATCAAGACCTACCCACTCTGACATTAGCCCTCAGACGCATGTGTGGTCCCCTCATGAAATGGCTAAAGGAGAAGAACATTCAATACAGATGGGGATACCCCTTCTCCCTTTCATTTGAATATGAAGGGACCAAGATGAGGATACGTGCAAGAAAGAAATTAAGGCTTGCATCGCTGAACTTATGGGACCCAGGGAAGAAGAAAGCAATCAAGAAGAGTCGAGATGGGAAGATCGTGGCTGGCGCATCCAAGGCCCCAGGAGAAGGCGAGTGAAAGTCTCGAGGAAGTTACAGAGGGGTAATGCCTCCCCGGAAGGGGACAACTGAACATTCTTCTATTTGGTAAGAGAATCTAATCTATTATTCAGCAAGTGACTTCTATAAGTGGTCACTTTTCGAACTTCACATGGCCACACCAGGGGACACTGAGTGGGTCGCAAAGAAGGCTCAATCAATATTGTGGTATCATGTCATATTAAGGGGCATAAAGTAACGGCCCCTAAAGGTGGTCCGATGCAAGACCGGTGTTATCAACCAGGCTCCATCGGGCACTGCCAACTGGGTAAAGGAAGGGAGGGGGGGGGGAGGGAGAGCAGACAAGGGGATGGGGTGGAAGCAGTACCTATACAGGTCGAAAATGCTCAATTTTGCGGGAAATCTGAAGAGTGAACAATACACTGGTCACAGAGTGTAAGCTACCTTTATAAGGACATATCCAATGGCATTGATTACTGATGCAAAGAAGGGGGATTCCCTAAGAATTGGAATGTTAAATGTAAAAGGCCTCAACTCACCCACTAAGAGATCACTGGTATCCAGAGAATTCCGTAGGGCCAAGATGGACGTTCTCATGTTACAAGAGACAAAATACGCTAAGGTGGAGGAGCGAAAAATCCTAGGGAGGCGGGTCGGGATGGAGTTCTGGGGATCCGGACCTCTGAGGAAAGGAGGAGTGGGAATCCTTATCAAAAAAGGTATAGATTTTGAAGTAACTAAGATTTGGTCTGATGTAGAAGGGCAGGCTCTTTTGGTGACTGGGAGCATTGCGAAAGTGAATGTCACAATAGCCACACTTTACTCCCCCAACTCTGGTCAGACTATATGTCTGGCTAAAACAATCCCTAAAATTATGTTAGAAGCCTCCGGCCATATTATTTTAAGGGCGGAATTTCAACCAATGGGTAGACCCAACAAAAAATTGGAGACCAGGCAACCCTGACAAGAGAAGTCAAACTAGGGGTGAAAGTACAGAATACAAGAGGATGATGGACCCATATAGATTGGGAGACACGTGGAGAGACATGCACCCAAATGAACAAGGCTTCACTTTCTACTCTAACCCACATAATACATTTACCCAAATCAATACGTATACCTATCCAAAGATCTCTCCGATATCACAAAACTTGCAGAGATAATCCCAGTCACATGGTCAGACCATGACATGGTGATGGCAGACATCCAGTGGAAGACACTACCAGTGATAAGGGATAAATGGCGATGTAATGAAAGCCTATGGAAGGACTCTGTCTTCATGGAGACAATGGAGACGGAAATTAACGAGTACCTCAAATTAAATAACACTGAAGTGTCCAAGCAGATAGTCTGGGAAGCAGGGAAAGCCACTTGGAGAGGCATTTTAGTAAAAGAAGGGGCATTCAAAAAGAGGGAGAGGAGACTTATTGAACACAAGCTCAGAACAGAAATCTGTCAACTAGAGGGAGAATGTATGAGAGATGAGGAGAACGATCCAGACAAAATTCAAGAAGTAAAAAAGAAAGAGGAACTAAGATTTCTAGAACATGAGCAGATAGTGCGCAAGCTTCCTCTCTTGGAACAAAAATTCTACGAAAAAGGAGACAAGGCAGACACATTATTAGCCGTGAGACTTAAAGGATCAGAGAGCTGAGCGGAAACTATTAGAAATAACCATAGACAACCCCTCCTCAGCAGACACCCCCCTTCTATTCCTGAATGCTTTGCCTCCTTCTATGAGACCTTGTACACCTTGGAGACAAACTCTGACCATCCCGTTATCGAGACTTGCCTGTCCTCTATTAAGATGCCCGGGATATCAGGCCTCAATTCTGACCTGCTAGAATCTCCTATATCTGAGCAAGAAGTACAAGACGCCATCAAGAGACTAACACTGTGCAAATCCCCAGGCGAAGATGGCTATACAGCCGGATTTTACAAATCCTTTAGTGCACAATTAATACCATTCATGAAAGATCTCTTCAATGAAATTCTGGAGACAGGGGAAGCCCCAGAATCCTTCACTTGTGCCCTGATCACGGTGATCCCTAAAGAGGGAGGAGAACCCAAAAAATGCAGATCGTATCGCCCCATCTCCCTACTCAATTTAGAGGCAAAAATGTATACAAGAGTCCTCGCCGCTAGGCTAGAGACACTAATGCCACAAATCATACACCCCAATCAGGTTGGTTTCATACTGGGCAGACAGGGTGCAGACAATGCGCAAAACCCTCCATTTTATTCACAGATCACAGAACGTACCCGACAAACCCGTCCTACTCTCAATTGATGCAGAAAAAGCCTTTCATAGGGTGAAGTGGGGCTTCTTGAGGGCTGTCCTGAGAAAGGTGGGGATTGGACCGAGGCCAAGAAAGGGAATACAGGAAGCATACACAGCCCCCAAAGCATCGCTATCGGTAAACGGGGAATACTCTAGATGGTTCCAACTAAGACGTGGCACCCTGCAGGGCTGCCCTTTATCCGCAATCCTTTTTGCACTCTCCCTGGGACCCCTAGCACAGATAATGCGGGCAGACTCCCAAGTAGAGGGAATCCGACTAGGAGCGGTGGAATATAAGGTGGCCCTGTATGCCGATGATATACTCCTACATCTGACCAACCCCATGAAATCCATTCGCCGAGCTCTACATTTATTAGAAGAATATGGCCCCCTTTCTGGGTTTAAGGTAAACAAAACCAAATCCATTCTTCTGTTCCCACTACGGGGACCGACAGAGATGAACGTAAAGAAATACTCCCCACTGGGTCTCAAGATCGAACATCCCAGGTTGAAGTACCTAGGAATACAGATTACCAAAGACCTGGCGGACTTATCTGAGGCTAATTTCCCCCCCCCCTCCTCCAACAATTCCACAATGACCTCAGTAAATGGAGTAAATTGATGATCTCTTGGCTGGGCGCCTCAATGCTATTAAAATGGTTTGCCTCCCTCGGTTCTTGTACCCCTTTCAAACGCTACCCATACGGTTTTTCTCAAGGCCAAGAGAGTCATGACGAAATTCCTTTGGGAGGGAAAGAAGGCTAGGATTTCGTATAACACCCTAACACTCCCCAAAGATAAAGGTGGGGTGGGTCTCCCCGATCTCAGAAAATACTATGAGGCAGCCCAGCTGTGTGTCTATATCCCCCACATCCGCAACCATAAAGAACCTCAATGGATACAAATGGACAATCACTACTTATCACCAGCCACGGTCTCGGAATGGCTCTGGGCCCCAAGAAAAAAACTCCAAATAGACTTAATCATCCGATCCTGAGCACCATATGGGGAATTTGGAGGAAAGAACCAAAGATGCACAAGATCACAACATGGCCTTCCCCATTGAGTCACTTATGGTCACCAGGGATAAATGATCAGATCCCCAACGTAGGGAGATTTCAAACATGGTATGAAGCTGGCTTAGAAAGGGTGGGGCAACTACAGAAAAAAGATTATTTTATTACGCTCCCAGACTTGACTGAAGCCCTGGGAATAGGCATACTATCCACCTTTCAATACATACAAATTAAGGATAGCCTAACAAGGCCAAAATGGAAGGATAAGTTGATGTGACAACTTACTCCCTTTGAAAAGTTACTAGATTCTAGGACAGAGATGAAGGGTCTATTATCAGCCATGCACAGAAAACTGGTCAAAGCAGGGGAAGGAAGCACCGACCCTCTAAAATGTAGATGGGAGAGAGACTTAGGTGAGCAAGTTAGTCCAGATATGTAGGAAAGGATGTGCAAGATGGCAGCGCAATCATCCAAATCAAGTCAATATAAATTACACGCAATCAAAATGCTACATAGATGGCAATAGGACCCTCTTAGGCTCTCTAAAATGTTCCAAACAATTAACCCCAGATGCTGGCGAGAATTCAGGGAGGTCACTGATTACTGGCACATGTGGTGGGGCTGCCCTCGGATAAGATTATTTTGGAACAAAGTCCTGGGTTGGATCAAAGAAATAGATGACATCCAAAGAACTCCAGACCCCCATCTAATATTATTTGACCTAGATAAAAGAGAGGATGAATGGAGTAGGATTAAAGGCCTGGCCCCCCAATTACTACTAGCAGCCTGCGCAATACTTGTAACAAAGTGTAAGTCCAAGATGGTCCAGAGCAAGAACGAATGGATCAATGTAGCATCGAACATATGCATAATGAGAAGATAACAGGTTCTCTCCACGGGAGAGCTTCACAGTGCGAAGCATTAGGGATGGACTATTTGTCAGAGGACCCAAAATGTTAAGAGGTGGGACACACATGGCTGATCGATACAGGAAATGACTTGAGGGGCCATGGGCAAAAGGGACAAGAAGAAGACTTATCAAATGGCCAATCCCCACCTACAATCTGTGACCATGAGATGTTATGCACAAAAGTATTCCAAGACATCTGCTCGACCCACAGGGGGGTGGCAGGAGGGAGAAGGGAAAGTCATGTTGAAATGTCACAGCTCAAGGATGGAAGTATATAAAAGATGTATGATGTGATAATACGCTTGAAATGCTCCAACATTGTTCTGTAACCTTAAGATTGTATTGTCAAACACTGACTGGTTATTAAAAAGTCAATAAAATTAAATTTAAAAAAAAAAACTGTTGGAAAGGTTATTAACAAACAAAAAAAAGTTGTTTTCGGCCTACTCCCATCCATTTCCCTAGAGATAAAGATGCTTCCACTGAACACGAGTAGCGCTGGACAGATTTGCACTAAATAAGAAACAACGTGGGCACAAATCGCTGCATATGTCCCCATTGGTGGTTTGGGGTAAAACATTAAGAAGTGATCAGATGGAAAAGGGGGTGCCCAGGGTCCAAAAAACATGTATATACCTTCCATAGTGCATTGCATCAGTGAGACTTTTTAGAAATGCAAAGCTGCCATTTTTTTCCTCAATGCAAGCAATTTCTACAGCAATCCAGGGGGGAACTGAAAAAGAAAAGTGCTCAAAATGACATTTGCAGGAGGAAAAGGGGCAGAGTTGCATCATTTTAGAGGTGAGGAGGGGTAAGACCACATGCAAAGTGGGAGAGTTAGGGGTGGGTTGGGGAGCCTGTTGCGCCAGACCATTTGTCTTAGTGGGGGAATCCCGTTGATGTTCTGTGGGATTTCCACAGAAAGTTGGCAAGATGCGCTCAAAGAAAATGTCTCACACGAACCAAAATAATTTATTTAGACTAAATTATTTTGAAAAAACATCAAAATATATGTGGGTGGAGTAAAGGGATACAAGGGGTGGGGAAAGGATAAGGGTTATAATATAGGGTAAAAGGGGTTGGGGGGACCCCTCCAAATATAAAACAAATTAAATTCAATGATTTAAAAAAAGGAAATGTAATCAGAAATGTGTTTTTCTTTAAAACTCATGTGGATGTAGGGACATAGAACCCTAGAAATTATTGATTGCAACAAAACGATGAAATTGAACACATGTGGAAAGTGACAACCATCTTAACTTAGAATGCCTCCCATTATTCAGCCCATGAGCAAATACATGACATCACAGCCGGGATTAACCATGAGTTAAGAAAAGACATTATGGCGGCGGACGAGAATTCCAGTTAAGATAGTCGTCAATTGCCACACCTGCAGTATGTCATGCGTTTTTTTTGCAATAAATCAGATCATCTTAACTCTGTATTAACTTAAGTTTTTTATAAATACTACCTGTTCCTGGCATAACATACGCCGTTCTAGCATATTTTAAAAGGGCAATATCGGTCGGTAATACATTGGGTCACTTATGTCACCTCCTTCTGAAATGTCGGAATTACCACTGATTGCTTTCAGGAAGGGGGCGTAGGTCCCTGTGACTTGTTAATGGTCATTGAAAAGGCTAAACGTATAGGAAACTGTCTTCTTTTGAATTTGAAAGGCATATTTGTATCAGATGGAATGAGAGGTATATGCAGTCTAAGAAAAGTATCTATGTTTAATCCATTGATTACATTGGCCGCTATGACTTGCCTTTGTAGACCTTGATGGCATCACAGTCCTGTGATGGCATAAAATTGCATAGTAGCATAATTACAGCACCTATTTTCAGTTTTAGCTCATGAGGAGACATTCATCCTACAGTGTTTTGCTCTTTAGAGACTGAAACATTGAGCCAGTAACTAACTGAGCATTGACACTGGAACCGCCGTGCCCTCTGTGAAGAGAAGTGGGGATGGAAAGAAGTAACTTGAAGTTATTCCGAATGTTTGCAACAGTGGAAAGTGAAGGTGACCATGTAGAACTGTGTTCATTCTGTTTATTAAAATGATAGCTGTTGTTGAAGTGGAAGGGCACACAGAGGTGCACTTTGCCAGACAGCAGAGGGCAACTTAACACTGATAAATTGCATCAGCTGAGTACGGAAACATACATCAGCATGATAGATAGATAGATAGATAGATAGATAGATAGATAGATAGATAGATAGATAGATAGATAGATAGATAGATGTGAAACACACTTGGGCAATGCTGTACGTACTAACAGCCATAAGTAATTAAGGTCATTCTCGGGGCGTGGCTTGGCACCGAGCGTGATGGCGGGCTAATCTCTCGGCTCTGCTCTCCGCGCATATAAAGATAAAACCTAATGCTATATGAATTAGTTTTTCTTTACCTACTTTGTTTCCGGGTGCACTGGAAGAAAACGGGAACCCTGCTCTAGCATTCTGAAGACCTGAGGTGCTGGCGGTCTGAAGTACATCGAAGGAGGATACTTAAGGCCGTAAAGCAGCACTGTGGTCTGGACAGTGTCACTGAAATTCCTGTCAGCTGCTTGGCAGATGTTGCGCATGTGTGCCGCCTGGTGGCCTGGAAGGGGGGAAACTCCTCCTTTTCACAACACGGACAACCTTAAAGGCGCAGGCAAGCATAGAAAAGAGAATTATACCAATGGTTTATGGCACTCCAGTTATTTAAAAGTTTTTATTACGAACCTTTTGCCATCAAGAGAAGGAAGCCTATTTTTGTGCATCACCCATTGCTAATTGATGGCTATACACTTTTATTCTTACTGTTTCCCTACAAGCTTGCTGAGCATGTCACAAGTAGAGTAGAGGACTTGGAAAAATCGGTTGTCATGCTACAAAGAAATTCAGAAAAGCTAGAAAATAGAAATAGAAGAAACAATCTTCAAATTGTTTGCCTACCTGGCGGTATTGGAGGTATATGGAGGAGAAGACTCTATTCTATTTCTTACCAACATGTTATCCAAGTTATTGGACCTATCCCCTTCAATACAACTCAATATTCAACACGCTCACAGGATTGGTCCTATACATCCTCTGGCTAGCACTAGAAGTCCCTCAAGAACTCTTATATTTGCTCTCCTAGACTTCAAGCATGTGCAACTTATAATGAAGAAAGTTAAGATGATTAAACATCTCACCTGGAATGGAAACAACATGTTCTTCTCTCAAGAAGTTGCAGATACCAAAGCTACGAGAAGAAAGAAACTTTTAGCATTAAGGCTAGCTCTGAAACAACTCAATGCTAGATATGGCTTGGTTCACCCTGCAACAATAAAAGTAACTCTTAAAGGCCATACCACTTCATTTGACAATCCTCGAGATCTAAGACAATTCATACAATCTCAGAGTTGATTAAAGGGACGATGCCAGCCCGTCTTCAAATTTTGCACCACAAAGCCTTTGTAATAAATCAATCTTTAACTTTTCAAACATAATTGTGCGGGAGTGTTGCCTTGGATGGCCTAATCTCGCTAAGCGCCCCGCCCTCATTTTCTAATTTTTCTCTTCAACATGAAATGATTTGGCTGTTTACTGCTAGCTATACTGTTATATAATATTAAGGATTACAATCTACTTTTCCTCATGTTCATGTTGCTGTTTGTCACCCCTCACTCCTTATGTATCTCTGTATCCTTTTGTTTACTCCCCATGGATACTGCACATTCCCAACAAGCACCTGTTGCATCAAAATTGTGATTAAATCCATATGCTCATATGTTCAATTAACTCATTATCTAAAGCTCATATTGTTATGGTAATGTCTATTTGTAAAGCGCCTATACACATGGCAAGTGTTTCAAAGCGCTCAAGGAGGGAGAGAACTGTCTGGCTGTTATGGTCAAACCAGCTGATAAAGGGGCTGGTATAGTCCTACAAGATACTACCAAATATGATGCATCAAGCTGTTGTCAATAAAGAAAGGAAGGAAGGAAGGGAGTTTTATCAGCTTTTGACAAGCGATCCAACTAACGAAAATATGAAAGAAATGGAGTTAGTTGAAGAAGGTCTTGAACACGGCTAGATCCTCACTAGAAAGGGCAATTTAGACATGGAAAAAGATCCAGTAACCAGCAATTTTTATACTACTTTTAAGATAAGCAAAGTTGTGTATAATTGCCCGGGACACCCAACAGTTTACAGTACAGGGTGTCCAAATTTGTGAATGTTCTCTTCAAACCTTTTATGACACCGATTCCCTCACAGATAAGGCATTCTATGCATACCATTAATTAATATACTAAGAAATATGGATTTCAATCCACTATCGCACATTTTACTAACATTTCAAGTCTTGATGTGAATATCTGTCAAAGTGAAGCAATGGAGAAACTTTCAGAACTTTGGAAAAAACAACAGATGCGCACAGTATTTTAAATAAAATATTGAATACACTTGCTACATTGGTCTTACCTACACATTTATTTACCTTCAAGTCCTGACTTTATGCCTAAATTAAAGGAACATAAATGGACTCCAAACAAGCCCGAGATTTGGGGAATCTTTTCATGGGAAAATAAGAGGAAACAGTATACTTCAGAAAAAATAATATGGGGAGATATATCAATATCAAGAGGATTTATTGATGATGTGATTATGATTTGGATATGCACTTAGTGAGATTTTGTGACATGTAAAAAATCATTGGATTCTCAGAATCCACACATTAATTTCACTATTATGCGGAGCAAAGAAAAATATAGTGTTTCTGGATAAAATACATTCCACTCTGCATACAGGTGAATTGATGAAAACACATTGTTGCATTACAAGAGATCATCCAACAAGCTCCAAGAGGGGATCCTTAGGAACAATTTCTCTGTAGTCAGTGTATAAAATTGGGAATCAAATTATTAGAAAGCCAAAACTCAAAATATATTATACAGGAAGCAGAGGGATGAGCCCATCATTGCAACAGAACCTTTTTATTGAGCCCTAAATGTAGGCAAGAACACTCAAACAATAGTGTGATACCACATACTGCACTGGAAGTAAAAATGTGCACCAGATTATTACAAAACATTTTCATTTAGAGTTAATGGAGGATAGCAAGATGCCATTATTTGCATTTAGAAAAGGAAATACCTTAAGAGAATTTCATGTCATAACATACAGGCAACAGGAGGAAAGATATATTATTAGACTGTTTTGGAGGTAAAGCGAAAAAGGGCCAATGTATGCCTGAAGACAATGTGCACCATGAACCGCACCTGAATTTCTGCCAGGAACCACCCGGGGGCAACCAAGATTTCTATCTCATTGCAATTCTGAAAGTGCCATTTTATGATGTTCTCTTGGGTTTGAAATATGCTAAGTCACTCTTCTAGAAAAGTCACTGTTAGCATGGGGGAATCCAGATCAAAGATCAAGAGATAAAAGGGCCTCTGCCAATCAAGTTGGTACAACACTTTATGCAGAAAGGGCAAAAGGACATATCTCCACTGGTCTATACCTCAACACTGACAACAAGGGGACAGCTAAGTGCAGAGAATTTAAAGAGCTTGTAAAATGTACTCACACAATCTTACTGCTGAGGATATTTTATGAAGGGTGAATACCAATTGCATGGTAAATGACCTTGCTGGAAAGTATGGGGATGTTTGAAGTTTTATTTGACATTTACGGCAAACAAACTATATTTGCAGTGAATGGCAAATAAAGGTTTCACTGTGCATGGTGGATAACCTTTGAGTGGCAGCACTGCACCAAATATGAAGTGTGCTTTTGGTGACATGCACCATTATACAGAAAGCACTGGCAAAAATGTTGTCACCCATCATCATGGGCGAGTGCACTTCTCCAAGGTTGAGTATGTAAACTAAGGAATTCTTCCTGCAGGTCTAGTGGGATTTTTAAGAATTTGTGAGGCCGGATTAATTTCTAAAACATGAAACTTACTGGATAAAAATTCTCAATGCCATACAGAGGAGCGGTTTGTCACTTAATTTGTGAATATAAATTTATGATGGTATTGGCTACAATGAAGAATGGACTACAAATATGGTGCTATGGTCTGTTGCACATAATTAACGACACACACACAATACAAATTGAAAATATATAGGATACACCAAGAGCAAGTGTAGCTGTAGCACATTGTGCCATATATGGAGACGGGGTAAATGCGGGAACTCCGTATTAAGGGTTAATGTTTGGCCTGAAAGGCCGCCGGGCACGGATGATTCGAGACAATTCATTTTCTTTTTCAACTTTATTTAGGTACTTTGCAACAATCAAAAGAAAGGTCTGAAAAGCACACATTTGACAATCGGAGTATCAGAACAATGGAACCTCATTTAGAACAATACAGTAAAGACCCTGAAGCTGAAAAATTGAAAAGAGGATGGGTAGGGGGATACTTACTTCTCGAATTACTCATCTAGCAGAAGAGGGGTTTCTATTCTTATCCGAAAGAATCTGCCTATATCAGTCATCACAAGCAAAGGAGACAAAGAAGGACGGATTATTTGTGTTCTGGTGAGGGTTCAAGGTGTGGACATTCTGCTATGCAATCTATATGAACCAAATTTGGATGATCCGATCTTTTTTCATGAAGTGGCTCAAATGCTTCTGGACTCGATCGTAGTTGGAGGTAATTTTAATCAGGTCTTGGACTCTGCTTTAGATCGATCAAATGGGGATTGTACTAGAACCCCGCACAGGTGTAGACGTTCCTTGGAGAATTTAATGAGGGAATTCAACTTGGCTGACATCTGGAGGCTGGAACACCCGTCGGACAGAGATTATAGCTTTCATTCACAGTGTCATGACACATATTCTAGAATTGACTTCTTTCTGACCTCTGGTCGGGTGACTTCAAGTTGCTATAATTCATCTATTGGACTTATTGCCCTGTCGGATCACGCACCTGTTTCGTTGCAATTGTCCTTACAGTACTCTCTGATTAAATCACCGAGGTGGAGAATGAACTCTTATATACTGAAAAATGACCAGATTAGGCAAGAGGTGGCAGAGGAAATTGACAACTTCATCCAAATTAATAGAACTGCCGATGTTCGAATATCAACAGTCTGGGAAGCACTGAAATGTTTTGTTAGGGGGGTGCTGATTTCTAAAACTGGCAAGGACAAAAAATTGAGAACTAAAGAAATTCAGAGACTCTCTTCTGAAGCGAAGTGCCTAGATGTTCTGTTTGCAGCAAGCAAAGATGAAAATACAAAAAATGAACTGCGAAAAACTAAATATGAACTAAATAAGCTCATTTCAAGCCAGGTTGAATATGCACTGTTTAGACAAAAGATTAACTATTTTGAGAATGGTGAGAAAGCGGGGAAGTTACTGGCACATCGGCTGAAGGTGGCTGACAGCGATCGCTTCATTGCCGCAATCAGAGGTCTTCATAACTCATCGGAGACACAGCAAAAGTCTATTAACAATTCATTCCGTGGCTTCTATGAAAAACTTTACACCTCTGAACTATCCTGTGCAGATGGAGATATTGACAGCTTCCTTGATTCTCATGTTCTCTCTCGTCTGACGGCGGATGAGGCGGCAGGTTTGGAAGGGAAAGTGGAAATGGATGATGTTCAACATGCAATTTCAAGAATGTCAGTGGGTAAATCACCTGGCACTGATGGTCTCCCTAATGAATTTTATAAAGCCCTCCCTAATTCCGCACTACAGCTTCTGTGTGATGTTCTTAATGATGCCTTTGAGTCTGGTTCCCTACCAGATACAATGAGACATGCATTGATTACGGTGCTGAGAAAGAAAGACAGATCTGCTACAAGGTGCGAGAATTATCGGCCGATCAGTCTGATCAACTGTGACTGCAAAATATTGGCCAAAATCCTGGCTGTTCGCCTGAATAAGGTCATTTCGACTCTGGTGCATGAGAACCAGGTAGGTTTTGTCTCTGGTAGGGCAGTGGCGGATAACATGAGACGCCTGCTATTGACAATTGAGAAGGGCCATAGTCAACCAGTTGCCAGTGCGGTCATCTCCCTAGATGCTGAAAAGGCATTTGATCGTGTTGAATGGAACTTTTTGTTCGCATGCTTGGGGAAAATGAACTTTGGACACGATTTCCAGCGTTGGGTTAAACTGTTATACAATAATACCTCTGCAAGTGTGCTGACGAATGGACTTATCTCTGATCCATTTGAGCTTCATCGTGGTACAAGGCAGGGTTGCCCTCTTTCACCTCTCTTATTTATTTTTTCTATGGAACCACTTGCAGTGAGCTTGCGGGCAGACGTACGTCTTCTACCTGTTATTGGAAATGGTCAGGATAATTTGGTTTGGTTGTATGCTGACGATTTGCTGATTGCCCTGCAAGACCCAGCTGTTGGCATTTCGTATTTAATGCAAGATATTCAATCCTTTTCCTCGGTGTCAGGATATAAGATTAATTGGAGCAAATCAGAGATCCTGCCTGTCAATGGGTTGTGTCAAAGACATACATGTGTTCAGTTTCAATTCAGGTGGTGTGCTGAAAAGTTGAAGTATCTTGGAATATGGATTGGAGCGGATATAGTGAAGTTGCCAGCCATTAATTTTTCTTGGATCCTTCCGATTCTTAGATCGGATTTGGTAAGGTGGAGTCTTTTGAAATTGTCGACCTGGGGCAGAATCAACTGTTTGAAAATGAACCTGGCACCTCGGATAAATTATTTGTTAAGCATGCTCCCAATTAAGATACCTGGAAACATCTTTAAAGAGATCAATAGGATTATGCAGAACTTTATTTGGAATGGGAAACCTCCGAGGCTCGCAATTTGGAAGCTTCAACTCCCATTGAAATTGGGTGGAATGAACTTGCCTAATTTCTCAGACTACCATTTGTCGTTTTCCACTCGTCATTTGTGCAGAGTTATTGACTCTGGAGATGTACAGTCTGAACATTCTGACCTCTTATCCTGGGAATGCAGTGCTGTTTCCCAATTGGACCCGAAAGCGTTGCTGACTACTCAGAAGAACAAATCAAAAAAAGTCAGCTCTCTTACTTCATTCTTGCGAGACTGCTGGTGTGAGCTCTCGAATCGTGTGAGTGCTGACCCATATTTACACCCAGATGCCTCCATATGGAATAATCCAGCCTTGAAATATCAGGGTAAACCTCTGTTTTGGGTGGAATGGTTTGTGGCTGGCATCAAATATATTGGAGATTTGTTTGAGGGGGACAACTGGTTGACGTATGCTCAGCTTGGCCAGATGTATGACATGTCAGAATGCTTGTTTGCTGAATATAGGAAACTGAAGATTATTATTTCAGCTTGTGTTGAGATGCCACAATTGACTGGTCAAAGTCCTGCTTGGACAGCTCTATCTGTATGCTTGAGTGCCTCACACCCTGCTTCTACCATGTATGGAATTATAAAAGCTAATCGGAAGGGTGATCCGAGATTGCCTGCAATTTGGGCGGAGGAATTGGGGGAAGATGTTAACTTCAGATGTTGGCGGAGGTGCTGTGAAAACACTCGTTTGGTAAGTTTGGATTGGTCCCTCAGAGCTTCTCAAACTAAGTTGTTGTTCAGGGCCTATTGGACGCCGGTGAAACTATTCAGGAGACGACTTTTAGACAACAATCTTTGCTGGAAGTGTAAATGTTCGAGAGGATCTCTGAGTCATTTGATTTGGTCCTGTCCCAAGACGATGCAATTCTGGGATAAGGTTCGGGAGAGGTTGAGTCTGGTCTTAGATGTCACAATCCCCATGAATGCTTCATTACTGATTTTGGGTGATGACTCTTCTCTGGAGGAAATTGACTTTGGTAAGAGAGTTTGGTTGCTTCGTGCATGCATGGTTGCTAAAAAATTCATATTGAGGTCATGGAAATCAAGTACTTCATTTAACATTGATGACTGGGTGGAGGAGCTACTTACTGTTTCAACATATGAAAAAGCCATTTACAAACTCACTGGTGACATTGAAAAATTTTGGGACATTTGGAGCTGCTTTCTTGATGCATATGGATAAACCTGATCTTTGATCTGGGGTATTATGTACTTACCCTTGAACACTCATAATCTGTATAATACCTATAGTTTGTGTGATGGTTTTTGTAATGCCCTTTTGTCTGAGGTATAGTATTTTGCATTGAAATTTTTGGTTTATGTCTTCTACTCCTACGCTCTTATTCTCTTTCTTCCTTTTCTTTTTCTTTTTCTTCTTTTCCTTTCTTCCTTCTTGTTCTATTTTTGATGTTTATATGTTTGGATTGTTTATGGCGAATTGATTACTTTGCTTTCACTTGGTTGATATGTGTGAATTTCATGGACTGCTGTTCATTTATTTATGTTTGCTTACTGTGAAAATAAAAATTTTAATTACAAAAAAAGTAAAGAGGTAAATCTGGGACTAGTGATCAAGCTAGTCTTCATTCACATATTTCTTCTCCTCTCAGAAAGGTTCTAAAGGTTTCCCAAATCTTTTGGCCGACAAAACAGAGACACAAGTGAGACATATTCCTCATCTTTGCTATTGGCCCCAGTTAAATCTCGGAGACACATGCCAATCATAGGCTTTGCCTTTTGATTCCAACTTTTGAGAATACATTGTTTAGCCAGCGGGAAATCAAGGTTTGAAAATCATCTTTTGACAGTAAAATGTTTGGCAGTGTCTCGAAGGGGGCCGCAGGGAGGGCCCACTGCTATAGGGATATCTGTAATGCTAGCAAGCGATCACATACCTCCCTCCAGAGCCCAGCTAGCGCAGAGCAAGACCATATCACAAGGAAATATTTAGCATCATCGTACCCACATCTCGGGCAGCAGCCTTTACAGTCTGAATTAAATGTCTTCATTTCAGCCAGAGTATAATGGAGTATGTTGGGCACTATACATTGTAACGTTCAGTACCTGGAGTTAAAAGTTACTTTGTTTAGTGAGTGCATACATTTCGCTATTGATCATCCCATCCATTAGTTCCAAACTTGAATCCACCCCTCCACACTTCTCTATGGATCTCAGTGAAGTGTTTAGCTGGACTAGATTGTACAATGTAGAAACTATCACCAGCAAGCCACCGAACTGACAATATACTGAATGCAAGGATACACAGATGGCTCTAGAGGGAACATGGGCCATTCAGCAAAAAAATGCACTTGCTTTTGTTGATGGTGAAAATCTGTTATAACTCCTCCACCCGTTTCATCTTGAACCATGCTCCACTTAATAAACAAACTCTCAGGGAACATATCACCCAATGTGTGTATAACAGCCCACTCCCAGGTAGCGCAGAGTGTTTTATCCAGAGTGGAAGAAACATCTGAAATCCCCAAAGTGGCATTTCCTAAAATATAGCTCAGTAATATTCAGTCTGACCAACACTACTGTAAGAATCTACCGTTCTGATAGGATCAAATAAACATGTTTCTACATACTGTGTACAGATCAGCCCCACATATGAATCTAGGTGGAAAGCTGCAAGCATCTCAATTCTAAAATGGGAAAATACCCTTTTGACCCAGAGTAGAAGGCTAGGTTATGTCTAACCACTTCATACAAATAGCAAGACATAAATTAGTTTTCAAAAATTGATTAGCAGAATTTGCTAATGAACATTGTTTTGATTAGCAAATGAACTTATTTGATTACCAATGTTGTACTAATATTGAATGTCAGCAGAATTAGTTGTACCCCAAGACATAGAATTAGCAAGAATGCAGAAATGATTTCTATGTGCCTCTGAAGTATAACATCAGTGCAATGTCTGTAGAATGTAAAGGTTTGCTGCATGAATGGCCAAACAAATAAATGATAAACTTTCTGTGCAAATGTGGCGTTTAAGGTATCTAACTTATTTACACATTGTGGGACTCTTGACAGTTAGCTTTAATGCTAAATGGGCTTTAACTCTCGGATCTCCCGTTTCCTCTTGCTTCCAAGCACTATTCTGATTCAAGTGCTAACATCCCATGATCACAAATCTATTATTGCAAGTCGTAGTTGCTGCTGACAAGTTGCAGTAATTGCTGGGCCTTTGTTATCTGTGCAGCAGCAACAGGAAAGAACAAATGATTTAGCCTTCTGCAGGCTTTGTTATCAGTGCAAAGCTGCGTGCTAGCAAAGGGCTCTGGGACTATTATTTTGCCCACCCAATGTACACAGCCCTGCAATTTTAACACAGCCTGCTGGCAGAAAGCATTCTAATATTCTTTAAATTGTGATTAAAAGAACATTTAGAAGGCTTTCTGCCAGCACCGGCAGGGCTTTTAGTGCAAAGCTCAGAGCAAGCAAGCGGCTGGTATTGATATTTCTCCCACTGAAACGGGCAGGACAAAATTAATTCCTAGCGCGGCCACCTGCACCAATAACGCATAAAAAGTTGGGCTAGACTTTGCTTACCTCTCAGGCCCGTTGTTATCAAGTCACAGTGGGAAGGTTCTCTTTGCCTAATCTTCCTCTAAACTGCAGACCAATTCCTACAAAATAGGCAAAAAGAAACTCACTACCCACAACAATGCAGACTCACTCTGGGGGAGAGGGGATCGAAAATTGACAGGGCCCCCCAGCACCCGCTATGGAGTGAAAATAATATTTCTCCCACCCGAATGGCCCTGAGAAATAAATACCAGCGCAGCCACTTGCTAACACCCAGCACAGCAATCGGGGACAGCGTTGGGGCCTTTTGCCTTTACAAACAAAAGGGGATCCAGCAGTCACTTAAACACAGCAAATAAAGTCTCCATTTTCATTCCGGGACAAAATATGCACTTTGCAGTGCTCGCATTAAAGCTGTTTCAGCAAGTGCAATATCCCCCTGCGGGCTGGCTGGCTGCCTTGTGATATTTGGCATCTATTAACCTCCAAGCACCCCACAGGTGCCTTGCAATGTTTTTGCTCTCAGCAGGGGTGCCGGGGGACACAAATCGTCAGCCGGGCCTGTTCGCACATAACAGCCTGCTTGCAGAAGCCCTTTTGAAAGGCCCTCGGCAAGCAGCAGGCTGTGTTATTACTGCAGGGCTTCGGTGTTAAAGTGGCTGGAAATAATATTCCTCCCACCTAGCCACTTGCTAACACCCAGCCCTGCATTCAGGGACTGCACCAGGGCCTTTCTACACTTACAAACAAAAGAGGCCTCGCGCCTCTGGGGGTAGGGGGCCCAGCAACTGCCCCCAGGTTTCCAGTCTGCAAAGCACAGCAAAGAAAGGTCACAATTCTCGTTCTGGGGCTTTTAATATGCACTTTGCAGTGCTCACATTAAAGTTATGGCCAGTGTAAACTTCCTACTGGCTCTGGCTGCCTGCCTCGTGATAAATTTGGCAGCTAACCTCAATGCACCACTGCAGGCTCGGACTGGCATATAGGGCAATAGGCCCAGGGATTAACCAAAAAGAACGGGCCCGTTTTTTGGGTCAAAGTGGCCCACCTTTTCTGCCAAGGTGGGCCAGTTTGAGGAGTTACTGGACTATACTGTGGCTAATAGTTTTGACCAGTGTTGCTGAATAAATATTCTTTAAAATGTACAATTTGCATCACATTTTATCAGAAACCTCCCCTTGGGTACTATTCAAACAGCGCCACAAAAAGGAATTAATTATCATTTGCAACTGTGGGGCACTTTTTCGTTGGTGTCCGAGACAATTATGCCCCAGTCTGACCCTGCACCACTGTTTCACCCTCAGCAATGGGGGACGGGAGGCACACATCTTCAGCCGGGCCTGTTGCTGCTTACAGAAGACTTTTTCAAAAGCCTTCTGCAGGCAGCAGGCTGTGTTACTGCGGGCTTGGGTGTTAGAGAGTGGCTGGCAATAATATTTCTCTCGCCCGAACGCGTGGGATAAATATTAGTGTCAGCCACTTGCTAACACGCAGCAGCCGAAGTAATAACGCAGCCTGCTCGCAGACGACCTTTTGAAAGGCCTTCTGCAAGCTGTGTGCGCCTGTTTTTTGGGTCAAAGTGGCCCACCTTTTTTGCCAATGTGGGCCAGTTTGATGAGTTACTGGACTAATGTGGCTAATAGTTTTGACCAGTGTTGCTGAATAGATTTTCTCTAAAATGTACAATTTGCATCACATTTTATCAGAAACCTCCCCCTTGGGTTATTCAAACAGCGTCACAAAAGGAATTAATTCCCATTTGCAACTATGGAGGACTTTTGCGTTGGTGCCCGAGACAATTGTATGCCACAGTTTGACCCTGCACCACTGTTTCCACCCTCAGCAGTGGGGGTACACATCTTCAGCCTTCTGCGAGCAGGCTGCGTTATTACTGCGGGTGCTGGGTGTTAGAGAGTGGCTGGTATTAATATTTCTCCCTCACGAATGGGCGGGATAAATATCGTCAGCCACTTGCTAAAACCCAGCACCCGCAGTAATAACGCAGCCTGCTTGCAGAAGGCTTTAAATATTCTTTCATTCTCGTGATAAAATCAGCGCTTCTCACAAGAATGAAAGAATATTTGAAAGCCTTCTACGAGCATGCTGTGTTGCTGAGGGGCTGGGTAATAGTAAGTTTGGCTGGAATTAATATTTCTCCCACCCGAAGGGCCGAGATAAATATTTCTTCCCAGGTTGGCCACTTGCTAAACAATGAGAGCTCCATGAAACACATTTGCTGCAAAAGGGCCCGGCTCCCCCACCCAAACCTCCCCTAAGCACTCCCTCCACCTTACCTCGAAAAAGCCAGAGCAGAGTGTGAGAGGGGGGCTGAGATCCTCCTCATGTGATGATGCTGCATCCGGGCTGGGCTCATAACATTGATACAATGTTTTTAGCCCAGCCCAGGTGCTTCTGCCTCGCCTGTAGTGCACAGACTGAGAGGCACAGCAGAGCTTAGGCACAATCTTTTTTTTAATGAGCTGATTTGCATTGTAGCAATCATATCGCAGTTGGTGCTATATGATTGTTTAAATATACAGCAAAACAGCAGTATTATATCGCAAATTGCAATGCGATACCGCTTATTTTATGCCTTGAATAGCTCCAGGGAGCTAGATAAACTGAGCTTAGTGAAACACCTTTACCCAGGTCAAATATGGAAGTTCTGAAAGTAATAGAGCAAAGTTGGCAAAACTCCATCCTTAAACATGAAATCTTGCCCATTACGGACAGAGGAATTTATTCACAAGTTTGACAAGATACGCTCCAAATTCTCAGTAAATAATGAGGCACACAACCTGGATATAGTGACAACTAAGTAAGAAATAGAATCAGGTGCCCAATGAAAGCTGTAAAGGTTCATGGATGTCACATTGCCAGGGTGAGTGGGAATAATGTGTTTTTGGACCAATTTACATGAATGCCATAGTGCAAAAAAAGAAAAAAAAGAAAAAAAGAAAAAAGAGAGATATCTCCAATTACCAGTTCTTGAATATTGTGTTTGTTTTTTTAGATAAAAAGTAGGATGCCACCTTCCTATAATGTAACAATTTAGAGGCAGCCCCAAAACCGGAACCCCCTATGCAAGTGTTGTAACTAATCGTATCTGGATGTATTGCCAGCGCAAATAAAAGTGGTGACAGGAGGCACCTTTGTCTGGTGCCCCTCTCGAGCCTCACTGGACCTGTTAGAGAACCACTGACATACCTTGTCTGTGGGCGGAGTGTAATTTAATTTACAGCAAGATCTGAAATATGGCCTAACCCACACTGATTCATCACCCGGAACCAAAAGCTCCAGAAGATGGAGTCATATGCCTTTTCAGCATCCAAAGTGGCAACTTTTGCATTCATATTTGGGTTCATCTGTGAAAGCACAGAAAAAATGGAGACCGGTTCAGCACCGTTGAAGGACAAGTTATGAATATAGCCTGATCCAGATGAACCAAATGGGGCATATACAGTAAAAGCTGGGAGCCAGAGGTCTGGTGAAAATGCTATTGTCCACATTAAAAAGAAATAATGGGTGATTAGACCCACATTATTCCCCTGGTTTGTGCTTCAAAAGCAGAGCAGTGACAACTTCTCTAAACCGAAATGGCAATAATCTCAGTCAACGCTTCTGCCCAACATTTCAAATATGGGATTGGCAACCCAAAGTATTCTTCATCAATTTCAAATACCAATTCGTCTGTCTTTGGGGCTTTGCCCTTAGGAAGATCTCTGACCCAAAGGAATTCCGCAGTTGTGAAGGGTGATTAAAACTGACCAGTCACTTAAGAGGAAAGCACTAATTTCGGAAGAATATCAGAGAAGGATGAATAATCATCATAATTCATAACCAAATTTTGCCTGTAGAGGGTAAAGTAGAACTCAGAAAATGTATCATGTATGTCCGAATCCCGTTCTTTCGATGGGATGGTTTGACGAAGAAATTCCATATCTATGACAGGTAATGTCCACAGCTGTGCTGCTTCAGAAAATCTTCAGCGTCTGCGTCCTGCGTCAATGAGGTTGATGCGCCGTCCCCGAGGACCTCCTCCGACGGCCGACGTCACCCCATGTGTTAAGTAGGATGCACGACGCCCATAGCCTCAGTTGTAGTTTTTTCCCCCAGAACATGTGCCACCAGTTTTCTGCCAGTCAGACACACAAGGCCTTGCGGAACGCAAGCTGCAATCGCAAAAGAAATTCTGCAGCGAGGAAGGTAGGGAGGGAGCGATATGGAATACGTCGTCGGACCATCCCATCGAAAGAACGTTACCAGGTAAGAAAGTAACTTGTTCTTCGAGGGGATTGGGTCCTCCGACGTATTCCATATCTATGACAGACTCCCAAAGCAGTACCAAGCAAGGAGGTGGGAAAAGAATTTAGAACACAAATTTAGCATGCCCAATCAAATTGCGGAATAAAGGACTGCCTTGACAAAGGCCAGATCCTGCCCTCGGATGGAATCGAGGGAGTAGTGTCGTACAAAAGTATGTACTGAAGCCCATGTGGCTGCATCACAGATGTGACAAATAGGAACACCCCTCTGCAGGGCAGTAAACGCAGACACTCCCCTGGTAGAATGGGCCCGCAAGCCAGCTGGAGGGTCCTTAGCTACCAAGCGGTAACACTCGGAGATAGCTAAAATAATCCAACGAGACAAAGTCTATTTCGTCATAGCTTGTCCCAAATGCTTTCCAGCGTAACCAATGAAAAGTTGATCACCCACTCTGACCCGCAACATGCGCGAAACATAAAAGCTCAACGCTCTCCTAGGATCAAGCCTATGGAGCTTCTCCTCTTCCTTACCAGGATGTGGAGGAGGAAAGAACGCCGGAAGAACAACCTTCTGGCTCAAATGAAATTCCAAAACCACCTTCGGAAGAAAAGAAGGACGAACTCAAAGGACAACCCTGTCCTTATGAAACACAGTGAAGGGTGGCTTAACTGAAAGTGCCTGTAACTCAACTCACTCTGCGAGCGGAAGTAACCGCAACCAAAAACACAGTTTTCAGAGTTAACAGTCTCAAAGGGCAAGAATGCAAAGGCTCAAACGGAGCATCCATAAGAAACTTAAGAACAAGGTTCAAATCCCAACCGGGCACCAGAAAAGGTGACGGAGGGAACACATTAGTGAGCCCTTTCAAAAACTGAGAAATTAAAGGAATCTTAATATAGAAACATTCTTCAGACGAGCGCTTAAATATGGACAGCACCGCCAAGTAACATTTAATGGTCCCCACTTGCAAGCCCCTGTGGGCCAAGGAAAGCAAAAAAGATAGAACCATGGGAATGTCACATTCAAAAGGATCCACATTCTTAACTCTGCAACAGTCGCAGAACTTTCTCCAACGGCAACGGTACAGAGACTTTGTTGCCGGCCGCCTGGCCGAGAGCAACACCTCCATCACGTCTTCAGGGAGGTCCCAATCCTTATACCTCAACCTTTCAGAAGACAAGCGTGAAGGTTGAGGGATCTGACCTCTGGATGGAGAACCCGTGAGAGCAGATCGTCTCGGTAGGGAAGACGACGTGGAGGGCAGATGGACAAGTCGAGAATGTCCGGGTACCACATCCTCCGGGCCCACACCGGAGCAATGAGGATCATCCGGGAACCGAACCTCCGTAACCTCTGCAGTACTTGCGGGATGACGGGGACTGGAGGAAACACGTACAGCAGTGGGAATGACCACTCCACCACGAACGCGTCTCCTAAGGCTCCTTTTGGAGGAAATTCCCGCGAGCAGAACCTTTCGCACTTCCGGTTGACACTGGAGGCGAAGAGATCCACTTGAGTGGTCCCCCAAAGGGTGAAGATCTACAGGAGAATCTCCTGAGCCAGCTCCCACTCGTGAGAGATCGTGCTCTGCCTGCTCAGAGCGTCCGCCGTCTCGTTGTCGTCTGAGGCCAGATGAACAGCCGAGATCGAAACTTCCTGCTGAATGGCCCAGAACTCGAGCTGCATCGCCTCCCTGCACAGAGGAAGTGACCCTGCCCCCCCCCCCCTTTTTGTTGAGGTAGTGCATGGCCACCGTGTTGTCCATTAGAATGAGGACACTCTTTCCTCGCACAGTCGGCAGAAAAGCCTTCAGGACAAACCTGAAGGCCTTCAGCTCCAACAGACCGATATGGAGTCTGGACTCTGACGGAGACCAACGACCGCTGACTGTCAACTCGTTGGCATGAACTCCCCATCCCGTGAGGGATGCGTCCGTCACGATCGTCACCTCCGGCCAGGGCAGCCAAAATGGGGCCCCCTTCATCAGATTGCCTTCGACGGCCCACCACAGAAGGTCCTGGGCGACCAAGGGCAGCACCTGAACAGGGTCCGACAGCCTGCCGGAGGAGTGAGACCACTGGAGCTTGAGTGCCCACTGCAAAGATCTCATCCGCAGACGAGCCTCTGGCACCAGAAGAATGCAGGATGCCATGAGGCCGAGCAGTCTCAAGAACTCGGACGCTGGGAGATTCTGGGCAAGTTGAAACTTGTGCACCTTCTGCTCAATGTGAAGAGCTCTCACCTGGGGAGGAAAACACTGCCCCAGGGATGTGTCGAGCACTGCTCCGATGTACTGGAGCCGCTGTGTTGGTGTCAAATGGGACTTCTTTAAATTGGGGGAAAAGCCCAGCTTGTGAAGGGAGTGGCAGGTGACGGACATATGATCCAGGACTTGCTCGGGAGAGCTCCCCCTGATCAACCAATCGTTCAGGTAGGGGTAGACGTGAATCCCCCCTTTCCTGAGATGCGCTGCCACCACCACCATGAGCTTGGTGAAAACCCTCGAGCGGAGGTCAATCCGAACGGCAGGACCCGAAACTGAAAGTGCGAGTCGCCAACCGCAAACCTCAGGTACTTCTTGTGCTTGGGATGGATCGGCACATGGAAGTAAGCGTCCTTGAGGTTGAGAGACACCAACCAGTCCTGAAGTTGAAGGGCCTGGAGGACTTGAGAGAGAGAGTAACCATCTTGAACTTGTCCTTCCTGAGGAGTTTGTTCAAACCGCGCAAGTCCATGATGGGTCTCAATCCCCCGTCTTTCTTCGAAATCAAAAAATAAGGGGAATACCATCCCTTGTTCCTCTCCGCTACAGGCACCAGTTCTATGGCACCTTTCTCCAGCAGGGCTTGAATTTCCTGCGCAAGGAGCAGATCCGGACTCTTCAAAGAGAGGTTCCCAGGTGGATTGTCGCGAGGCCTCTGCCGAAAGGGAAGACATTAGCCGTGGGTTATGATCTCCAGAACCCACACATCTGAAGTAATGGCTCCCCACTCTACAAGATACTGCGCCAGCCTTCTCACAACCAGCGAACCATGGGCCCTGGCCTCATGACTAAGTGGTAGCGGCTGTGGCGTTGCCTGAGGGCAAAGAGGCAACTGCCCGAGCGGCCTTGGCACCTTAAGTACCCTTGCTTCCACCTCTGGCACTCTTACGGTGGCCTCTTTGACTGCTAGCTCCTCTCGCTTTACTGAAGGACGAGTAATAGCGAAAGGAACCTCCCCTCCATTGCTGTCGAAAAGGACGAAAAGGCAGAGGTTGTCGAACTGCAGCGCCCAACGACTTCGCTGCAGCCTTTGGAGGTCTGCAACCTCTCAAGGCTCTCGTCAGCCTTGCTGCCAAAAAGATGTTCACCGTCAAAGGGCGTGTTGAGGTGCTGGGACAGCACATCAGGAGTGAACCCAGACGTCCGCAACCACACAAACCTGCGTATTACGGTGCTCGTCGCCATGGACCGGCTGACACAATCTGCCATGTCCAAACCCGACTGAACGGCCTCACACATGGCATCCTTGCCATCCTGAACCATAGCAAGGAAACCATCCCGTTCGTCCCCTTTGGGAATATGTTCAGCCGCAAATGCAACACAGTTCCACAGTGTGTGTGTGTGAAACGAGACAAGGCACATATGGAGTTGGCCGCCTGAAACGCCATACCCCCTGAAGAAAACACTTTCTTCGCCCAGCCGTCAAAACGTTTGTCGTCCCTATCCAGAGGGATGGTAGGATACAACGCCTGCTTTGCGGGGCCGTAGCCACATGCACCACCAAACTCTCCGGAGTGGGATGCCTGGACAAGTAGCAGGGGTCGCTACTGGCTGGACGGTATTTTCGCGACAAAGACTTGCCCACTGCCGGGAGACTCTCCGGAGAAGTTCAAGCCGCCGCCACCCTTCTCTGCAGAGCCATATGAAACGGCAATACCGGGTCAGTGGGGGGACCAAGATCAAGGATGTCCGTGAGATCATCCAGAATGAACTCCCCTGGGGGAGCCGACCAACCCAAGTACTCGGTGACCCGAGACATAAGGCGCCGATACGAAGAATCGGCATGAGTGCCAGGCTCCGGCCTACAAAACTCCACCTCCGGAGAGGTGTCAGTCCACTGGCATCAGGCAGTGACTGCCTCAGGTCATCAAACTGGCTATGGCCCGAGATAAGCTCATCTGGTACCGTAATCGGAACCAAGCCTTCATCAGAGCCTTCATCACCCTCTGAAATGTACTCCAGGCGGTGAGAGGAAGACATCTGGGGACCAAAGCTGTGCCTGACCTTAGCCAGAGCCTTTCTAGGGGCTAACCCCGTGCCACGGGGCCCCTCCGACACCATCGCCTCGAAAGGCGTTGAGGGCGCGGAACGAGTCGGCGCCGAGAGAATCGGCGTCGACGTCGAGCGAATCGGCATCGACATCAGCTGCAGCGCCGCCAGCATCGACGGCGTCGACACAGGCCTCGAAGCCGGAGCTCCGAGCATGTCTCTCGACGACCTATGCACCGACTGTGTCGACGTCCCCCTCGGAGGCGGAGCCTCAAGAGAAATTGTTGACGACCTCGGCGCCACAGGCGTCGACATCTTCTTCGAAGACGGCACAGGATCACGCGGTCTTGAGCGCGTCGAGGACAGGGACCTGGAACGGGCATGACGAGAACGGCTACCCTTGTCTGAGCGGGTCCTCTCCCGCGAGCCGTGCCGACCACCCGAGCCCGAAGGCGTACGAGCGGTGTCTCTCGACCGGTGCCGACTGACCCCACTCGGAGGCGCGGACAGACCAGTGCCCTGCGATTCAAGAATCGCCAGCATCTGCTTCCCGAAGGAAGCCCATTCCTCCGGTGTCACTTGCATGGTGGGATAAACGACCCGCCGACGGGCGGAGTCCTCAGAAGAGGACGGGGAAGGTGACCGATGCCGGCACTTCCAGGAGTGCCTCGAAGAGGCAGAGGAGTGGCGAGACCGACTCCTGGAAGGAGACCCACTGGACTTCCGACGATGACACGCAGAGTCGCCTCTCGAGTCATCCGTCGAAAGCCCCGTAGACCTCGACTTTCGGGGCTTAGACACCCCACCTACCGACAGCTTCTTCTTGCGTTCCCGCAAGGCCTTGGCCGTGAGCGACTGGCAGTCAACACAGTCGCACATATCGTGGACCTCCCCGAGGCACCAGAGGCAGGCATTGTGCAAGTCTGTGACCGACATCTTGGACCCACAGTCCCCGCATTTCTTGAAGCCCGGACGCGGGGTTGAAGACGAAGTAGACATTGCCACGAACAGGTCTTCACAAAAAACCGAACAGGTTCAACGAACCGAGAAGAAAACAGCAAACTCCAAAGAGTCGAGGCGTACCGAGATTCACGAAGCGAACACGTTCGCGGAAAAAAATGAACTGAGGCTATGGGCGTCGTGCGTCCTACTTATCACATCGGGTGACGTCGGCCGTCGGAAGAGGTCCTCGGGGACGGCGCATCGACGCAGGATGCTGAAGATTTTCCAAAGCAGCACAGCTGTGGACATTACCTGTCATAGATATGGAATACGTTGGAGGACCAAATCCCCTCGAAGTGTAATTATGGTTATGTGGATGAAGCTTCCTCCACCCATCATTAACTCTTGCACTTTAGTATAATCTGGGCAGTTCTAAAAATTGATCTTACTGGTGCGATTAAGGGTGACATCCAAGATTATGCTCATACCTCTGTCCAAGCTAACAGTAACATCTGGAATAACACTATTGTGGTAAAGAGTAACATGCAAAACTCAGGATGGTCTATGTCTGGGCCATAGGACTTCACAATTAATATATCACATCATTGCAATATCAAACACCTGCCCCAGCGATCTATGTTCGTGTTTATACAGTGAAAGCTTATAAAGCAGTGCACTAGTGTCAATACACATCTTCATAGGGTGGAAAAAGTAGTGAAATTTCCCCACAGTCTGGCAGATTTCTCACCCACCTTGCCAAAAGAATGGATCTACTGAAGTGGTATGTTTGCACCAGGCCACTCCAGTTACAAACAACAAGTTTGCATGCTTTGATACTTTCCTAATCCATGTACATTGCATCTTATTAACCTAACAGCAAGTTCTGGGCCTACAGGAACTAGTCAATCTGTCAATGTAACTGCGAAAGGTGGGAAACCTTGATCGATATGCCTTTAGTCAATCAAGCTGTGTACCACTACACATATGTTAGGTGCACAGTACATTTTTAAAGTATTATGTTCCCTTACATCTATTTTATACCAACCCACTCTCGCCACTTCCCCAATTATTGCAGTATATTCCAACCCACAACCTAGAAACACAACAAACCACCATACTGCTGGCTATCCGCTAAACCAGCTAGGCACTAGAGCTATAAATGATGCAGTATGCTCTAGCATATACAAAGTAGAGTAATTTGTTCCACCAGATCATAAATAAACATGGTGCATGAGCAAAGACAGCAGAGTCACTTCATTCCCACGGTGTCTGGACTTTCACTGAGAACTCTAATCGGGAGATCTCAAATTATGGTCCAGAATAGGATTTTTCTTATCGTGCATTTGGTTAATAAATAAACCTTTAGAGCATACCACGTTTTCAATACATAAATTAGTATAAATAACATTACACAAACCTTTCATCACACAGAAATCATTAAAATGCTACAAGAGTACAACTATCAAAATGCAGACCAACATCACAGTCACATAAGTAGCAATAAATAGTACACAAAAACAATGATCAGGTACAGTCCGGTCCATAAAGTGCTGATGCAAAAAATTGTTACTACTTCCTTCTGGTAATTAATACAACAAGTCAGTTACACATATACTCCAGTATCAGATGAAAGGGAAGCATTAAAGTGCAGATGCAAAAAGTACCAGTGCTTCCTTCCAGATGTTGAAAGCCGCAAATGTTATAACCAACGATTCTGCCCCAAATATGCCACTCCAGAATTGATCAGTTATAACAGATTCCTCATGGTTAACAAGCCCCTGGTATCCCTTTAGGTATTGCGCCTTTAAAACTGGACAAGAAGTTAGGACATGGTGACTGGTTTCTACTGTGTGATAGCACAGGCGACAAATTCTCATCGTATGGAATGTTAGCCCAGCCATCAATATACTAAAAGGTAGGGAGTAAGTAACAAATCTTCTTAGATTACCAGCACATAGTTTAGTCAAATGGGTGCATGGAGAATTCAAAGAAAAACCTTGTCAACAGTATTCATGACATCTCCTATTCCCATGTAATTTGCACATATTATCGACTCGGCCCCAGTCTCTTGTTTTGTTTTTTAATAGAAGAAAGGAGTTGGGCAAATCCTGGACCTGTTCCAAGTATAGATCTATATTGTCTAAATGTACTAATGCTGACCTTTTGACTCCTGCAAAAATGAATTAGGGCTCTCCTCCAAAAGATCGTGAGCAAACAGTCCCAAGAGGGTGTTAGAATCAGTATGGAGAAATTGCAGTTGTAAAAACAGTGTGCAACGTTGTAAAAGCCATAATGATCTAATTGAGGGGAGGCCAGATTCGCACCTTAGTGCCTGAACGGGTACCACGCTAGGGACACCCATCAGAGATCGAAGTGATTTCCCCTCAATTTTTTTCAACCACCCCACATATCGAGTGGTCAGTGCCTACAAGCTATAAACTACTCCTGCAATGATACTGATATGTTAAATGCCAAGCAAATCCTCCACGTTATATCCTTCCTTCCTAGCCACAAAACTTTTAATGACAAGCCCATTTTTCAGGGCATTAGGCATGATAAAATGAATTGGTGAGCCCAAGTTTACATAGCTGTCTACCACTTCCAAGGCAGTATTGGCAAATTTCAATTAAACTGCAGTTTCTTTGAGGATCTACCACCAATAACTAAAATCTTAGATTTTGAGATGTTGATTTTCGTATGATTGGTAGCGGTAAAAGTGGAGAGTGCATCAATGGAGTGCTGGAGTCCTATTGGTGTGTAATCCAAGAGCACGGACTCGTCAGCGTATGCCAACGATGGAGTAAGTTCCCCACTCTATGCAGGGGTGAAATTATGTGCGCTTCCAACTGTATCATCCATATCTGAGACATATAAATTGAATAACAGGGGCACGAGTATGCACCCCTGTTTGAGCCCCTGGTTAGTAGCCATAGGGCGATAAATAGCACCCTCCTACTTTACCCGAATTACAACAGAGGTATCGGTTACATGGCTTTTATAAAATGAAGGAGAAAAGGATCTGCTCCCTATCGGTTCAACTTACTCCACAACCAAGGTAAAGTCTTCTGTTTGGGTATCTGGAAACCTCTGCCATGATGTAATGAAGGGCACAAATATTATAGGTTGTACTGTGTGCCCTTCTAAAACCGGTTTGAAATTTCTTCAGGAGGCCTTTTTCCTCAACCCATTTGTTATGTTTTTTAAAATGAGAGGAAAATATTTTAGAGCTAGAGTCTGACATGACCAGTAACCTATGACTGGAGGGTCCGTCCTGCCCCCATTTCTAAATACACGGATCAGGATGGAATAGGAATATTGGACTCTATGAAGGATACTGATCCTTAAGGGATAGTAAAAAAGTACAGCATACCGTTATGCTGAAAAGGTGATTTGGATGGGAAAAGAATGGCATAATAATAATAATAATAATAATAATAATAATAATAATAATAATAATAATAATAATAAAAGGAATAGGTTATTTATAACGCGCTTAGTACCAAAGAGGCTTCTAAGCGCGGACCCGGGATTCTAACCTGTGTTGCTCTGCGTCATCTTGCTTCCAAGACGAGTGCGTTGCCACTAAGCTATACTACCCGTGTTTTTAATGATTTTCAGTCTGGCTTTAGGGTTGGCTTTGTGACAGAGACAGCATTATTGGTTTTAAAATCCAAGCTATTGAAACGCATGGATAATAATGAAGCTGGATCTTTCTGCCGCCTTCGACCTGGTGGACCGTTATATTTTGGCCACCAGGTTGGGGGAGGTTGCTAACTTTTCCCCTAGAGCAACCCACTGGATCTCCTCATTTCTCAACAAGTAGCGTTTTTGCCAAGGAAGCAGAATCAGCTCCTATAACTGTTAATTTTGGGGTTCCCCAAGGTTCTTGCACGTCGCCCTGCCTGTAGAACCTCTTTACAGTGACATTCCTTGCCATGTTAGAACACAAGAGGGTGATTTTACGAACTATGTGGATGATACGCAGTGTATCATCCCCCCTCTTGGGCAATCATGAACTGGATGAAGCTCTGATTAATAAAATCAATTTGGTCATTGAAACCTGGATGGTACAAAATAAACTAGCTTTGAATAAAGAAAAAACAGAGCTGCTGGTGGTTGGATCTCCCCACATAAGGAAATTGGGCACATCATACGAATGTTGCCACATAGGATCTTTCAAAATCGGCCCACTTAAGAAAGTTAAAACATTGGGGGTTATGCTGGATTAACACCTTAGTATGAACTCACAAGTGGGGAGTGTAGTTGCATCTTGTGCGTATTACATCAAACCTTTTGCTCATCTAAGACCCCTTATCTCTCAGACTAATGCAGAGACTGTAGCTAGGGTGAATGTGGGAGCAAAAATCTATTACTGCTCAAGCCTTTTGGTTGGCATTAACAAAACTCTCTGCAAGAGATTGCAGGTTATTTAAAATGGAGCTGTTTGGGTAGTAATGGGTCTTTCTCATAGAGATCATGTCTCTATAGCAAGGCACACACTGTACTGGCTTCCGGTAGAATCCAGAATTTTGTTCCAAGTGTTAGTCATTACACAAAAGTGTAGACAGGGTAAGATGCCCAGGTATTTACAATCTCTTCTTGCTAACAAAAGACAGTGAAGAACACTTGGATCCAACACTCTGGATCTTTTGATGATCCCAAGGTGAAGAACTGAGAAGGTCTTGAAGGGTGAGTTTTATGCTATTGCTCCCAAGGCCTGGAACGATCTGCCCTTCGCCCTAAGAGGCATCGAGTCCACAGATGTTTTCAAAAAGAAGTTGAAGACTTTCCTGTTTACATAGGTCCTGGCTTTTCTATCTCTCTGACTCTCACTCTCGGATAGTATTTAATTGTTCTTCTATGTTCTTTTTGTAAGTCTGCCTGCGCCTAAAGCCTATGGGTCCATGCACGCGCAATACACATTTTTAAAGTAAAAGTAAAGTATAACTGAGTTTATCCTTGGCTCAAGCAAACATTTTAAACTCGGCCTGTACAGCCCCAGAGAAGTCCAGGTACAGGAAAATCAGGCTGGGGCTTTACTAAAGCTCATCTTTCTCCCTTGGGCAAAATGGAAGCAGATCTCAGCCTCTATATTTCAGGATTGTCGCAATTTTCAGGCACGGAGTAGCACCAGCTACATCCTGGGAACCATGGAGCGGTGCACCCTTTCAACTTTGAAGTGGGGAGAAAGTGCAGAGCAATTTACTAATGACTTCAGTAGATCCTCAATAAAAAGCTACCTATTAGCATTGGTCTCATTCTCGGGCACACTGATTACACATGTCATTCCATCAGAAGAGGGAATACAAATATTACCATTTGCTTTAGATCTCTAGCGAGATCAGCCACTGA
Organism: Ambystoma mexicanum; assembly: GCF_040938575.1. Lineage (NCBI taxonomy): Eukaryota > Metazoa > Chordata > Amphibia > Caudata > Ambystomatidae > Ambystoma > Ambystoma mexicanum. The sequence continues at coordinate 405,687,107 of NC_090941.1, forward strand.
GCGCTGAAGGTGATCTGGTGTGTCCTCAGGAGTAACAATTCTGTTCTCTGCCTCTGATATTCTTGCACTTGCCTTCCTGAACCTCAACTTCATTAAACCAATTGTGGCAGTAATGTTATCAAGTTTCATATCTACTGAGGCTAATCCCTACAGCATAATGAGAAGGTTCTGCTGCATGTAAGCAGATCAGTGTGATACATTGGGAAAGTGGCTGTATCTCCTCTCCAGAGCCTACAGTGGAGGAAGATCTGGCCCTTCACCACATCTTTACTATAGTTGTCCATACTACACTGTTTTCACTATTTCTGTGGGTCGTTGCTGTAGATCAATTAGAGTTTGCTAGCATTGGCAATGTAGGGTGGTTACAGTGATACATGGGTATTGAAATTGTAAAATGATTTTGGTCTGCAGCAGCAGTGGAGATCCTGGGACATTAGTGCAGCTGAGGCCAACCGCATTGCTGCCAACTATGGGCAGTGATCTTCAATACGGCCACAAAGCATGAAAACTCATCTTATGCTGCAGCCATGGCAGTTCTTAACCTGAGGTGCCAAACGTAAGTACAGTTGTACAGCTTGGAGTATGTTGGCAAAAGGAAGAATTATTACAGCCTGCTAAATCCTTTTCAACCAAGTTGGAGATGGTTTGTATTTCCGAATTTGTATAGCATGGCTATGACCCAAGGGTATTTTGCCACTAAAAGTAACCAGTCTCACGAGAGGGAAAGCAGTTAAGGTGAGATTACAGAACAGGGTTTTGTAACCTACTTACACAAGAAGGTTTTTAACGCCGTTCTAAAGGCAAAGTGGCCCGTGATAGCACGTAAAGAGAAAGGACGTGAATTCCACAACATGGAGGCTGCAACTGAAAAAGCTCTACCATCGATGGTATCTCTAGAAAATCGAGGGACCATCTGCAGCAGTAAGTTTGCCAAACGTACGTTCCTGGAAGGGATGTACTTAAACTTATTGCAAAGGTAGAGTGCGGCTCCCCCCATAGTAAACCCAGTGGACAATACACAAGGACTTAAACTCAATTCTAGCCTCCACTGGAAGCCAGTGGACACTCTGAGTGCCAATGATACATGGGAAAATTTGGAAAGAAATGTCGCCAAGCGTGCTGCAGAATTTGGCAGAACTTAGAGGTACAGTAATCAGGAATTTGGGTTGGTAAAGCAATGTTGAGGTGCAGTAGCCTCGAGTCCCTGAGATGGTAGCTGAGACAACTAGACTACGCAAACTCGCTAGAATAAATTGACTGATTTTCCTCAAGATTTTCAATTAAAGATGTCATGAACTACACCTGGAGCTCACCTGCGAAGGTGCCGAAAGAGAAAACGCAATCTTAATACCCAAGTTCTTAACTACCGACAGTGGTGCAGGCAACGGGCCAAGTGACGAGGGCCAATGGTTGTTAGTCCACATTGCGTGGGCATCTTGTGATTGCCCGAGGACCATGACCTCGGTCTTTCCATCGTTGAGCTTGTGCCAGATGGTCATCATCTAGGCATTTCCTCAACCTCAAAGCGGTAAAATCTTGCTCACTGTCGATTCTCAGGATCAGTTGTGTATCATCCGCATAGGCGTAAAAATTACACCCAAGCGAATGGATAGGTCTGGCTAGAGGAAGTAATAAGTTACTTTCCTGTAACTCAGGTTCTTCAGCATTGGTATCTTCCATAGATTCACTTGCTGTGAATATTCCCCATCGCCAGGCTGGGAATTCTCAGTAACATAGAGCAGTTTAAATTTAAACTGAAGCTTTCTGTTACTTTTGTGCTCTATTACAGTGATTTTTGTGTCATACTGCCCAAAGCCGCCAATAGGAACATCTCCCTTAACTGCCCATCTTCAGATGCAGCAAGCGCAAATAAGTGGCAGTATGAGCCATGCGGGGTAGGTGAGAGGGTTGCATGTGAATCTATGAAAGATAGCAATGATGGAGATCCGGAATTACAGGTAACGCACCTTCTCCAGCATTGGATCCTTCATAAATTCACATGCTGTGAACAGATTACAAAGCAGTATTAGTAAACAATACATATGGGCGGAGGCAAGCTCCCAGCACAACTTACCACTGGAGACTTACTGCCCCCATGCAAAACAGGTTCCTCAAATACAACTGGCCAACTCTACATTCTTCTGCCGAATCTCTGTCGACAAAGTACAACTTGGTGAATGTATGCACCGATCTCCGTTGCACGGCAGATGTTTGGCAGCGGAATCCCGGAAAGGAAGTCAGTGGTAGCAGCCACCGCTCTGGTGGAGTGAGCATAAGGCAGGCCCGGGAGGGGCCTGCCAGCTTGTTGATGGCAGAAGGAAATGCAGGCCACAATCCACCTTGAAATTAATGCACCTTCTCCAGCATTGGATCCTTCATAAATTCACATGCTGTGAATAGATTACAAAGCAGTCTTAGTAAACAATACATACAGGCGGGGGCAAGCTCCCATCACAACTTACCACTGGAGACTTACTGACCGCACGCAAAAAGGTTCCTCAAATATGACTGGCCAGCTCTACATTCTCCTGCCGAATCTCTGTCTACAAAGTACAACTTGGTGAATGTATGCACCGATCTCCAGGTAGCTGCACGGCAGATGTGAGGCAGCGGAATCCCGGAGAGGAAGTCAGTGTTAGCAGCCACCTTTCGGGTGGAGTGAGCATAAGGCCTGCCCGGGAGGGGCTTGCTAGCTTGTTGATGGCAGAAGGAAATGCAGGCCACAATCCACCTTGAAACTGACGACTTCGGCAAAGCCATCCCTGGTCCAGTGGGGCCAAAAGACACAAACAGTTGGTTTGTGAGAATTAGTGACTTAGTACGGGCCACACAGTACTTGAGGGCACGTACCACACTGGCAAACCCACTGGTTGATTCAGATGGAAGGAGGACAACACCTTGGGCACAAATGTCGGGTTAGTACGAAGGATGGCCTTGTCCTTGGGAAATGTCAAATAAGGCGGTTTGCAAGAAAAAGCCTGGGTTTGACCCACCCGCCTGTCCAATGTTATGGCTACCAGGAAGGCGGTCTTGCAGGAAAGATGCTTGATGGATGCCTTGTGCAGAGGCTCAAAAGGCGGTTTCATGAGCCTTTGGGAGCAGCAGATTCAGTTCCCATGCAGGAGCTGGGCGACAGACGGGTGGAAAAGACCTGAACGGCCCACTTAAGAACTTCTCCACTAACCGGTGAGACCACAGGGATGGCACATCTGCAGAACAGTTGTATCTGGAAATCGCAGCCAAGTCCACCTTGACGGAGGAATGCAACAAGTCTGATTGGGCCAAGGATAACAAATAAGGCAAATGTCTTCTGGCTGGATGGCATGCGGCTGCAACTGTTGCCCCCTGCACCACAGCCGGAAGCATTTCCACTTGCTTTTGTAACACTTTAAAGTGGATGGAGCTCTAGCCCGGTCCTGAACTTCTTGGCAGTCTTTTGGAAGAGACAAGGATCCAAATTCTACGAATACAGAAGCCAGGCCGTCAGACTAAGCGAGGCTGGTTCGTGATGCAATACATCCTCTTGGTTCCTGAACAGAAGAGCCCGGTGCGGTGTACACTTGAGAGGAGCAGCTGACGAAAGAGCAAGAAGGTTGGAGTACCAAAACTTCTTTGGGCACGCAGGAGTCACTAATTTGAGCTTGTGCCGATACAGCCTGAATGTGTGGATGACCCGCGGCACCAGCGAGATCGGAGGAAATGCATATAGGAACTTTCCCTCCCATGGAAATGCAAACGTGTCCCCAAGCTCTCCGGGTGGGGGAAATCCGCTGGCAAAACCCTTGCACCGACAGTTGTCGTAGGTGGTAAAAAGATCGATCTCCGGTGTGCCCCAAGTCTGGAACAATAGGTGAAGTTGATCCTCATGAAGCTCCCACTCGTGACAAGAGCATAACTCTCTGCTGAGAGAGTCCGCTAAGGTATTCTGAATACCTGGCAGATGGAGGGGAATGAGATGCTGCAGGGCACAGTGCCAGAGGACTTGAGCTTCCTTCGATAGCTGCGGGGACCAGGTCCCCCCTGCTTGCGGACATAAAACATTGATGTCATATTGTTGGTGTAGACTTGCACCACCTTTCACGCCATGAGATGGAGAAAGGACTTCAGGGCCCAGAAAATCACCTGCAACTCAAGCAGGTTGATGTGCAGGCTCTTTTCCTCTTTGGACCAGAGGCCTCTCGTATGTTGGTCTTGACAGTGGGCACCCCAACCAGCGCGGCATCCATCATGACAGTGGCCTGATGGTCTGGCAGCCTGAATGGGACACCCTTTAAACAGATTTTCCTTCACTGACCACCAGCAAAGCTTGGCCTGAAGGTTTGTGTCAGAAGATGCGACTCCCCCAGGACCCTGACACCTGTATAAAATGGGCGTCCAGCAGGAATTTATGCACCCGCTACATGCATAGCCTGCAGGGAATGATTAAAGGGATACATAATGACATCATCTCCAGCAACAATTCCTTCGCCAGGACCACTGCCACCATCTTGTCCGAGGGCCTGGAGGTGTAGGTTTGAGTTTCGAGATTGGCTCTGAGGTAGAGCTCCTGTCTTGATTGCACTAGGCTTGACTTTGAGAAGTTTATGGAGAATCAGAGCTGTTGCAGACACTTGATGGTGGACGCTGTGCTGACTTCCACTAATGGTTAGGAGGGTGCTCTCACCAACCAGTCGTTCAAGTACAGGTATACGTGGTGCCCCTCCACCTCAGGTGTGCCTCTATTGATGCCAGGCACTTGGTAAACACCTGTAGAGCTGAACCAAGGCCAAAGGGTAGGGCATTGAATTGATAGTGTACTCCTGCCACTACGAAGCATATATAGCACCTGTGTAAGCGGCAAATATGGATGTGAAAATACTGCCCCTTTTGCTAGTAGTGCGCGCAATTCTTGTAGCAGGAGGTGCCGCAATCTCTCTGGTTTGTGTGCGGGTGGAATGTCCGGTGGAAAGTGTACAAACTCCAGCGAGTGGCCTTGCTGGAGAAAGGATAGCACCCATTCGTACTATGTGATGTTTTTCCATTCCTTGACGAATCGTGACAGTCGTCCACCCACTGGGGTGCTGGAGAGGGAGGACTGGGCTCTGGGCTGGTCAGGGTTGATTGCTATGCACAGGGTCTCACTGGAAGGTTACCATGAGTGCGCTACATCTCTACAGCAGGCATATAATTCAGCGCGTATTTCTCTTCCCTTCTTTTCCCTTTTTCGGTTTGTACATTAAGGGAACTCACGTGGGACGCAATTTTGCATTTCTTTCAACCAGATTAAACCAACCTGCAGATGCAGTTGGCTTAACCTTTTTAACTCACAGCAATACCAGCTGCAGTACCACTTCCCACCGCTTAGCGTTGGTGGCGCTATAGTATTACGTGATCTGACTGATGCAGTGTCTCTAATGCTAGCCAGATCACCATGACAACGATTAGGAAACCCAGCAACTAACGCGTACGGACTCCAGAGGAGAGCAACAACGTGTGCGCTGCACTATTCGTTCTAGGTAAGGAGCCCAGCTTGTATTTCCCCAGCTCTTTCATTCCACATACCTGGGACTAAGGGATACAAGCTGGTCATAATTATGTTATTCTCTTTACCAGATCCACGAAGCTGGACGCCATTTTCCCTAAAGGTTGCGTTTCTTTTCTACCGTGACGCTGCAGAGTTGTCCTTCTCTTTCAAGCTGCAGCCTCAGTGTCTTTCATGGAGGCGGCTGCACTCAAGACTTTGGGATAGTGCTTGTTGCACTTTCAAGGTACACTTGGCCTCATATTGTCGTTAGCATGCCTGCATTCTATCATAAATACACGGACCTTGAATTATCTGTTTCTTTTGTCTGTCTTGTTTCCTTAATAGAGACGCTTCCTGATATACGCATCTGTGCTCACAGCAACAATTAAGCGTGCAATTAAGATTTCACAATAGGCGGTGGCCTGTGCCTTTAGAATTAAACGTGTAAGTGTTTAACTTTGGTTTATATAACCTTTGTGCACTTTAACACGCCATGACTTCCCGTATAGGTGCATGTACACACAGAGATTTTTTCCACTGTGTAGTGGTCGCCATCTCTCTCACCATTTTTTGGTTGTAACTCAAGGTTCCATTTAACCATCGGTTGAAGGGTTTCGCTCTCTGCCAGATACACCTTTGTTTATATATGTTTTTTTATATATATATACTCACACTTCTAACTGGTGTACATTGTTTTTATCCATTCTACCTTATCCCTTGCATGTAGGTATCTTACTTTATAGGCTTCTTTCAAAAGGGGATCACATCATACTCATCCCTGAGTCCCAGTCTATCTACATTACTGTAGTTGACTGCCCTGCGGGGAATGCATTTGCATGCCCAATGAGTCACGGGACTTGCACTATTTTTTGTGTCATCCAGATTTTGGTTCCGTGATCCTCATTGAGATTGTGTCTTCTATTTGTACCTCAGTGGTCATGACTACTACTGGTCCTGAGGAAGGCGGGACTCCTTACTCCGCCGAAACGTAATCACTTGTACATATTGATTTAGTCATGTACGAGTACGACACCTATCAATATTTATCCTGGTGTCACACGTAGACCCCGAGTTTCGTCATCAAGATTTAATTCCTGCCATTGGAAAATAATTGACACAATGTCCACAGTTGAACTAAGAATTTAAGTCTAGCTATATAAGGCTTCAACCTCCAAGAGGGGGTGACTTGTCTATACTATACATATTGTGTTTATTTGTTTAATACTTTTTGATATAATTGATAGTTTTTTCTTGAATAACTATTTTGATTTTGCATGAAAATTGTGTATATAATACTGTTACTCTTTTGTTTAACTTGTATATATTGTGTTTGTCTTTGAATTATTGATACTATAAGCAGTATTTAACTGCATTTTGTAATTCACAGACCCTGTGTGTTAGTAATAAAAAAAGCTATTTTTTTGTAAATTTCCTAACAGAATTGAGAATCTGTGAATCCTTAGACTCTAAAGGACCATAATGGGGACATTGGTGGATATGTTAATAACAAATACATATCTAGGAGCATTTTCATTTCGTAGGAAGTTCAAGTTAGGACTTTTGATCAGTTGAGTAATACACAGACTCTCTGAGTTATGCCCTTGATATTGAGGAGACTATTATTAATTTAATTTATATGAATGTCTATTGAACCTGTCAGGACACCACCTTGTTTTTTGATTGCCGGACTGGTCACTTGATTGGGAGGAACCACAGCGACGCTGAGAACCTCATTAGAACTGGAACTTCTTCCTGTACTGGTGCCCTGAGGAGTAAGGTGACTTGTATGGTGAAAACGACTGGTACATGAAGTGGTTGTCCCGCAAAGTTCTATTATAACATCCTTTTCCGGAGCGAAAGGACTAGAGCCTTTGCTGCAGCGTGCCCAGGGAGCAATCAGTCTCTGTGTCTGTTTTGACAGATTGCAATGCCTCATCCACCTTCTTTACAAATAGATCTTTGCCACCGAAGGGCCTGTCTACGACTCAGGATTGGACATCTTGCTGAATATCTGTTGCTCTGCCCTCGTCAGTGAAGGACCACTCCATTGCCAAGCTGGCGAAATCCAGTGTCAGCGATATCCACCGATACTGTGATGGCATGGTCTGATGCCAATTAGCCCTCGTGGAAAATGTCCATTGTTTCTTGTTTCTTGTCGTCAAGCAGAAACTCTAGGATGGGGCCCAATTTATACCATAACTCGCGATCATATCTTTCGAGAATGGCCATTGTGTTTGCAGCCCTGATTGTCGTGGCTGCAGGGGAAATTAGCTTCTTGCCGAAGGCATCCAGGCGCTTTCCCTCCTTATCCAGAGGAACGGAGCAAGAAGGCGATAGATTGACTGACCTCTTTCTGGCGGCAGTGAAGACTACCGAATCCGGTGTCAGTTGAGTGCGGAGGCAGTCTGGGGCCCTGTACTTTTTGTCAAAATGGTCTTTTTTTGCCAGGGCCATTGCAGGAAGTGCCAAAGCGATCAGACCATCCTCCCAGATATCCTCCAAGAGCGGAATGTACATGACTGTCCTTCGCTGCTCCCTACTTTGGTACAGTACACTGTCCTTGCGCTGCTCCTCTGGGGTGAGGCTGAACATTTTGACGGCTCTGGCCATGAGTGCGTGGAATACCCCCCCTTCATCGAGGGGGGGGGTGAGTCTCTGATTGGGATCTCATCAGGTTCCCCATCGGCCGTGAGGAAATCTTCAAACTCGTCAGTATGAGACGTATGTGTTGACGCCACATCATCCAGGTGGTCTGGATCTGTGTCCGTCCCTGTTTATGACAGTTGCCAGAGCCTTGACTGGCGTTCCTCCCTCCTGGGGGTCGCAGAGGCTCATTTTCCTTGAATTGACAAGGGACATCTGCGGGAGGCGGCTGAGGCAGAACCAGGGTTGGTGCCGGAGCCAGAAGCCTTTATTGCAATGTAGCCACCAGTTACAAGTTGGATAAAGTGTCCAGTGACACATCCCTCTGGGGAGGCAGTGGCGGAGCTTGCAGCACCAGAGGCAATTCGCCCCCGCAGGGCATGGATGCAAGGGTGGCAATACTGATAGCCTTATGAGGTTTGCCTTACCATGTGGAGAACTAGGCTGCTTCGCAGGAGGTGGTGTCCTGCATTACGGGGAAGAGGGAGGTGCCATGACAGCCTCCACATCCTGTTCTTCTACATCTTCAGCGGAAGAGAGGCTTGGCTCAACTATGATGGTCCCCTCTGGAAGTACCCCCGCTCCTAGGTTTGGGTATGATTGTAGCATTAGCGAAGTCAGCGTTGACACTGTGTTGGTGTGGGTGGAACAAATGGTCATCACAAACAATGGTGCAGTGGTTGTAATCATGCGAGAAGACAGTTTTTTCTGTGGAGGGGGGCTGTAGAACGTGTTACCATAGTCATCAACGGGCGATGACTGGTCCTTGTGCGATGATGTCGGCTTGTCATCGGGAACTTCCCTATGTTTCTTCCTGCTGCTAGCATGGACTTCATGGGACCTATATCTCTTACTGGAGGTTGTTCGCTGCGCCGTCTTGCCCTGCCATAGAGAGGCATGGCTCTGTACAGAAGTGGATCCAGAGGCCCAGCTGGCATCCTCAAGCCAAGCGACGAAACGCCAGTGACAATCACGCAGTGTTTTGTTGGAGAAAGACTGGCAGATCTCGCAATCTTGTATTAAGTGATGCAGGTGAAGACAGTAGAGGCAGTCATCGTGAAGGTCTTCAATGTAGACATTCTTCAAGCCACACTGGGCACAAGCGTAGAACAGGGTCTTCCTTGTGGACTCGGCCATGAGGTAGGCGCAAACTGCACAGACGATTTCCTGGTAGCGTGAATGGTCTACGGCCTCTACAGTGTCACCGTCAGCGCCAGTTGTCGATGAGTCATCAAAAAGTTGTCACTTTGAATCAAAATCGCAATTAAAGTAAATTTTTAATGACGATTACTCAAAAGAGAGAACATTTGAGAACTTCCAACACAAACATGCAGTGGAGGAGTTAAGGGAGATGTTCCTATTGGCTGTGTGCAGTATGACCCAAAAATGACTAATAGAGCAGAAAAGTGACTGAAAGTTTCAGTTTAAATTTAAACTGCTCTATGTTACTGAGGATTTCCAGCCTGACAACAGGGAAAATTCACAGCATGTGAATCTATGAAAGATCCTATGCTGGAGAAGGACATAAATATTAAAACACAAGGGCGAAATAGCAGACCCCTGGGGGACTCTGCAGGATAAAGAACAAGGTGCAGGGAAAAAAGTGGGGGAGCGAAAGTACTTTTGTCCATTGAATGGGTTCCATCAATTCTTATGTTTTGTCTTGTACAATTGGAAGTCCATCATCTAGTTGATCCAATCCATCTAGAAAAATGTAGGGGCCAGTGAACCCACTACAGGCTTTAGAATATATCTCTCATGTTAATAAATTATAGCGGGCCTTGCCAGCTGTTACAGCAATCAGATACCAGATAGAGCATGAAAGCACATACACAGACGTTGTGCTCTCATTTTAGCTACGAATATGGAGCGGCTTGGATCACCAAGGGCAAGTAGAAGGAGACATTACGCAGAAATCAGCAGCCACCCACTGTGCTCAAGGCAAAGAAAGCGTGCAAGCCGATCAGCACTCAAACAGCCCCTACACCATCACTTATGTCTTCATTACACAAGCCCAGTTCAGTCAAAGAGCTGACAGAGCAATGGGCATTTGCTGCGGCTGATCAGCGCTCCTTAACCATACAGTGGGCCTGAGATCTAACCATGCCCAGAAGTAGCCAACGATCCTCAGCTAGCCACAGACTGCAGTGCTTCACAAATATGACTCAATAAAGTATCATGAGCCACCGCAGGGAGGAGGACCTCCGAGCAAAGGAGTGCAGCTAGGTGGAATTATTTACTGCAGACAATAGAAGGTTTTCGCGTAATGAAAAATACTGGCCAAAAATAAAGTTTTTCAATGAGTCAGCCATCTTGCTTGGCTGCACAGCAAGACCCCTGATACAACGCATCTGAATTGTTGGTCCCATATTGACCTTTTCAGGGTCATACCAGATTCATTGGTGTCCATTCCCCTTAAGGTGAATTACTATAGACCATGAAATGTGAGAGACTGCGTTTACCCTCGAAAAATAGAGGTGTTATTCTCTGGGGACTGGGTCAGAATATTTCCATTCTCTAGTGATCATGGACTTACACAGGCAGCAATGCTGTTAAGGTTACAACCAAATAAAATGTATGCAATTGTATTCACAGACACAACCATGGTCGGAGAGGGATAAAAGAGCATTCCTATTGAAAACAACCAGATGAGTGGAATCGGTTTAGTATGTGTGGGCTGATTAAGCCAGTCTGCTAATTAGGGAAACCGTCAATGGAGAAGGAGAATTAATGATTTAGCAACATGTGAAATTAGTTGGATACACAGATCGAAATTAGGATTGGATAAGCAAGTGCTAACAGCAGCACCTGATTATCCAATATAAATCAATGACCTAGAGTTACTATCACTGGGGAACGAGGAGCTAGTACATAGCATTCTGCAAATCAAACTTCTACCTAAGATGCAAACTTACCATGTTGTCCATTATTTATGACCCACTGTGGTTTAAATCTTGTATAGTTGTGTTATAAAGTTTATTTATTGAGTGTCCCAAGCCTACAGTTAAAATTCACGTTGGTGTGGTTTTTCCTTATAAATTGGCATGGGGAGCCAAACATAGCACCTGGTAGCTGTTGGTATCAAGCTAACCAGGCTCTTCTAGGCTATAACCAGGAGCTAAATAGCTCCCCCCAATTTCAAACCCTGGGATGTATGTGGCTTTTATATTCCTCAGCCATTCCAATAAAGGGCTGACTTGGTTCCATCTGAAGCCAGATTGCTACGCTACTGTTCTGTTTTTTACAGGAAGAAACATTAGGAAGGTTGGATGAACAAATAAATGAATAGAATCCCATACTTAATTTGAAACTGACACTGAATAAGATGGGGTGCCTTCAGATTTTTTGACCATGTTGTCCCACTGAAACATGTGTCGACCTTGGTTACTTAATTTGTGTTGTGATTCACTAGTCCTCAATTACATTTCAGAAAATCGCACATATATTAATACATGTTTGTTTGTACATAACTGACATGATTTAGATTGACTTGCCTGACTTGAGTAGGGATAGTTATTCATTGCATTAAAAATTTTGCAACAATTAGAATTGGGTATCGATTATCTGATTGACTGAAAAGTGTTTATCTCCTGGTACTGCATAAAAGGTACACACACAAAGACCCATCAACTGTTGACTGGGGTAGGCTTTGCCATTCAGATACAGCCGTGTATGGAAGATGGCGATCTAATTTATGTTCACATTATACTCACTATTCTGGAAGGTATCTTTGGTGAGTCTTGTGTCTCTATACTGACCAAAAATGAATTCAGCTCCAATTTAAGTTGTGGGTAAAGCTAGAATGAAAGCTCCTTAAGGAGTTGTGCATGTATGTGTGTGTGTGTGTGTGTGTTGTATCCTCATTTTAGAGCTATTTAGCCAGATATATCTGGTCATAACTTAATGTGGTATGAATGGTAATGACTATAGATAAAATCAATGAGCTCAAACATATCCTCAAGAACAAAGAATGTACTGTACTAATATAGAAGGACAATCCAAACTATTTCTACTGTTGGGTGGGAAGGAAAACACAATTAAAATATCAATCACACTTAGTGTCAATTTCATCCCTGCCATCATTTAAAATAAATTGGACGTGAGCAACATCAAACATATGAACAAGCCACTGTAAAATGAATATCGGATAAATATAATTCATGCATGGTCATTTGAACCTCGGAAGAATTGAACAATAAGGAAGAGCCTCTTCTCAGAGTTTAAGTTGTACCCTCTAAACTTGACAAAGAAGAAAACGCTCACCCGAAACAAAAGGAGAATGGACTATCTGACATTAGTAATACATGGGGGCCCCCTATTTAAAGCATAGACATTTTGACAGGTGGGAACATCCCCCGCCTTCCCATATTAATCCTGCCCTTTTGATATGGGTTTGATATACATTTTATATGAAAATTATATCAAAGATATCATCAATTTTATATCAAATGTATATTTTTGATGTAAAGTGTTTTTTTACTTTGATACAATGTTGAGATGATTTGATATAAAGTGAATCTAAAGTTTATATTCAAATGATTTTAATATAAAGCGTCTATAAAATGGGGCTGTGAGAGCACGGGTGCACTGCTGCCTGGTTGAGGTGAAAATAAACATATTCAACAAGTTACTTAGCCATGCTAATGCTCTTTCGACTGGATGTTCCTCCCACGTATTCCTCATCCAAGCATTCAGCTGCTTTGGAATTTGTTTTCGACAGGGGGCGCTGTGTGCCGTCTCGTTGAGTCAATGTCCATCAAGGCCTCCATTCGACTGTCGACGTCATCATCAGTATAAGTAGCGCACACAGCGCCTGTTGGCTCCAGTTCTGTTTTTCCCCTCTTGTAGGGTAATTTCCAGGCGTACCATAGACCGTAGGCTCCAAGAAAGCGATACACGGGAGGAACATCCAATCGAAATAACTTTACCAGGGATAAGTAACTTGTTCTTCGAATGGAATGTGTTGTCCCACGCATTCCTCATTCCCAAAGCAGTAATAATTTGGTGGTGGGAGTACAAATTATATTTTGTTTTAACTGTTGTCATGGACTGAATGAAGGACCACTTATTCAAATTGTTATTCCTGACAGGAAGATGAATCCAGGCAGTAATGTTTAACAAACGTGTGAATACACGACCAAGTGGCCGCTGAACAAATGTCTTTAATTGGGAGACCTCTCTGAAGAGCAGCAGAGGATGCCCTGTCCCTTGTGGAATGTTCTCTCAAGCCTTCCGGCAAGTCTTTTCACGCTAATCTGTAATATTCCCCAGTAGCCAGGATGATACATCTGGATAGGGTCTGTTTTGTAACAGCTAAACCCAAATTAGGGCCTGTATAGCCTGTTTAGCCTGGATTAATCTTCTGGTCATTTTGATGAAATTTACCATTCTTGATGTATAAAAACTGAGAGCCCTTTTTGGGTCCAGCCTATGTATCTTTCTTCCTCCTTTCCAGGATGAGGAGGTGGATAGAAAGTTGGCAAAATAATCTTTTGCGACAAGTGGAAGTCAAAGACTACCTTTGGTAGAAAAGAAGGTTTCACTCTGAGAACAACCTTGTCTTTATAGAAAACCGCATGTGGGGGTTTATAGGAAAGTGCCTGCAACTCGCTTACCCTGTGGGATGATTTTCTTGCAATTAGCAAAACAGTTTTCAAGGTTAACAGTCTTAATGGGCATGAGTGTATAGGCTCAAAAGGAATGCATGTTAAATATTTTAACACCAGGTTAAGATCCCATAAAGGAAATTTGAACGGAACTGGTGGAAAAAAATTAGTAAGACCCTTTAGGAATTGAATAATCAGGAAGGATTTTAAAATATGATTCCTCTTCTGAACAGCGCTTGAAAATAGATAGTGCCGCCAGGTAACCTATAATTGTTCCAATCTGGAGCTCCAGATTCGCCAATTGTAACAAAAAAGAAAGCATCATAGGTGAGTCACATAGAAAAGGATACACATTTTTATCCCTGCACCAGATGCTGAACTTGCTCCAACGGCAGCGGTAAAAAGATTTTGTTGCTGGCCTTCTGGCCGAAAGCAAGATCTCCATTACATCATCCGGGAGGTCCCAATCCTTCTATCTCAAACTCTCAGAAACCATGCATGAAGTTTGAGAGTCTTGACCTCCGGATGGAGAACCCGACCCTCCTCTAACGACAGAAGGTCCTCTCTTTGTGGAAGACTCATTGTAGGGCAGATGAACATGTCCAGAAGGTCCGGGTACCACATCCTCATGGGCCAATTCATGCATTTCCCGAACTTTCTCAACCTCCAGATCACATGAGTAATGACAGGGACTGGAGAAACGCGTACACGAGTGGAAATTCACAGTCCACTATGAATGTGTCCGCTAGAGCTCCTCTGGGGGAAATTCCCTGGAGCAGAACACTTCGCAGTTCCAGTTGGTCGCGAACAGATCCACTTAGGTTCCCCAAAGGGTGAAGATCTCTTGAAGGACTTCCTGAGCTAGTTCCCACATTTGGGAGACTGTGCTCTGCCTGCTTTGAGCGTCTGCCGCCGTGTTCTCCTCTCCGGCTAGGTGAACTGCTGATAGGGAGATTCCTTCTTGACTTGCCCAGTACCAGAGCTGCATTGCCTCTCTACACAGTGCTAGTGACCCTACGCCTCCTCTCTTGTTGAGGTAGTACATGGCCACCGCGTTGTCCTTCATTATTAGAACCGTCTTTCCCCATACAGAGGGCAGGACGGCCTTCAGCGCTATTCTGATTGCCCTCAGCTCCAAAAGGTTGAAGTGTAGTTTGGACTCCGATGAGAACCAACAACCACTGATTGTCAGGACGTTGGCATGGACTCCTCACCCAGTGAGTGAGGCATCCGTCACTACAGTTATCTACGACCATGGCTGCCAAAAAGATTCTCCCTTGAGAATGATGTCCTTGCAAGCCCACCACAGAAGGCCCTGAGAGACTCTGCCTGGAACTTTCAGGTGGTCTGACATTCTGCCAGACAATTGGGACCATTGAGTCCTGAGAGCCCATTGGAGGGATTTCATTCTGAAGCGTGCCTCTGCCACCAGAAAAATAAAGGATGCCATGGGACCGAGCAACCTCAAAAAATCGAAGACCGGAAGATGATGGGCCCTCTGGAATTTGGTGACCATCTGCAGAATATGTTGAGCTTTCACCTCGGGTGGCGAGGCTTTCCCCGAGGAAGCATCCAGCCTTACTCCAATAAATTGGAGTCCTTGAGATGGTATCATGTGGGACTTCTTGTAATTGAGGGAGAAGCCCAGTCTGTGGAGAGAGTGGCAGGTTACGCTGAGATGTTCTCGGGTTTCTTTGGGTGAACGTGCCCTGATCAGCCAATTGTCCAGGTAGGGGTAGACATGAATCCCTCCTCTCCTGAGACTTGCTTCCACCACCAACTTGGTGAAAACCCTTGGGCGGAGATCAGCCCGAAGGGCAGAACTCGAAACTGATCACGAGAACCGCCAACCTCAGGCACTTTCTGTTCTGGGCTTGTGATGAATAGGCACATGAAAGTAAGCAGCCTGAAGGTCCAATGACACCATCCAGTCTTGGAGTTGGAGAGCCTGAAGGATTTGGGAAAGGGTAACCATCTTGAACTTGTCCTTCTTGAGGAACTTGTTCAAGTTTCTTAAGTCCAAGATGGGTCTCAATCCTCCGTCCTTTTTGGGAATTTAGAAAGTATGGGGAGTACCAACCCTTATTCCTTTCCACCACATAAACTGGTTCTATAGCACCTTTCTCTAGCAGGGTCAGAATTTCCTGCCCAAGGAGCGGATCCGGAACTGAAAGAGTTGTTCCCCGGTGGATGATCCTGAGGCCTTTTTTTTAAATGGAAGGCAGTAACCTTGGGCTACAGTTTCCAGTTCCCAAGCATCTGAAGTAATGCCCCGCCATTCTTTCAGATGCTGAGTAAGCCTGCCTCCCACCGGGGGTCTTGTGAGTCAAGGCCTCAGAGTGGTTTTGAGGTGGCTGAAGCGGCGGCTGAGAGTAAAACTGCTGATGCTTGGGTTGGCTCAGTACCTCTCCCTCATCCTCCACGAGGGAATCTTCTCTGACCTCTTTGACTGCCTTGCCCCTCTTCCAATTAAGGAGTAGAATCGAAATGACTTACCCCTCCAAGAAGATGAACCGGAGTAGGGGTGTTGAGGCTGTCTAATGGTGGCGCTAAGGGATTTAGCCACCGCTTTTCGAGGTCTGAAACTTTTCCAAACTCTCATCAGCCTTGCTGCCAAACAGCCTTGAGCCGTCAAAGGGTGTCCAGTCAATTGGTCGACAGCAAACTGGTCGACTGCAATTTGGTCGACACCATTTGGTCGAATGCCAAATGGTCGAATTTTTTTTTTTTTTATATATGTGTTTTGTGGGTTTTCGTGTGGGGAAGAAAAAAAAAAGAAAAAAAAGGGGGTTGGGGGGACCCCCCCCAAAAAAACCCAAAAAAGGGGTAAAAAAAAAAAAAAAAAATTCGACCATTTGGCATTCGACCAAATGGTGTCGACCAGTTGTCCTGTCGACCAAATGTTTTCGACCAATTGACTGGTAACCCCGTCAAAGGGCATATTGAGGAGTCTAGGCTGCACATATGGTGCAAATCCGCACTTGCTCAACCATGCAAATCTGCTTAACACTGAGCTAGTTGCCATGGATCTGCTGATGAGGTCTGCAGTAGCCAGACCTAACTGGAGGCATTCACCCACTGCCTCCTTACCATCCTTGATGATTGCCAGGAAGCTGCCTCTTTCTTCACCTTCCAGGATGTGGTCAGCCGCCATAGCTACGCAGTCCCAGATGGTAAACGTAAACCTTGACAAGGTACACGTGGCGTTAGTTGACATTAATGCCACACTGCCAGCAGTAAATATTCTTCTCGGCCAGGCATTTACTCTCTTATCATCTCTATCAGGAGGGATAGAGGGGTATGCTGATTGCTTAGTAGATGTAGCAGCCTGAACCACCAAACTTTATGGTGTTAAATGTTTTGTCAAGTACTCTGGATCGCTGCTGGATGGCCTATGTTTTTTAGCAAAATGTGTATTTAATGCAGTCGCTGGTGTCTCCCAATTTGGTGAGACCCTTTTTTGTACTGCAATATGAAAGGGCAAACTTGGATATTTTTGGGGACCATGATCCAAAATATCTGTCAGGTCATCCTGCTCAAAAGAAGGAGTAGGCCTGCTCCATCCCAAAAACCTTATCACCTTGCTCATCAGCTTCCTACATGAGGAGTCAGCGTGGTCAGTAGGATCTGGTTTACTAAATTCCAGTTCGGGAGAGGTATCTAACCCACTGGCTGATTGAAGGTTATCATACAAGTCTTTTAACCTAGACTCTTCTGAAATGAATTCCTATGGCACATTAGGGGTGCCATATTGTAACCCAAATGGAGGTGTTTTATCATCTGAAGGTTCATTATCTTCATAGATAGATGATAAAGACTTAAAAAAATCTTTCGTTGGCAAGGGTTTGAAAATATTTTCCTGGAATACTTTTGACTTCCACAACATCGAGATAATCGTCGACAACAAAGTCGATTTTTTCGGAGTTGACTTCCGACACTGGCTTCGACGGCTCAGACGCTGATGGTGTTAGCAAAGGCGTCAGCGACTTTCTATGCTTTTTCGAAGGAACCCTCAATGGACTGGATTCCTGACTTGTCGAAGCCCTCGACTATTTCTCATCGTAGCAAGATTTTTCTCGATGCTGTACTGGCTTATAGCTCGGTTTTGTAGAAAGAGTCTTCGACTTCCCTTTGTTGTCTTTATGCAGATTGTCAAGGGTATGGGGTCTCTGCTTGTCCTTCGAGGGCGTCGGGCCGCATTCTCGAGGATCTTAAGCCTTTCATTACGAAATGCATCCCATTTTGCTGGGGAGTCCGACTTAGTTGGACATTTGATTACCTCGGCCGAGGAATCGATAGAGGAGGAAGGTAATCTATGACGCTGTTTCTTGGACTTCTTCAAAGAAGACGAAGAAGGCGCGATCGACTACTCGTTCGGGATTTTTTAGATCTTTTCCGTCAAGGAGAATCTCTTGACTTATCAGACTTCCTTTTTGAGCTTTACGAAGGAGACTTTGAAGCCAATTTACCCGTATGCTCCCCTCAAAGCCTTTTTGGTAATCGCCTGACAGGAGTTACAGTCGAAGGTACGGTGACCGGTACCAAGACACCACAGACATATGCAGTGGGGGTTGGTGATCGACATCCTTGATCCACAGTCTTAGCACTTCTTGAAGCCTGTCTTAGGCGTTGATGGAGCTGACGGGGAAGACATTTTCAATGATCGAAAATAGCGGACAAATTTCAGTGAAGAACAGAAGCACGCCATAATTCTTCGCAGCGTTTGCTCGGAAAAACAGAACTGAAGCCAACGGGCACTGCGTGCGCTATTTATACTGATGATTACGTCAACAGTCAAACAGAGGCCCTCGAAGGACATGGAGTCGACGAGAGGGCACACAGCGCCACCGGTCTAAAAAGAATTCCCAAGCAGCTGAAGCTGGAAGGATAATTATCATAAGATGAAGAATACATGGGAGGACACAATCCATTCAAAATAGGTGTTTCGTAAAGCCTAGTCTGACCACCTGCGTCAGAAGCAGAAATTTACTTTTTTTTGCTAAACAGCACACATTTGTTGAAATGCTGTATCAGCAGTTTTTATAAAAGGGGATGAACTTGTGGATTTTAAACATTGTTTGACAGCCATGTGTATTTAAAACGTTTGTTCTAGATTGTGCTGAAATCATCTTGTATTTTTATTTAGCATGCGCAAACTGAGACAAAGTAAAACAAAGTGTGTTCATTCTTTGTGCCCAGCCCGGATTAAGTGGCAGCCAGCATCAGCAGTGGTAGGATTGGGTTAAGCTACATGAGAAACTACCCCTGGAATGTGACTGGTGAGATAAGAAAGGCTTAATCTATAATTATATTTGTTTTAGGGCTCAGTAGAGTTTAGATCTTATCAGGCTTGGCTTAACAAGCTTTTCGCTAGCCAGGCAGGGCATTTTATGTGTAAAATGTTTTTCAATGTTGAGGCCCAGTTGTAACTGCGCACACTTCACTTATCACAAGATGTAAGGACATTGTGAAATGGCATACAGCCCATGGGTCAATGTTAAACATTGCACACCCCCACGGGGAAAATGCCACTTTTTTCCTGCACACAACCAAAAAGGAAATGCTGGTTTAAACTGTGTTACAAATGTATTTGTGGTTGGATATGTATGAACACATTTTAGAAGAAAAAAAGACATTGACAAAGTGAATAGCCGTGTGCTTTATATAGTTATAGTGAAGTTTGCTTAAAGCAACCACGCATGCATGGAGAATATTATAACCAGGGCTTTTATTTTATAACAAATGTAATGTTTTCAGAGAATATGCCGCCCCATGGGAGCAATCTGAAATTTAATGTAGTGGTGCAGAAGGAGGATTGTTATAGACTGTAATAAAGACTCTGTGTCTAGTTGGAAAGCTTTACTTTTTTGTCCAGCACACGCAAACTGACACACAGTGAAAAAATGTTGCACCAAGGCGCTACATTTAACATATGTGCAGGGTGCTTTCCTAAGTGTGTGACACAAATTTAAAATAGGATTTTCAATTTTAGTAGGAAAAAAGCCATTGACAAAGCGAATAACTGTGTCCTTTACATAGGCATAGTGAAGCAGAAATGTCTTTTGAAGTAATGTTTGAATAATTTAGTGTTTGTGGAGAATAGTCTGCCACATTGGAGGTATATGAATTTGAATACAGGTCGTGCAGAAAGAACAAGTTGCTTACCAAACTGGTGACGTTCTTTCGACTGGATGTTCCTCCAACATATTACTCCTCTACGACATGTAATGTCATAGATGAATATGTTGGCGGACACAATCCATTTGAAATATATTTTATGCAAGTTTTGAGGAGGACTTTGAGTATGGTTGGAAAGCACAATGTATAAATGGGGTCATAGCTGATTTAATATGGCCATATGTCTGATGTTTTGTATGAAATACATGCCCTAGAAGTCTTATTGGCCCTGTGTCACACTGTACTAATTTAGACCACACACTGTTGCTTTCTTAAAAGTTTGCCACAATTAAAAAAATATATATATATATATTTACAACTTTGATTGAATAATGAGGATTCTGCCAATGTGTCACAGATCACACTGGTGGTTGACATTTTTTAAGGATGACAAGAATCAAGGTATTATAGCGGGCTTATGGTGTAAATATTAATATTGAGATACGCTGAATATTGTAGCGTACAGATTGTATATCTTTATTTTTTTTATAGAAATGGCTTTCAACAACTGGATGATGCGACAGGTCGCTTAAAGAAAACCAGTCTGCGGGGTTGGCTTTTTTGAGGACACAAGAATGGTGTTTGGGGGCCCGGCAAGTCATCACGAGCACTGCGCTGTTCCAGGACTGTGTGCGACATGTGGCCTTTTGCAACTGGTGACCGCCGATGCGATGGATCTAGAATGTAGTATGGATTGTGCAATCTTACAAACACTAAGGCATGGGGGAATAGATCTAGGGCTGTCCATGGATGTGTCTGATATGTTCACACAATCATCGTGGATGGATCAGCGTAGCAAGGATTTGTGGAGTGTGCCTTTCGCTGGTTCTCAGGAGGCTTCTAGCTACAAAAGGCAGGGGTTGACACTGCCAATGGAGAATGGCTTTTGGACTAGTTTAATGAGCCCCAGCAACAAGTGTTATGGAAATGTCTTGAAAAAAAGCAGGGTTTTGGAAGTTCTTGCTATCTGCAAGCACAAGGTGTAGAGGGGTCGGTGGCCCCCATTGCTTCGTCATCACCAAGGGTTATACACTAGAGGTGATGCTGCTACCAAGTTATCAATCACAGAGTTTTGACAACCGGCACTGCAGAATATGAAGCAATGTTCTGATTCATCTCGGTTGTTGATCGTAAGGGCCCAAGGAATGTCTGGGGGGCCCTGAGGTGTAGAGTTGTTCTCTTGATTTATTAATGGGCCACTGGATTGCCGAGGCCCCAACGAGCGGCGTTCTTTTATTTTTTACAAACAGATGTCATGGAATGGCTGACAAACGGCGAATCAATGTTTTTTACAGGTGTTTTGGAATGGGATGCTATATGTTGAAGGATTTATCATAACCTTTAAAGCTAAGTTGTAGGATATATACTGTACATGTTTCATACAGTTTTGAAGAGCTGTAGCATGTTGTTTTAATCAACAGCTTTTAGCTATGCAGAGGAGGCCGCGCATTTCATTTGTAAGTGTTTAGATAACACTTAAACGACAAATTGAAATGTGCAGATAAAGTAATGTTTGTTTTAGCTACTGCTAGAAGATTGAAAGGCTAACCACCTGCTGTGGTTTAACCTCACCCGAGAAGCTTGCACTTAGATATCTGTACATGTTTTGTTAATGCTCAATTATTTGTCATTATGGACCAGGCTACAACAACCCTTTGGGTGTGTTCTGGCTGGTCCTAGCTACGGCAAGAGGTATTTTGTCAAAAAACATGTAGAAAACGCCCACCCAGTGATATCACGTGTACCCGATCATATTATTTGGTTTTACAGTTGCTGGCAACCTCTTTACAACACCTTACAACAAGAGTTTAAACTCCTGCAGTTTGTAGAAGGTATGCCCGAGTCTCAACGACTATCGTTTATTGCAGCCGAGCATGGTGAATATGATCATCATGGACGATTTGATGACTGAGGGGTTAGGGCGTAAGAATGCCGAACTTGAAAGCCTTTACTCAATATTTCCATCACCACAACCTGAGAATTTGCTATATCGTGGCAAACTTATTTAACAAGGGCAAGAGCAGAATAACACCAGGGGGTGCACGGATGACTCTCCTTCCCATGTGAGCTCCGTCCTTGATGGTCCGTGAAGTGATTTGAGCCCCCACTTCATGCCCCCCCACGGAAGGCATACCGAAATTGTGGCATTGGAAGACCCACCCCACCACCCAGGAGAAAACCCGAAGCAATCTGGGGTCCAGGGGGACCGAAGAAACAGCCAAGAGAAGTCCTGGGCCGCACACGTCCTGAACCAACAGCCTTTGAGGTACCTCGCAGCCTGCCCTCCCCAGCCCCCCTCTTGCTCACCCTGGTGACGGCAAAGGCGCTGCTGTGCAGGGAGGCCCTCGGCTGCTGGCCGCCAGGGCCCCCCTCAGACGCGCTCTCCACTCCGCAGCCCGCCGCGGACTACGGATGGCCCTGCCACCTTTCGAGACTGCCCTACGCTCCCCCCGCCACCTGTGAAGCGTGACAGCATTCTCGGTGTCCCAGTGCTGGGCTGAGCTACCCAGCGCCAGTTGAGGAGCCCCAGGAAAAAGCAGAGCCCATGGCCCAGGAGGGCCCAAATACCAAAACAAACATCCAAGGAAGGGAAAGAGAAAGAAAAAGATTATTTTTTTTTTAAACTGGAAAATAAACAAAATAATTAATAAATAACCTGCAATAAGTGAAAACGTCCCAATCCTGACGCTGGTTCCCAGACTGTATGGACCCACAAGGTCCCAGCCCACAGCTTAAGACTGCCCCCTCCAGTGGAAGAAAGTGACCCCCGTGGTGCAGACTCTTCACATCACGCCGAGTCCACCCGGACACACACGCTTATGGCGCCCACATGGGACGATCCCACCAGGATCCCCAATATTACCTGGCAACATCCACAACAGTCAAAACACCACCCATACACAGCAGAGATCAATACAGGTGAGGCGCAGGCCTCTGTGCACCCTCCTGGCAGGACCCCAATACGGCACAATACCTGCACCGGAGGGGAGCCCAAGGGATCTTCCATCAACAGACCAAAAGGAGATACAAGGCCCCCCCGGACCCTCTCCCGAAATCGCGCGCATGTATGTATGTATAATATCTTATATAGAGCAGGTAGCCCGCAGGCATCAGGGCGCTTTGACAAGACTAACACAAACCTAAACGAAACCTCCTGCATCTGACTAGGTGGACTATGGTAAAGCTGGCATGCTAAAGCATAAGACTGAAGCGCCAGGACCCTCGCCTCACCCAATAGGAGGCCCGCACCACGCACTAGCCCGAAGGAGGAGGCCTTCCATAAGCACCCTGATCACGGATGAACCTAATAGCTCACAAGGCCGCTTAGGAAAGCCCTAAACTGGTCCCCCACCAACATAGTAGGCTGTGCTACAGCCCAACGACATGGAATCATTCTAAGGACACCTGATCACACGGCGGTACAGAGGGTAAGGCCCCCACATCAGGGGCACGTGCCTCCTCTGGTACCACAAGTGCTTCATGAACACTAAAAGCAAGTTAGCCAGATACGCATACACCCCACCCCCCTCAAGCCCCGAGCACAGTGCCACGATGTCGACGGACGTCTTGGAGACGAAAGCAGCAGCCACCAAAGGTGACCTTGCCGTCCTCCTGAACGAAATAAAAAACATGGGAGCCAACCTGGGTGGCAAAACAGATAAGATCACACAGAGAATGGATAACATCGAAGAAAGACTAGAAGGCGTCGAGAACCACCAAGCATCAATAGACACCCTTGAAACTCAAATGGACCTGAGGATACGGAATATAGAGAAGAGGGAAGAAGAAATTCGCTTGAAAATGGATGATTTAGAAAACAGAGAAAGAAGGAACAACCTGCGTTTTTTTGGAATACCAGAGCACGAACGGGGGACAGAAGAAGACCTCAAAAAATCAATTCATGACATCATCAAAATCCTGGCAGCAGACGAGGACATTGATGAGCCTAAAACCAAAAGAGTACACCGAGCTGGAGGCCTGCCAGACGGCCCAAGGTCAGTCCTCGCTAGATTCCACCGATACCAGGACAGAGCCAGGATACTTGAGAAAGCCAGATCCGGAGGCCCCCCTCACAATGGGAGGAGTGCAGATTACCATATTTCAGGACTTGTCCTCGCTCACCCTAGCCCTGAGACGTTTCTGCAGCCCCCTAACGAAATGGCTCAAAGAGCAAGGCACGCGATACAGGTGGGGATACCCCTTTTCCCTCACCTTCGAACACGGAAGCAGACAGCTACAGCTACGATCCGAAGAAGAGATCCAAGACTGTATTGCTGATCTCCTCGGAACAGGCACAAAGGACGGAGATCGAGGGGAAGCTGCACATAACAGATCGCGATGGGAGCTTCAGGGACCAAGGAGAAAAAGAGTGAAGGGTCCAGAAAGTATAGACGGCCCAACGACACATCAGACAGCAACAAATGAAAACCCACCCCAGTGTTCCACACCCTATGCGCGGTTAAACGGAGATAACCGCATAGGCGTCTGCCAAGATCCAGGTGGCCCACACACCAACGACACGTGGCCCAACTACCAGAAGGGGCCCCCCCAGGAGGGTGGGTGGAACAGTCAGCTGACGAAGAACCATGAAACCGCATGTATCACCATATTTTCTGGTTTATAACAGTTATTGTTGAATTTTGAAGAGTTGGGAGGTGAGGGGCGGGAAGGGGGCTTAAAACATTAAATTGACAATAGTTATGATAAGGACCGTGAGGTAACAGTCCCCACTGGTGGTCCGACATTGGACCGACTTTTTTGTCAGTCCAATCGGATGCCGCTAAGTACAGATGCAAGCCCTCGATGTGAGGAATCCCGAGGAAAGTGAAAGGAGGGCATGGGGTATCATGTTAAATACTTTTAAGGGGAGGGAGGGCAAGCTCAAGACAGCCGCAGGCACTCACCAGAATACTTCCACCACGTCGGCACATAGCAACAAAAGATGGGACTCGAAGCGCAAACCAAGAAAACATCCAAGTGATAGACGGACATGACATGGCAAGCGACCGGCTCGGCACAATCAAAATCGGCACATTGAACGTCAAGGGAATTACCCCACCAAAAGGTCACTAGTGCTTAGAGTGTTCAAGAGGGCGAAGCTTGATATACCTTTCTTACAAGAAACCAGATTCAGCAGGGGGCGGGGGGGAGGAGGGTCCTGAATGCCAAGTCAGGCTCTGAACACTGGGGCTCTGGCTCTCTCAAGAAAGCCGGCGTTGGAATCTTAATCAGTAAAGAGCTCCGGTTTGAAATTCTAAAAACCTGGGCCGACGTCAGCGGCAGAGCGCTTGTATTGGTCGACAAGATACAGGGCACTACCACAACACTCGCATCCATATACGCCCCCAACTCTGGCCAGTCCAGGTTCCTACAACATACAGTCCCCAAAGTCATGATTGAAGCGGAAGGCAAAGTGATCTTAGGTGGTGATCTTAATATGTGGATAGACCCAGAAATGGACAGATAAGCTGGCAACCCACTAGCGAATACAGCACCAGAATCTGGCTGCTCACAGGTAGCAGACATGATGGACGCCTACAAACTCAAAGACGCATGGCGCCACATGAACTCACACCAAACAGGCTTTACGTTCTACTCTGCGCCGCATGCCACATATACTAGAATCGACTATATATACCTCACTCCAGAACTCACGGAGGCGATGTCCACATCTACTATGTCCCCTATAACGTGGTCAGATCACAATATGGTCATGGCCACTCTCAGTCGGATCGCGCTCCCCCCAGAAGCTCGAAATGGCGTTGCAACGAGACACTTTGGAAGGATCTGATATTCCGAGGACCAACTTATGAAGGACATCAATCAGTACTTCGAGCAGATCCATAAGGCGAACATTCTGTAAACATAGTATGGGAAGCAGGGAAAGCCACGTGGAGAGGGATACTTATCAAAGAAGGGGCAGCAAAGAAAAGAGAACGCCAACTCATAGAAAACAAGCTCAGAAACAAAATAACCCAACAGGATCGCAGCGCACAATCCGCCGGCTCCAACAGAACCCAAAAAATAGAGGAAGCCAACAGCAAGAAAGAAGAATTACGGCAACTAGAAACCGACCAAATCGTGCGCAAGCTTCAATATCTAAAACAAAAACAATATGAAAAAGGGGTTGAGGGAGACGCCCTACTCGCAGCCAGACTTCGTGGCCAGCGTAGGGAAAGATGTGTCTCAACTATAGAAGGGGAGAATGAGTCCCACGAAAACCACCCATCCAATATTCAAGAGGCCTTCGCCAGCTTCTATGAAAAACTGTACACCTCAGAAGCCGCATCACACCCAGAGGTGATTACAGAATATATGAGCAGGATATCTCTCCCACACCTACCCCCAGACATAGCACAAGCCATCGATGGCCCCATTGCAGGTATAATGACTAGATTTTATTGCTAGGCGTCCCTGCTCATGAGGCAAAAAAGCATCTGTGTTTCTGGAGTTTCACTTTAAGATCAACACCGTTAATGAGTAGTTTATCCTGAAAGAAAAGGTCTGCGTGTAGGCGATCTAGCAATACAAAAACTATACTGGACCTGGGGTGATAGGCTCTTCTCACGAAGGCTAGAATATAGCGAAAACCCTCATTATCTTTGTGAAACTGACTCAAATCCATAAAATCTGCCTGGCATTGTTGATTATGTCACATACCATGGTCATTCGTCGTTTAAAATGTTTTCAGGCCAGCTTGTGTAGCGTGCAAGCCTCCTCCCTTGTAAGCTACATCTTGACGGATCCCCCTACAACATCCCACCATCGGTATGCAGTTTACAGTTCAGACTGTCAACCCCTCCATAACTCCCAACACCTCCATCATAATATATTTTCTACAGATTCAGGCCAGACATGTTTCACTCATAATAGCTCAACTTAAAGATACAGCAATGTTTTATAAACAGATTTTTATTCAGATTTAAAACGACAATTTGTACTCAAAATATATTCACATTAAAAGACTAAAGTAATCGGCCCCGATATAGATTTCATAATACATGCGAATACCGCACAAACACTTTGCATGTCGCCACTTTGTTAAGCAAGCATGTTACACTCCATTAGGCGCTTATTTTTACATACTTTATCCCCGCCCAGTTGGGAACTGTTTTTTCAATGATGTTTGTAACACCCATTGGGCACATGCATCTAAAGGAACAAGTTACTTACCTGTAACAGTTGTTCTCCAGCAGGGGTCTGGCATGTATTCACAAGCTCATGAATATTACCCGTCGTCAGGCTGGGAATCCTTGGTAAAGAAAAAAATCAGTTTCAGTTTCGTTTCTGAACTGTCTTTCTACTAGTAACAAATCACTGGTCTCTGGGTCATACTGCCCCCAGCCAATAACTGCCCTCTACCTAAGCCCCTCCTCTGGCAGCCATCTTCAGATTTGGTAGCACATAAAGTGGCAGTAGGACCAAGAGAAGAGCCGCAGAGGGGTAGGCGGGAGGGGTCGCATGTGAATCCATGCCAGACCCATGCTGGAGAACAACAGTTACAGGTAAGTAACTTGCTCTTTCTCCAGAATTGGGTCTGGCATGGATTCACATGCTCATGAATACAAGAATACATAGCAGTACACACATGCACAACAACTCAACATTAAGCATCTCTTACCTCCTCACCAGGCTCACCTTCAAGCGAGCAGGTTGTGCAGCACTGCCTGGCCGACTCTGGACTCCTCCCTGGAATCCGGTCGATGCAGTAGAAGCTTGTGAAGGTGTGCAGGTGAAGGTGTGCATCAACCTCCACGTAGCAGCCCTGCAGATGTCCAGCAGGGGCACACCAGACAGGAACACCATAGTAGCAGTTCTGGTTGAATGGGCTCTCGGACGGCCGGGCAAAGGTTGGTTTGCCAACCGGTGACAGTGCATGATGCAGCCGGAGAACCATCTGGAAAATGGAAGCCTTTGGGAGGGCCTTCCTTTTGTTCACAGGTCCAAAGTTCACAAACAGCTGTGATGTCTTCTGTAAACTCTTCATGCTGTCCACGTAGAACTTCAGTGCTCTAACCACTTCCAGCGAGTGCAAAGTCCTCTCAGCCGGCTACGAAGGCGATGGGAAGAAAACAGGTAACACCAAGGGCTCGTTGAGATGGAAGTACAACGGCACCTTGGGCATGAAGGAGGGGTGCGTCCTCTGCACTACCCTCATCTCGTGGAATGTCAGGTATGGAGGTTTACAGGAGAGGGCCTGGATATCTCCCACTCGTCATGCGGAGGTAATGCCCACAAGAAAAGCTGTCTTCCACGATAGGAACTTCAGCGGTGCCGAGTGCAGGGGCTCGAATGGCGGAGCCATGACTCTGGTCAGCACTACATTGAGCTCCCACGCCTGGGCCTTCACCGGCGGGAACAAGCAGAACAGTCCTTTCATGAACACCTTCACCAGGCGATGCGAACAGAGCAACGACCGCCCCGGAGTTCTGGTGAAGCGGGAGATAGCCGCCAGATGGATTTTGATGGAGGCATGTGCCAGCCCTGCCTTGGCCACCGACAGCAAGTACGGCAGCACTTGAGGGGCCGTGATCCGTAGGTGGTTGATCTTCTGTGCACGGCACCGGACAGAGAACCTCTTCCACTGTTGTCCTTAGCACTTAAGAGTCGAGGATGCCCTGGCCTTTGCAAGGACTTCCTTGCAGTCCGCCGGGATGTCGTAGCCTCCGAACTCTAGTGCTGCAGGAGCCAGGCCTGCAGGTTCAGCGATCCCGGGTCGTGATGTAGGATGGCACCTCCTTCCCTGGCGAGAAGATCCGTGTCTGTCAGAAGTTTGACTGGGGGGGACGCTGACATGTCCTGAAGGTCCGGGAACCATATTTGCCTCGGCCACGCCGGTGCGACGAGGATCATCCTGCACCGGGACCATCTGAGTTGACTGATGAGTCGCAGAAGCAACGGCAACGGTGGGAACGCATACAGGAACAGGCCATCCCAGGGGAAGGAGAATGCATCGCCCATGCTCCCCGGTTGGGGAAACCTGCTGGCGAACCTCTGGCACTTAGTGTTCGTCCCCGTCGCGAACAGATCGATCTGGGGACTGCCCCACCGTCAGAATAGGAGATCCAGTTGATACTGCCGAAGCTCCCACTCGTGGCAAGAGCGCAGCTCCCTACTGAGTGAGTCAGTGGAGGTGTTCTTTACTCCTGCCAGATGAAAAGGTACCAGGAACATCCCCTGGGCAACGGGCCAGTGCCACAGATCATGCGCTTCCTTGGATAGGGCTGGGGATCTCGTGCCCCGTTTCTGAATGTAGAACATTGTGGTGGTGTTGTCGGTGAAGACACGTACCACTTTGTCCTTGAGGGACGGAAGGAAAGACTTGATGGCCCAGAACACAGCCCGGAGCTCCAGGACGCTGATGTGCAGGGACCTCTCCTTCGGGAGCCAAAGGCCTCTTGCGTGGAGATCTCTGGTGTGCGCTCCCCATCCCTCCAGGGAGGCGTCCACCGTCACTGTTTCCTGATGCGCTGGGGTCTGGAAGTCCATGCCCGCCGCGAGATGCGCACGAGGCCCCACCACTGGATCACCTGATGGAAAGTCTCATTGAGGGAGATCTTGTCTTCTGCCACTTGCATCCAACGGGCGTCGAGGAACTCCTGCAGTGTCCGCATCCGCAACCTGCACGATGACAGCATGCCTAGCAGGGACTTGATGGACCTCACCCTGGCCACTTCCATGATCAACAGCCGTTGTACCTTGCCCAGGATGACCTTCGTCCTCTCCTCCGACGGTGCAGCCAACCGCGCCACTGTGGCTCCCAGGAACAGGGCATCCTGCGACGGTACCAAGTGGGACTTTGCAAAGTTGATCAAGAATCCCAGTTCCGTGAGCAGGCGGACGGTCTTCGATGTGTGGTCGACGGCAAGTTCTCTTGACTTTGCTCGGATGAGCCAATCGTCCAGATAGGGATATATGTGGATCCCCTGCAGGCGCAGTCGCGCCGCCACTGGTGCCAGGCACTTAGTAAAGACATTGGAGCCGACTTCAACCCGAAGGGCAGGGCCTTGAACTGGTAGCACCGCCCTTGGACCACGAAACGTAGGAACTTTCCATGTTCTTTTTGTATGGGGATGTGAAAGTAAGCATCCTCCAAGTCCAGCAGCGATAGGAAGTCGCCTTCCTCCAGCTGTCCTAGCACGTGCTGGAGGGTAACCATCCGGAACTTCTGGGCTTTGACGTATTTGTTGAGGCGCCGAAGGTCCAGGATGGGCCGCCAGCCGCTGGTCTTCTTTCGGACGAGGAAATACTGCGAGTATACTCCGGAACCTCTTTGGGAAGAGTTTTATTGCGCCCTTTCATAGCATGGCTCGTACCTCCAGAAGCAGCTGTGGAACGTGGTTTTCTTTCCTGGCCACAGGTGGGAAATGGGGCACTTTCTTTGGAACTCCAGAGTGTGTCCATGGGCCAGGGCATCCAGCACCCAAAGGTCAGTGGAGATGGACTCCCACATGCCAACTAATTTCGCCAGCCGGCCTCCCACCGGGGTGCTTAGGTGGGGGCCGATGTTACGGCCGGTTCAGTCCTGTTTCGCCGAGGCCTTGCCACCCAACAACGACGGTATCCATCGGCCTTGCTGCGGCCTCTGTAAGCTTCATGCGACGAGAACGGGCAGCTTGGCGGTAAGACGATGAACTGCTGCTGAATCCTTTGGAGGAACCTTGAGATTTGCCTCCGGAGGTCTGAAAGGACGGCCGTCGTTGATGAAGGGTGCCTAGGGCACAGGCCATCTCGGTGTCCGCTTTGATGGCCTGTAGCGACTTGTCCACCGCTTTCCCGAACAGGTTGTTTCCGTCGAAGGGCATGTCCAGTACCATGGTCTGCACATCCTGACAGAAGTCAGTAGCTCGGAGCCAACCGCACCGGTGCAGACAAAGGCCGTTGCCCATCTGCCGAAAACCGGTATTGGCGATGTTCGTAGCTACAGTGATGGTGTGATCCGACGCCACCTCGCCTTCTTACAGGATTTCCAGGGCCTCCGCCCTCTTGTCGTCCAGGAGGAAGTCCAGAATAGGGGCAATCTTGAACCACAGCTCCCTATCATAGCGGGCCACGATCACGAGGGCATTTGACGCCTTATTGGTTGTCGCTGTCGACAAGATGACTCGACGTCCCATGGCGTTTAGCTTCTTTTCTTCACTGTCCGGTGGGGAAGTGGAGGATGACGCCATCGCCCCTGCTGCTTTCTTCTTGGCTGCCGCGGAGACTACAGAACCCGGGGTCGATTTCGCCCTGAGGCACATAGGAGCGGAATCCGGGACCTGGTACTTCTTCTCGTACCGGTCTCTCTTCACAGGGGCCATGGAAGGGTTCTTCAGAAGGGACAGACTCTCGTCCCATATGTCATCCAACATCGGAACTGAGAGTACGGTTTTCCTCTTGGCTTCCCGTCGTTGGTAAAGAAATCCCTCTTTCTTTTGTTCCTCTGGGCACAGCTGGAAAAGCTCTGAGGCCCTGGCGATCATGGCATGAAAGGAGCCAATTCAGCGGGGGGGGAGAGGGGGAAGCCCGGGCAGGAGGCGATGGGAGATCTATTCCGTCGTCACCACCGTCGTCAGTCCCCGTCGTCACCGTCTCTGTCCCCTTCTCCGTCTTGTCCCTTGGGGGAGGGGATGGGGGTGAAGGCTGGAAGGGAGGGGGAGGGTGGACTCGCTTCCGCTTGCTCAGTGGGCTCCCCGACGGTCCAGGCACCGCTGGATCATCCGCTGGGGGTAAGGGCAACCTTGTCCTTATCTTCGTACACAAGGTCTGCAAAGCCATCAAGATTGCTCCTAAATTGGCCTGTGGCGTAGGCATCAGTTGCGACGGGAGCGACGGTTGGGGCATGGGGTCCTCCGTTTCCTACACAGCTGTTGGCTCCTCGTCAGCTCCACCGTTGCTCTCTACGTCCGCCTCGTCAGGATCCTTCCCGTAGGTCCGGACCTCCTCGAACTTCTTGTCCAGGATAGCTTTGACGCCAGCCAGCTCATCCTCGGAGGTGGTATCTGTGTCCGTTAGGGCTACCGTGCCCCCCTCTTTCTCGTCCCGGGGTTTTACGGGGGTCTTCTTGATAGGCTGGAAAGATGTTTCCCTCCGGGGTGGCAGGGAAACTCTAGGCCCGGAAGTCGTCTCAACTCGGGTAGCATCCGCAGGCTTCGCCAGGGTCGCCATCACTCCTTCAATCTAGGCCTTCAACGGGTGAATCAGGGCCTTCACGACCTTGGGCGCGTCTGAGGCCTTCACCTTAGGGGGGGGTCATTGCCTCAACCCCCCTTGGCATTCTCCATCGGGATCGACCGGGCTTCTTCCGAAGCTTACCCATGTTGTCCAACTTCCTTTTCACTGAGCCAGAGCGTTTGCTCGTGGATGATGGCATTGGTGACATCGCGCCCTGCCTGGCAGCCGAGGAGCCCGAACCACCGGCGCTCCCGGTGCCCACGGACTTGCGGTGCTTTGCCTTTTGTTGGGCCCCCGTCGTCAGAGCGCCCTCAAAGGTCTTAGAAGACCGCTCAGACTTATTCTTCTCACCTGCTGCTGGGCTCTTCACCTCCAGCCAGTCAGCGAGTCGTTTACGACGGTCCTTGAGGGTCCGGATGGACATGTGCTTGCAGAACGCACAGTCCTCCTCCACGTGCGACTTGTCGGCGTGTAGGCAGTAGAGGCACCGGGATTGCTCGTCCTCCTTAAAGACATTCTGCAGTCCACATCCTGGGCAGTTCCTAAACAGTTTGGATCCAGTAGGCGTCGAATCTCCTTTGTCCTGGGCCATGTGTGATCGGGGTAGGCCTCAAAGGTCTTCCGGAATCCTCCAAGAAGTGTAATTCGATGAAAGTCCGCCCTTGAGGGGCATAGAAATTTCCGAAATGGGTCCCCGTTGATCGGAAGAAGAATCGGTGGAGCTTGAGGCTCGAATTGACCGAAAAAATAAGAGTAAGCTCTTCGAAAAAAAAAACTCAATACGCAGTAAAAGCTTGAGAGCTACAGCACGAGGACTCCCAACACTTGAACGTGCGGTCAAAATCTGAAGATGGCTGCCAGAGGAGGGGCTTAGGTAGAGGGCAGTCATTGGCTGAGGGCAGTCATTGGCTGGGGGCAGTATGACCCATAGACCACTGATTGGTTACTAGTAGAAAGACAGTTCAGAAACAAAACTGAAACTGATATTTTCTTTATGGAGGATTCCCAGCCTGACGACTGGGAATATTCATGAGCATGTGAATCCATGCCAGACCCCATGCTGGAGAACTGCTTCATTTTCAAAAGAGGGTTATTTGCCGATTCTATAGCCTATAATGTTTTAGATACGCATCGTTCAGTTCCTGCATCGATCCTTAGCTGTGTCAGCGTTTGCGTCAAGCGCAACAACTCTAATAGATGTTATGGGCTCATCCACTAAGATATTTCCAAACATTTGTGAGCATCCTGCTGGGGATCATTAATTTTGTGTCCGTAGCACCATCTGTAAAAGGGTTGTTTTAAACACACCCCAGTCATGATGGCCGTAATCCCCTGGGTGACACGAATATCAACGCAAAGAGGGGCTGTCATGTCCATGTGGTCCCTATTAGCATAAAATATTCCTTACACAGACTGTTATCCCACAGGCTTTCAATCTGTTTTGAACAACAAGCACAATGAATAATAGCATTGTCTTTATGTCTACCAGTCTCCATCAGCGAATGACAGGTCTTGCACAGGCTACTTTAAAAATACCCAGGGTTTTCAAGTTGGTTGTTAAAGCAAGCACAATAAACATGAATAGTCTATGCTGCAGTCTGGTTCTCCTCACCCCCGCACACATGATCCTGTTTTTCATCAGGGCTACAGGGGACGGAATCAGTCCCCGACATCATCGCTGCATCCGCCTGCAGAGCTGTAGCTTTGCAGTCCTTATCTTCAGAGCTCGCATCGGCCGCAAATGGCTGCTCCACAACCACATCGGCAGTGTCACAAAACTCTTCGGGTTCAAGGTCGGCCATCAAATCCTGAGCATCTTCCATCCCATCATACACATTATAATCCACTGGGCTTTCTGAGGGTGATCTCCCCTAGTTATAACTATAGCTGTTCATAATAGCCGTTTCCTGAATAGCCCCTGTAAAGCTCAAAAAAGCGCTGTGTTTTCCAACCGGCTGCAAAAGCTATATATCTGGGTTGTAAAACCTGACCCGCAGTCACTCTCGCCTTAAGGCAGCACTTCTATCAAATTTATATCAAACATTCTTGAAATATATGCCAGCTTTATATAAAAATATAAAGTTTATATCAATTTTATTAGAAGGCGTATCAAATGTCTGCCAGCTTTATATAAAAATAATATCAAATATAATTTACATTTATATAAAATAAAGTTCTTATCAAATGTACTCCAACTTTATATAAAATCTGTTACCCAATCTGCCTAGCTTTATATTGCATGGCTATTAAATCTATAAAAAATCTTAATGTTGGCACTATATTTACAAGGCCAAACCCACTCCTGCGTCATCACAACCTAACACTCGCAGTTTACCTCTTCACAACTCACTTCAACCTCAACCAGGCAGCAGCGCACATGCGCTCTCCCAGCCACATTGTATAGACACTTTATATTAAAATCATTTTAATATAAAGTTTAGATTCACTTTATGTAAAATCATCTAACATTGTATCAAAGTACAAAAACAATTTATTTCAATAAATATACATTTAATATAAAGTTTCTATCATCTTTGATATCATTTTCATATTGAATTTATATTAAACCCATATCAAAAGGGCGGGATTGACACCGGAAGCTGGGGGTGTTCACACCTCTCAAAATGTCATCGCTTTAAAAAGGGGGCCTCATGTAATACTCGCATTACACTAAATTGCACATATTTTTAAATCCATGCAGGCTTGTCGCTAAATGCACATGTATGACAGGTTCTGCTATGTGTTACCTTCCAGGGGTTCAAATTAGAAAGCCATTAGCATTGGCGTAAACATGTAGTAGACATATTTGCTTCCTATATTATGCCTTTGAACAACATAAAAACCAACACATTCTATATGTAAAAACAGACCAAGAGGGCCTTCGAGCTAACGATCTACATAACGTGATAATTCAAGTTAAAAAGAAACAAAACGAAAAAGACTTGAACCATCTATCTGCTTTACATTAAACAGTCAGAAAAGAAAACGATGAATATTACCATAAAATGTGCCTGCCAAATTCAAAATAACCATAACAAAGCAATAGGGAAAACTGCCACAAAACCAGCTCGTAATTAAAAGTTATAAGCCCTTCATAAACCCTAGAGTTATATTAGCTGTGACAGATTTGTAAAATAAAATGCCGATTATGTAAAGCAGGGTTAAGAGAAGTTGTTTGCGCGACTCGGAGTGAATATTCAGCCCATACGTTACAGAAAACGCCATTCTCGCTTTCCATCCACAGTATATTTCCTGGGGAGTAATTAATGCAAGGCAACACGAAAACACCCAAGTGTAAAAGCCGCGTTAATGATATTCACTTGGCCTTCAAAGATAAATCACCTGATGCATCGCACATTAAGCTTAATGATATGTGCTATAATGGAACAATAAGGATCAAGGCTTACGGCAATTCCGATGCATGATTATGATGCATTCATCGATTCACCTATAGTTATAAACCTCGCTCGAGCATTAACTTCATGGGAGAATCTCAGCCGCAGCTCATATTTTATTTTAAATAAATGTGATTATGGAAAGCAATTATTTAACATTACTCGTACTGGCCATTTCGCCTTCAAACTTTCAACCGTCAAACGCTGCTAGTTGGTGGGTACTAATGAAGAACATCAGGTGAAAGTAATGGAGACCTAGCTCTGAAGAGTCGCTCAAAATACAAGTATAGAGATTGATGTGCAGCAGCAGCGTTTATGAAGCAGAGCATAAAGGTTCTCTCTTCCTCCGTGTCCCACACAATGTTTGGTCACGGCTTGCTGTGTGCATGTGCTCTCCTTTGCATGTTGACCCAGCACACTAGACACCAATACCTACATTCAGTTTGAAGAGCAGAAGTGTTCTCACTGCTTTAATCCACACCTACCACAAGATATTATGTCCAAGTTAGTGAGCATATATCTGGTGTATAGAGCGAGCTAACCATTGTTAATTTGTGCTTTTCTTTGAAAGGGATTGTCTATCATGTTTTTATGATACTGTGCCAGCGTGGTGTTGCTGCGTTAGGCTGGGGCTGACCTTTCAGTATAAAATGGCAAGCATGAATTTGAATATGCACATTAAAACCCCCCACCCAGGTCGCACACCGAAATAATTAAACTGACGATTTGGTTCCCATCACCACTAACTGTGGTCCTTGATGGGAAGATTTGGCGGCGACAGTCCGTATTACCTTAATACCTGAAAAATCAAAGTAGTATCAAATCTTTTGAAGTGCTTCTGCTTAGTACAACTCTTTTTAGAATCAGATCCACTGTGCAATATATAACAATAGAGGTGTTTCAAAAAATCCTCTTTGAACAAGAGTACCACCAGCAACCCCATGTGCAAGGAACTTGGGGTTGGTCACCCTGAGTTACCTGGGGGCAACCAGACGTGGACTCCCTGCTCACTGTGCTCAGAGAGGCACAGCTTCACCTCACTGATGAGGCCCAACAAGGCTGAAACACGTGTATGGGGTTGCTGTCGGTACTCTTGTTCAGAGAGGAATTGCCATAGCATTTCGGTGCTGGACTGCCCATGTGGGCGGGACAAAGAATGATATGCAAATGGATATTTCCCATCTGTGAAAGGTACAGTGAGCAAAAAGTGTGTGCTGCAAACTCTCATCTCAGAACAGGTTATCATGCCATGTTCATTCTGGAGAGGAGCGCCTGCTACCTTTTTTTGAAACAATAGAGGTGTGCCTACTATGCCCTGAGGAAGGTTGAGCTTAAAAATTATTGGCTCACATAGCCGAAACATAAGTTGGCAATACACATCAGACTTTATCCATTTATTGCTTTAAGAAGCACTGGACAAAAATGGCTGACAAACGCAGAGCCAAATGTACTTTGGATGAATTTAAGAGTCCTGTATTCAATAAGTGAGCCCATACTGTAGACTCACTTACCGAAAGGCTGTGGAGCTACTTCCTCTGCTTTGGTGAAGGCCGTGTAAGGTACCACAGGTTCTGCCGAGTGCACCACCGCCCAGGGACTACCTGCTTGACGCCCAGGTATACTCAGGATGGGTCTCACTATCAGGTGTTCAGGAGCCCTCTGCATCGTTAAACTGCCCGTCTTCCCTCCAACTGAAGAGCCAGCCACGCCGGTTTTGGAGCCTTTAATTCCCTTCCACCTCCATTTCACCAGAGCACGGAACACCTGCGATTCTGCTGGTTTCTGCCGTTGATTTTTCTGCAGGTTCGATTTTAATTTCTTTGCTGTTAAGTCCATAAAGGAGGCTATTTCCATCGGTAGGCATGGTGTCGAGACAGGGACTGTTGTTAAAGATGAGGAGTTGACACCAATCTGCCATTTCTGGTGTGATATCACAGCAAGCGTTAACAACCACACAGGCGTCCGTAACCCCCCCCCACCAGCTTTCCTCACTGTTCCGACATGGAAAAGCCCTTGGGTCCAACAGGGGTGAGTTTGCCACGTGAGCGGTCAGGGTACATTCTGGGTCTGTTTCGTGTGGAGAAGAATCACTACCTAGTTCCCCTCCCCCAGTGTCTGCAAGTGGAGAAAGGTTGATAGAAATGGTAAGGGAACTGAGAGCTCAGAACAGGGCAGGGCAGGGGGCAAATTCACTGTGGGATAGGGCTCACAAGTCTTACCCGGCAGTTCCCATGGAGGCAGTGCTTCTTCTGGATCTACATCGGCGCTAGGTGTGTGAAGCGAGCGGGCGCTCCGTAGGTTGTGGGATCGCTCAGCCATTTACAGGTCACCTGCATCGCGCTTCGATGGTATTCGTGCCATTGTTCAATCACCCTGTCACATCCCTGCCAGAGCCCAAGCACCCAGCTGCAGTCAGCTGAATGGCGAGTGACTGGACTCTGCTTAGGACTCCGCGCAGGTGTACCTCGCATCGCTGGCTCTTGTTGGGGGAGAAATCTCTTTACTGCACCTTTCCTTACATTTTCATGGACCCCCAAACTCTTTGCTTTTATTTTGATCCAGACCTGTATTTTTTGCAGTGCAGTGAAGCCTTAAGCTTCACAACATTGTCTTTTGCTCATCTGTTATGGGGAAACTGACATGTCCTTCAGGCTACCAGTACAGGGAAACATTGTTTCCCTTAGTCCAGTTACTTTGTTACTACTTTTAGTAATATGTTATCAACTTTTATTGATGCACAGGGCATCTTACAATGCAGTACAAAGGGGTACACTTTTTTGTTTTTGCCCTAGAGTCTAGGGCCTAGACTAACACTCATATGAATTTTGGATACTATAGGTGTGCTAAATGGACAAGCTGGTGGCAGCAGTGACTTTTCACAATTTTTTGGTGCGTTTCGTTTTACCCTTACCGCGTTTGGCTACTAAATGTGGCTAGTAACCAAACATGGCCATGCCAAAGGTTTTTCACTTGTCCTTTGGCCATATTGTTTTTTAGCCTTCTTCTTGGCCTGTGAGGCCAAGAAAATCCTTAAATGGACTTCCAGTGCCCAGGAAAGCAGAAGCTTTTGGCAGGCTACTGGAGGGCTATGCGTGTTTCCTGGCAGGATGTGGGCTGGGACTGTCGGGTCCCAATCCACAAACTGGTTTCAGTGAGTCTGAGTGTTATGCATGAGTGTTCCGCCAGTGGTCCTGATTAGACCACTGCTCTGGTGTGTCTGTGGGGCTTGTTCTGCTATTGGCTAGGGGGAGTTTCGGCTCTTACCTGGCTTTTACGATATGAAGAGGACCCCAATCTTCAGAGATCCTGGAGTAACCTGCAAGAGCGAAGACTCCTGTCCAGCTGTGAGACCTGTGAAGAGACCAGAGACCCGTCTGAAGGAGGACTGGCGACCAACTTCTATTGCTGCCCGGGAGGAGCTCTGTCTTACTATCGATCTTCAGAAGTCCTGCAAGGTAGCTGCCACCCTTGGAGTGGAGGGAACATCCATTCCCAATGTCTGCTCGGTACACTGCCGAAGAAGAGCTCTCAGAAGAGAGCTGGGACCGTCCTGTGGCTGACCAGCTCTGAGTTTGGGCTATCGTGCTGCCGATGTCGCCGTTCCGTGTTGAGGCCTGGCACTTGGGGGATCCCCAGCTTGTCCTACAAGACTTACCTTGGCAACATTTCAGAGTCTTAGCATCAAGATGACCAGATATAGGAGGGAAAGTCTAACCACAAGTCCCTTTGCATCACCGTGCTGCGGCGACCGCTGTCCGAAACAGCTTACCTGAGTTGAATCCAGTCCTGAGAGCGGTCCTGCATCATGTTTTTTCTGCATTCTTCATCCGTCCTTGCACCAGCGAAAGACACCAACCAGAGATCAGCTCGAACCTGCAATACCTGCAGATCAAGGACTGAGGCTGACGGCAGGAAAAGCAACTTCGGACGTTCTTACATTGACCTGCCAAGTCCTGTGAAGAATCAGAGTATGGCGGGTGAGTTACAGTGGTTCTTACCTACCCCTAAACTCCTTTTAAAAGTTTTCCTTTTATAAAACTTTTGCTATACTTTGGCTTTGCCATTTCTTGCTCGTGCAAGCCTTCCGAAAGTTGGGGAAACGTCTATTAGTTAGAATAAACTGTCCTCTAACCATTGGAAATGTTCACTACACCCCAGAGACCCTACCTTCATTTATTTCCTGCATCACAATGTGTGTTGGAACATTTCCTGAACTTTTGGGCAT
Organism: Ambystoma mexicanum; assembly: GCF_040938575.1. Classification (NCBI taxonomy): domain Eukaryota; kingdom Metazoa; phylum Chordata; class Amphibia; order Caudata; family Ambystomatidae; genus Ambystoma; species Ambystoma mexicanum. The sequence continues at coordinate 405,726,812 of NC_090941.1, forward strand.
AAGGCCCCAGACAATTTAGGGATGGACTTTTGAAGTTAGGGTTAACTCTCTGTGGACCTTTTAATCTGCACTTTCTTTTACAGGAATTTGATTTGTATTATGCCCTACTATAGTGACTGTATATATGTAATCTATTATTAGTGGTGGGTGATACTTCTACCTGTCAGTAGTCATTTTTTCATAGTGATATATGGCCATAAATAACTATTTGTATACATACTGTATGAGTGCAATTTGTGATTCCCATTGTGTGTACTCACTGTGAACCCTTTACAAGCTCACCAACTCTTGAGACTTAGCCTAGACCTCTCATCACTGCTACCATGAACTGGTTTGGCTACAGCTCCCAGAGTTGTCACAATATAGGTTGGCTGTCTATAAATCTGTCCACCAGGCTATAGAGTATAGAAAATCAGTCCCAACAGGTCTGAAATAGGAATCCTTAAAGGTGCATACCAGCGAAGAGCAGTCTTTCCTACAGCAAACGTCTACGCCAAGCCGTCACTCTCCGAGCCTTTTCACGAATGAGTGGACTCGGCTTGGGACTCCGCACAGGCGCTCCGTGCTTAGCTGGTGCAGTCAATCCAAGAGCAGTCTTTCGAACAGCAAACCTCTACCATGTCCCCAGCCAAATATGACTAAGACTTCTTTTCTGCATTACAGATCTACAGACATGCACCCATTCTATCACAAAACATTCTCCCCCTCTGTATTCCTCCCGCCCATTTGTTTATAGCATCTATTCCCTTTTCCCCATATTTCTATCGATCCGTTTTGCTTCTGCAGACTAAGATGCGAATACTTTTGCAGCCACAGATTTCGCCAATTTATGGACAAGCCTATGCGTTATTCGAGACTACTACTGTAGTGGCTTGGCAGAGTATTAAAAAAAAACAAAAAACGTCATAACATAACTAGTGCCCAAATGACATCTTGTAACAGACAGAAGTGCCGTCTCATTGAGCTCTGCTGCTAATGTGAGTTACTGGCATCTTAAACCATGACACCCACTTTAGGGAGAGATATCTTGCACTCAGCTACAAGCACATGTTTTATTTTTAAATGTGCCGCATAATTTGTGAAATATCACAAAAAAAATAATAAAGATTGAATTTTAACCATCTGCCAGTTATTCTAATTAGTCCGCTTGATTAGCCTGGAGCCAATGTTGTCCACACCACTAGAGCCCCCAAACCCCAAATAGTTATCTGAAGGAACTCCCTTTGTGAGAAACCGTTTTCAATCCAGGGCCAAAACAGGGATATTAGAAATGACATTTCTTAAGTTTAGTAGCTACCTATAACTATCATAATGAAGTAAAAATGCTACACAATGTACATATTTGTGCTGTAATGTTTCTTTTTTCTTGATGCAAAATGTGAAAATCAATGCCGTTATATCCTAGGGTGTCTGCATAAACGTACTCATGGCAGAAGCAACAGCCATGAGTATTATCAAGTATTACAAGTATTATCCTGCAATGGCATTATCAGAGTGTGTTGATCACACGTAAGAGGAGTAGAAATGGAGGGAAATCGTACAGGAACCATCCTTCCCATGGAATGAGAACGCGTCCCCCATGCTCCTTGGTTGAGGGAACCTGCTGGCGAACCTTTGGCCCTCATTGTTCGCCGCCATCGATAAGAGGTTGATCTGGGGCTGGCCCCATTTGCCGAACAGAAAATCCATTTGGTCCTGGTGAAGTTCCCAAACGTGGCAAGAACGCAGTTTGCTGCTGAGCGAGTCCGAGATGGTGTTCTTGACTCCTGCTAGGTGCAACGGGACAAGCAGCATGCATGCTTGACGAACTGCCCAGTGCCACAGTTCCTGGGCCTCCTTGGAAAGCACTGGTGAGAGCGGGTCTCCCTTTGTTTCCGGATGTAGAACATGGTGGTGGTGCTGTCTGTTCAACGATGGGAGAAAAGACTGAAGGGCCCAGAATACGGTCCGAAGTTTCAGGACATTGATGTGGAGGTCCTTATCTCCCGGATGCCAGAGGCCTCTGGCGTGCAACTGTCCGGTGTGGGCTCCCCATCCCTCTAGAGAGGCATCCGTGGTGCCTGTCTCCTGGTAAGGAGGAACCTGAAACGGAGCTCCCTGGACGAGATGTGGCCGTACGACGCACCACTGAATCGCCCGACGGAACTCCTCATTGAGAAAGATCTTGTTCCCTGACACCTGCATCCACCTCGCATCCAGGAACTCCTGGAGAGGTCTCATGTGAAGTCTGCACAGGCAAACGAGGCTGATGCAGAAGGACATCATGCCCAGCAGCGACTTGACGGACTAAACCATCGCCGTCTGCACCGACGACAAGCGATCTACTTTGCCTTGTATGGCTCTAACCCTCTCCTCTGAGGGCGACGCCAAACACGTCACTGTGTTGAGTCGGGCACCTAGAAACAGCACGTCCTGAGATGGCAAGACTCCGTCAGCAGATGTATGATCTTCGATGTGTGTTCGCCTGCCATAGCGTGTGAGCGGGAACGCACCAGCCAATCATCCTAGATAACCTAGATGACCGAAAAGAAAAATTAATCTGCCTTTTTAGGAGTATGACCAATCAGCCAGAAGCATAAGCAATGACGAGAAGATGCCTGGAAGAAAGAGTAACCCGACCAAATGGGTTTGGATGGCATGGAGGGAAAAACAGGATACACAGCAAGCAGAAAATGTCCCACAACAGGAGCAATGCTGGAGGTGATCCAAGGTGGTGGGCTAGTAATGTCCCACCCCCTTTCTGGACAACAGAGGCTACCTATCTCAGGGTGCTCGGTCTACAAGGCCAACACATGAACACAACAATAAAGCAAACTACAAATATCCCCAGCAAGGGACATCTCTTCCAGCCAGGGAGGAAGGTTAAAAGGAGGACAAAACTGGAGCGAAGACAAATAACGCAGAGCTAAGCCTGTATGGCCAAACTTGGTTCTAGAGATTCAGCATCCCATCTTTGTGGCAAATTCTCCAACAATTCCGGTAACACTTAGCAGACTTGAGTAATGCACAGGGTCAGCCCAAGATATACACATTCATTCATAGGCCAGCCCGCCAATCTAAGGCCAGGCAAATACACAGGGCACTGCAGCCAGCCGATCAGACTGGGCCTAAAGAAAACAACAAACATCCAAGTCCACAAATACAGTTTCTTTATTGGGGCGTCCATGACAGGGGACCTATATAAACCAGCCCAAAGCAATACAGAAGATGCAGGGCTGGGCTCAGTTACCCCATGTATGCACAATAAGCCTTTTAGGCCTCCCTCGTGGGCTCTTGCAAAACAAAGGAGTGGCTCGAAACAAAATGGCCGGGTGTAGGACTTCAACAAAATCATTAGTACCCCAATGGCTACCATATTAGTTCACTTTATTTTAATTTATTGTTGAGGCTGAACAACTCAACCTTTCAACATTTAAAATGTATGATTACATTCAAACCAATTACATTTAAGCCTTATCAAATTCCTTTCTCACATATTCTTCGTACAGAGACATTCGAACTAACTATACAGACTCCACTGATACAATCTTTAAAAACAATAAAAAGTTTACCACCACTAAAATCAAGGAAATATGTTGGCCATTACAAATCCTCATCCATAGTTCCTCCTCTGTTAATGATCTAAAATCCCTAAAATAACAATACAAAAATAATTTCCTTTGAGGTAAAAGCTTAGGACAAATGACTACAATATGCCTCAATGTCTCCGTTTCATTTTGTTGCTGACAAAATCTATACAGTCTCTGTTCATCAGACTAATTTAGACGAATGCCTAAAACTTCCCTTGTCGGCCATACATTAAGACAAAATCTTAAAAACCACATTTGATATTTCTGACAAGGACATTTTTGTAGGTGTATCGGAATTTGATTCATTGGTTAAAATTACAAAATGCCCAGTTTTAAACAATTTATATTCATTGCATTCCTCCCCTGTCATTCTCGAATCATAGAACCATAACTTCATTTTTGCCCGACCTGGGTTTGTTAGTAATACCTCTAAGGTAATATCTGCTGCAGTCATAACACGCAGGCAATCGTCCTTCCATGATTTGAGTGACTTATCTATTTGCTCTCCCAGTACATGGGCCATTAGAGGTAGTATGGAATGTCTAGCGTGCCGATTTAGAATACATTTTATCAACAATGACAAAGCACGCCAGATAGTTATGATTTTTAATGATAGTAGGCCTAACTCTAACTGAATTATCTGGATCGGTAAGCTAGGAGGGAGGGCTAAAACCCTCTCCCAATATATACCCTCCAGTCTATAATCCCAATTGGGCCTACATTCCACCATTTTGTCTCTGACCTATAACTGACCGTGGGAACTACCTTTTGCTTGTAAAACGTGATGACAGGTAAGCAAGAAAACTTTCCATATTTATTATGTATAATGGAGGACTGTGCCGCTGCTTTTTCCATTTTACACCTTATGTCAGCTCTGTAGTGAACTTCTTGGATGCTAGCGTTCGTATTCATTTCCAAGTATCTATACTCTTTAACCACAATAAGAGGTTGCTTATATATAAACCAATTTGATGTAGTTTTCTTAAAAACCTTTTTTTGAGTTAGAATCAGGATATTAGACTTCTTCACATTGATTAAAGAATGTTTTAATGTGTAGTGTTCCAATACAGCTAATATCCTCTGCAGGCATAAGTGTTTTATCTAGTAAGACTAAATCGTCAGCATATAAAAGCCACAATATGGGGTTTTCCCTGAGCTTCGGTGGAAAAGAATTATTATCTTTCAAGTAAACCACGATATCTGCTATAAATACGTTAAAATGTGCTGGGGCCAGAATACAGCCCTGCTTGAGGCCTTTGTGCGTATACATTGGGTCGGTTAACAGGCTCTCTTGATTGAATTTAACCTGTACGAATGTGCCAGAATACAGCTGCCAGATCAACCCTAAAATACTTTGGGCAGTCCGTGTCCCTCATCTTATTCCATAGTAAATATCTTGGGATTGAATCAAACGCCAGCTTAAAATCAGTACAAGCCATGTATACTGGCTGCCCCAATTGAAGTACCATTTTTTTTTTTTACTGTAGATAATATTAAGAAATGTATCGCCGGTCCCAACCCTGGAACAAACCCTGATTGGTGGATATCCAGATAGCCTTTCTCTTTAACCCAAATCATCAAGTCTCTCAATAATAAGCGAGCAAAAGCCTTCCCGGTGCATCTAAAAGGGCTATCAGCCGATAGTTTTGTGGCATCTCTCCGTCTCCCTTTCTAAAGATTGGAATGATCACTGATTGTTTTCCAGGTTAAAGGATTTTTTTTTTTTCGTATCCAGTACCTGATTGAAGATGGTGAAAAGTATGTTAGCCCACGATTCTGGATCAGATTTTAACATCAGATTAGTCAGGCATGTGGCCCTGGCGCTCTAGAAGTACTCAACTTTTTTTATTTGGGATAAGATATATTCCTAGTCAAAAAACAGAGTCTAGCTTATGCCAATCATCCCGTCTGATGGTCAATTGGTCTTAGAGGCTATTGCTCATAGCATAGCTTCTCTATCTTGCTGGAACATCTTAGCTATGTGAGTTCTCATCCAATTCTTACATTTTTGCTTCAATTTTGTATTATCAGGACTCCTCTAGATGAGGGGCCCAGATCGACCAATACTCCTATATTTTTCCTACATTGGTTTTTCTTATTTTTCACGTCTAAATCAAACACATGCTTATGCTTAAATAATGGGCGGATGTCCGGACGGGTGTTTTGAACAAATCAGCAGAGGGCAGCCATGTAATTAGCTTCACCTCTACCATAAGTCCTCAAACTTCCAGCCTCTAAGCAGGTATTCTGACTTCCCAGCCTTGATTTCAACCACTTAAATCGATTTCTTCCTCCTACAATCTCTAATTTGTGATGATAGTAATTTCCCCAGGGAAGAATTACAGGTAATTCCCAGTTCAGCAATAAAAGGTTGTGGTCACTGCTAGACTGGGTTACCACCGCAAATTCCTGCACAGCGGGGAAGCTGATTCTAGATACGAAGAAATTATCTATAGTAGTAACCTGGGATGCTAGTCTCCATGTTGGACGGGGAAAGATATCTCCCTTTAAAGCTCTGTTCAGCATGATAAATCCTCTATTCTCCATTAAGTTTAACCAACTCTTTGCTCTTGTAGTCAGTGAGTTATCGTTAATTTGTAGACATTGGACATTCCGATCACCCACTATAAATACTGTGATGGTATTTGGTAATGGTATCTGCATCCCCCAAACGTGGATCAAGCATGGCTTCTACAGCCTACAAAAAAGCATCATCAGTAATTGCTAAAGGGTTCCAATATGGTTGGCCATTAACCGTAGGCCATACAAGCTTTGATAACTGAATGAATACATTTGGAGAAGCGCAAGGCTCCAGCATTAATCCAGTGTTAATTTTGCATGCAGTTAACAGGCCCCTAGATGGCCTCCCCTTTGAGGCTTTCGTAGCTGGTACCAAAAATATAGCATGCCCCTCCCATAATGGTGGGTGGAGAAGCCATGTTTCCTGGGTAAGGGATTGTTTTTTTGTGTCAGTAGGTGCTTGAAAACCTGGTTTTGAAGGAGGTCATTCTCATTTACCTACCTTTCTTATTAGCTGACCGTTAACCTTGGTGGTAACTCCTCCACCCTGTTAGGGCGTCCTGGATCAATGACCAGTCTGAGCCCTCCTCACTTCTTTGAGGATCCAGAATCTCAATTTCCCGAACCATCTTGCCCTGGCCCTACCGGGTAAGACATTCTTAAAGAAAGAAAGGTAGGGGCCTTCATTGCCTGCATTGATACTATCGGGTTTAACCCCGTTTTCCTTGCAGTCTGGTATTTATTATCTTTCTCTAACCTATAACCTTGGTGAAAGAAATGCTCTCTTGCACCCAAGAGAATATACTGCACCCATTGAGAAGGAACCACCAGTCTAACTCTCAAGGTCATGGTCATTGAGAAATTCAGCCTTTGCAATTTCACTAGATTGGACTGCCCTTAATCCTGGGATAGACACCATTAGTCTTAAAATGTGGGACCTATTTAAAATTACTTCTGCTCGTTGTCTTTCTTTCATGCATAAATATAAAAAATGGTTTTCATACATTTTTGGGCGCCAGATCTTGTTTGGCCCTTGCAATTTATTTGAGGACACTGAATCCCCTCTTCTTTTAATATATTCCTGAGGCATCCTAGATCCTTCCTCTGAGGAATATCTTCTATTTCTACACCCCTTGGTTTTTACTGTTTGCTTCTCTAGCCCCCTGAGAACAGAATCCTCTTTCCTGGTGCATGTCTATGGCAGGATCCTGTATCCTGTGTTGTCTTCTTTGTTCTACAACTTGTACAACTTTTCTGTCGTTATGAGTTTCTCATGCCCTTTCTTATCGTTCCCTATGTGCCAATTACCATCTTGAAGTTCCAGCAAAGGTGCCTCTTGCAAATAATAATAGGGTCTTAATTAATTAGATTGCTAAATATTGAACGAACTGTATCTACCTCCTGCATTGAGGTCTCACCATAATCCATTTGATTCCGATTGCTCATTAAGTTGTTAGCCGTAACCTCTTGTGAAATCTTTACCGACTTCCGTTTCATTTTTGCTTAGCTTGTTTACCAGTTTTACTTTTCAATTTAAATTGATCTTGTTCACAGGCAGTGGTGGTTAATGCTCTTAGGAATTTCCTTGAAACAAAGATAGTTGATTTTGATAGAAAATGTTGGTTCTTAGATTTTCTTTTCTTCAAAACCTGCACAGATTGAGGCCCCTCTCTGGTTTGTAAATATTTTAAATAATCATTCTTGTGGGTCTACCATATCTTCCATAATATGATATGATAGTTTATTTGTATAGCACCTATACACAATGTGTTTCAAAGTGCTTCAAGGCAAGGGAGCTAACAAGGGAAAATGAAATGACATTCTTACGGGCCATGAACAGTAAGGATGTGAAATTAACTATTGTACTCGGTCTGACGACATTTCAGATAGTGCAAGAGCTAAGACGTAGATAAGGAAGGGAGGGTGAGAGTGGGAAGGAAATGGAAACATTTCTGGAAGAGCCAGAGAAAAACAAAAGGTGAGTGAGAGGGACTTAGAAAGGGAGGGAAGGAACAAAACAAGCGACTATCGTACTGGGCCTGATGACATTTCAGATAGTGCTGGAGGGGGGCAGGGAAGGAAACAAGTAAGGGGAGAGGGGGGAGATAGGAAAAGGGAGAGGAGAAGAGAGAGTAAGCAGTCAAAAAGAGTGGAGAAGCAAGAGGGGAGAGCGAATACAATTTCAGAAGTCAGTAGTAACACACAATGTTGAAATCCAGGATACAAGATGAAGATGGGAACAGCATGATTCAGGGCCACCATGAGTACAAGAAGCAAACAAAGTCCAACATGAGAGTTGAGAAAGGGTGATGCACCATGAATCAATGAAGTTTCAAATAACTTAGTAACAAAATCCCATCATTCATTGCTGTTAATGTTACTTCCAGCATCGGGGTAACCACCGGATTGAGACCAAATGACTGTCGTGGGGTAGGATTAACAAAAGATATAACTTGAAGAACAAATTAAAGGAATAGTGCGCTGTAAAATATTATTGCTTTAAAAGATGGGCAATAGTATAAAACATACTTTAAACATAATTTTAATGAAAGTTCCTATGTAAACGCTTTGAGCAAACGAGGCTCAAAGCGTTTACATGGGAGCATCCATTTTGCCATTTCAGGCAGCCTCCTCAGCTCTGCCATGGAGGCACTAAACAAGCAGCAAACGCCCCCTACTGGGAGTTTTTGCTTACTGCAGCCAGAGCAGAGCTGAGGAGGCTGCCTTCACTTTCATTTTATGTTTTCGGTGCTCCACAAGCCCAGGGAAGCACAGAAACCGTAAAATGAAGGCAAAAAGCGAAGGCGCAGCAATTACAAATACAACGTTGTTGTATTTATGATTGCTGTGGTTGGAAAACCACAGAAATCATAAATACAAGAACTTCTATTTCTGACTGCGGCGTCATTCGCATGGAGTCTCTTGGGCTCCGCCAACCCGGGGGAGCCCAGGAGACTCCAAGTGAAAGCCGCCGCAGTCAGAATAACAACATTGTATTTGTAAATACTGCAGCATTTACAAATACAACAACGTTGTATTTCTCACTACGGCGGCTTTCGCTTGGAGTCTCCTGGGCTCCCTCAGGGTTGGGGGAGCCCAGGAGACTCCACGCAAAAGCCGCTGTAGTGAGAAACACTGCAGCATTTCAAAACACACCCGCGTTGTGTTTCTGCCTGCAGCGGCTGGCAGAAACACAACGCGGTTGTATTAAAAAACGCTGCAGTTTTTCTTTCTAAGTTTCTCGGGCTCCCCCGGCTCGGAGGAGCATGAGAAACTTATGAAAGAAAACCGCAGCGATTTTAAAAACAACAAAGTTGTAGTTATGTTTGCCGTGGCTTCAGCTTGGAGCTGTGGAGCCCAGAGGGCTCCAAGCTGAATCCACCGCAAACATAAATACAATGTTTTAAAAGCTGCGGTTTTCTTTTTTAAGTTTTCCGGGCTCCTCCAGCCTGGAAAACTTAGAAAAAAAACTGCAGCTAGTCCTTATTCAAAAATAGAAATAAGCACTTACCCAGATGCAGCTTTCCTGCCTGCAGTCTCTGGACTCCGTCCTCCAGCACCAATGAAGCAAAAGCCACCCAGTGGTAGCTTTTGTTTATTACAGCTGGCTTGATTTTGCTTCATTAGTGCCGCAAGTGCAAGCATAGGAGGCATCCATTACACAAAATGGATGCCTCCTAGTGCTTCACATTTTTTAGTTTGAGCTTCATTTGCTCAATACTTTACATAGGGACTTTTTTTAGATATATTTTTGATTGGCCATCTTTTTAGCCAATAATATTATAGAGCGCACTATTCGTTCAAGGTAGAATTTAAGGAGAACTCGAGAAATGTAATGGGTGGGAGATCCCTCCATCTATAGGTCGAGTTTCTTGCACCAGGACTCAGTCCAGTGCTACAGGTGGACAGTCATTTGACAAATGTGTATCCACGCCCTGAGTAGTTAGCGTCTTCTCTTTTATTTGGACCCTGTTAAACGGTTGTTTTCTCCAGATTGAGTCTTGCGGATGTAAAGTGGCCCCTACCAAGTTTTCTCTAAAATGGACTTGGACTTCCATGAACGGAAGAGTACCTGATTCATACATCATCCCCTCCTCCTGTGGTATTATATTTTCTAAGGATGTTGACCTACTTTTATTATTTCCCAAGCCTTGATCTCCTTGCCATTTCCCTGGTTTGGCAACCAGGGCTGAGTCAGGTATGTTATCAAAGTTTATCAAAATATCATCTACCTTTTCTGCAGTTTGAATCTGTTGTGGTAGAGTATGTGAGGGTGTTTCCTTCCTTAAAGAGCTATTCAGATTTTCCCCCTCACCTGCTTTGGGCCAGTATCCGCTAATATCTGATGTGTCAAAGATTCGCTCCGGTGGTCTAAACCCCCTCAGTTGTAATAGTAACGGCTTCCTAGCACATTGCTTGTTCACCTGAGAAGCCTTCCTGTTATGCGCTTCAGTGGAGCCCCGAGGCTCTCTTTGCAGCTTTGTAGACTTTAAGGTATACGAATATGACATCTCTGGGGTCTCTGTAACTGAGGACCAATGTATATCTTCAACTACACAATAACAAATATCACTGCCGCAGCAATACATCACTTATGAAGTTGCCACAATTTGATGAACTTGAAAGCGACCTTGTCCCTTCAGAGCTGTTTTATACAGGCAGGTGGAATGCAAACACGGAAAAACAAACACAATGAGGTAACCAATGAACATAATATTACAATTAGTGTGTCTCGACTGCTGCTCGCTGTTCTGCAGACTGTGGGATGCGTGCATGCTGGTGCACGCACCTGGGTGGTTAAATACACTATGACCAGCAGAGGAGTGGCTTGCAGTCCAATTAAATATAGTTCCAAGAGTAACAGCCCAAGTTTATAAAAATGAAGACAGATATCCTTCAATGAAAACGAAGACAAAGTCAAATATAATGTATCCCAGCATCACAGGCTCGTTGATTGAAATGAGGGAAACCTTCTGATGTTACAGCGTACCTCGCTGGAAATTCCCAGAGAGCCTCCAAAAGGAACAGTACTCGTGGTTGCACTCCGGGGTGCGAGCAGCTGGGTAGTTAAATACATTACGGCCAGCAGGGGCGTGGCTTGCAGTGCAATTAAATATAGTTCCAAGAGTAATGGCCCAAGTTTAGTTAAACCTTGCTGGAAATTCGCAGAGTCTCACAGCAAAACAGCACTCATGGTTGCGATGAAGCAGACTGCCTTCCCCGTGGAGCCAAAATTATAATACAGCTGCCCCACAAAAGGGAGATATAATAACCATAGGACAAAAATAGGGTGCTTAAAAAGCACTCCTGTTCTAGGAGCCATATGGGCTACCATGGGACAGCATGGGAAAAAGGCACGCAGTAACAGGGGGATTTCTAGTGAAGTCCCTATGACCACGCAAATCAAGGCCAGAGTTGCAGAAAACCGTACAGAAAAAAAGCCAAACGATTCAATTCCCACAAAATGGGAAAGAACCTGCAAACATTGAATTCTGCCCCAACAAAAACTATTAATGGTCTTCATTGTGACCAGTCATTCACAGCTATTGTAAATAATAGGAGGTCCAACATGTGTTTCACAAACTTTTCTTGTTTATTGTGGTTTGTTTTGAAAATTAAATCTTTTACAAACATTTTTAATCAAACACATTAGGCAAACAATGAAAAGAATAATAACATCACAGAACATCCAGTACTTAAAATCATATATATGAGAAGAAGGAACTAAATAATTGAGTACAAGCAAAGACATTCGTCAATACAGCGACATAGCAGTCAAATCAGTTCTTTAACAATAGCTATGGTCTCTCTACCAGCATATCCAAGCATGTGGCAGAAACCTATACAAAGCCAAGATCAGAGACACATTCTCACCCCACATCAAACTGGCCCAGAATATCTCTCCCTGCCAATTGGAGCCCTCCAGAATAACAGTCCTGAAGTGATACATTCTAATGCCAGTCAGTGTAGAACATGAAATGACCAGATGTTTAATAGTTTCACACGTGTATCTGTGGCTTTGTTATGACTAAATGAAAAGGGGATCATTTTGCAATGGGTGGGTCACAAAATGAAAGCATAAAAGCAAAGTGTAATCCCTTTAAACTTTCCTTTTGCCTGCCATCTCATTTCTGTACCTTTCCAAGTAGTAGGATGCAGGAAATCAGAGTTTGCATTACTGCTTTGCTTTCCCCTACTGTGTCTTGGAAGAGCACCAGGTTTTTACTCCTGCAGGAGATTTTTTTGCAGATGTAAAACCTGAGGATTCCTACGGAATACCCTTTGCCTTTACATGTGGTAAATATCAGGCAGATTGCACAATAATCCATTATAAAACACTGCCTGCAGAGGGTAATTTGTAGACAGTGTTTTATTTCTCACAAATCAAGGTGTAAAAGGGAAGAATAAAGGTGATTTCTCCTTGATTCACTTTTCAAAATTATACTCTACTTTGTGAGTGTTGAAAATTGAATGCCAGAGACCCAACAGCATGTAAGTGAAATCGCTGACGGTACCCTGCATGTAATTTGCATTTTATTGAAAATGATCCCAGTGGGTGATCACAACTTTTAACTGTGCAGATGTCTTGGAGTAGCTAGACACTTATTTTCCAGTGTATCTAAGAGAGTGTATATGCATGGAATCTCCTTTTGGCATTCGGGTGTGTAGATGGCAGCTATGTTCAATGTCTGTATCACTTTTTCCATATGTTGTGGATTGGATAGAGCATTCAGTGCTACATTTCATAATGTCATCCAAGTATGTAATATCTAGTGCAAATTGGGCTGCATCAATATTCCCATATAGATCTGCAAGGTAGAATGGAAGATTATGAAGATCAAATGGTAGGAGTGGGAAGTCATACAGACAGAAAAAGGTAAATAAGTAGCCGAGTACCCTCCCCTCAAACATCTATACCAATTCCCTTCTTGCAAACAAGCTTACTGATATACTTTACTACTCCACTTGCCTATTCTTCTTTGATCCCGAGTGTCAAACATATTCATCGTATTCCTTCAGTGGAAGTCAATTCAAACCTAATCTAGTTAATTTCAAAACTAAACATATTGGACAATTCCACTCACTCAGGGATTCTTCAAAGATTATCAGAGCCAACGTGTTCAGCATTTCTTTTTAGATCACGGTATGTAGTGTCGCTACTTGAAAATTTTATGAGCCACCATGCCTAGTATCTCTTTCTGTTCAGAGCCCTGTTGGGAAAGCAATCTGGTCTTTTGAAGTCATTCTGCCACAACTGTGTACATCTTCCTGGCAAACAAGTCATGCGTTTCCATGTGGGTGATAAAAGAAGATAAAAAAAATACATCTTCCTCTTCCAATATATTTTCCTTAATGTAGATTAATGTGATATATTTGACTTAGGCAACTAATTCGCCTACCAACAGGATATTGTGTTGTCACCCAAACGCCTGTTCAAACAGTGTGGGTACGGTGCCTCTTGCATAAATGAAACCAGGTGAATGACATTTTTCAGATCTATGCACTGCCACCAGTGTTTCTCAAAACCTGTTTTCTGAAGGCTGACTGATCCTAGATTGATTTAGCTCCACTTGTGCCCTGTTTAGGGATGAAATGCTACTGTTTCGTCGAGGAGATTGCCCCCTTTTCTCATGCGCTGGAACAAACTTTGCTCATTTCACCTCTTTGAAACAATGGGCAATGCCAATTGCTTCTTCCATTGACAGTCCATGGAGTTAGCATGTTCATTTACCGACAAAGTGAGGCTGCACACAACTGTTCCAGTTGTATATTCACCACCACACAGAGCAAACTTTATTTAAAGGTATCTGACCACTGTTGTCAGACATATCCCGGGTGCAGAAGTACAGGAAACCATCAGGGCCCCTAAAGAAATGTGTTGGTCTCAACACATACAGGAATAAAAGAAATATTAAAAAATATAACCCTGGATTTAGATTGTGTAGGCATTCTACCTTGGCAATTGGATGGTACCTAGATTTACAAGATACTTGCTTTGATATTCCAATTTTACAAGGCCACATGAACTAGCTGGGCGTGGTGATGGCAGGGCAACCTTTGCAGATCAAGATGGTTATGTTTGGACACACTTCAGCATCATTTGTTTTTTCAAGGCTCATAGCAGTAGTAGCAGTGGACCTCAGATTGTCAGTTCTGGAAATATTTCCTTCCATATATGACTGGGTGATACAGTCACCAAGTTGGGAAGGATCACATTGTGCCCCGCACCAACCAATGTCATTACTGCAGACACTAGATTTTTCTCTCTTCGTGACACAGTCAAACCTTTCAGCCTAAGTGCTAACTGAAGACGCTGATGTTTGGAATGCTGCGATTGTTGCAATCATCTATTTAACTTGTTCTCCAAGCAAGACTCTGGAAAAGGAGGTCATAGTGGTCCCTTTGAACTCAATGGGTGGAATCAATATCCTATATGTCAGATCTCTGGGATACAAGATGTTCGCTTTGGGTGGTGCTTTGATCATTATATGGCAGATTATTCTGATGTGTGTATTCCCTCCGTTGCCATTGTTACAAATGTTACTCAGAAGATTCAAGATGTTGCAGGAGACAAAAGATAATTGTTGCTCGGAACCGGGCAAGAAACAGTTTTCAGAATTGTATCCAGAGGATGATCTGGAGAATTATAGCTTTTCAGACTCACTTAGTCTGGTAGAGAGATGGTAGAGTTGGACAGCCGAATGACAACAGGTTGCAGTTTCACCCTTGCATTCTGAAAAGGGGACAGGCAGTGAGGCAAAGATTTGGAAGTTCGGTTGAGTGCAAAAAGACAAAGCAACACAAAGCTCTATGCTTTTAGGCGGCTATGGTTACGCAATTGATGTAAGTGGTAAACAGCTAGACAAATGTTTGTGGGCGATTTATAAAGAGAAAGCCTAGCTGAGGAGCAATGTACCATAGGGGATGCATCCAGGAAATTACAAATAAGGGTGAGACGGTAGCAGAGGAGCTGGGATGGGTAGCACTCTATCATAATCCTGCCTGTTAAAAGATACACAGAAAAAATGGCTGCTTTTTTAGGCCGATTCTGTGCAGCCTTCAATGGTCAGGATTATGTTGTTTTTGGAGGGTTTCACAGCCCGGATCGCCCTTGGATTCACTCGCCCCTGCCCCCAACTTTTTCAATCCGGCAGTTTCACACCCTTATTCTTTTCACTACTCCAACCCAATTGGCAAAATGCTCTTTGGAGGGTAGGGTCTACAGGTCCATCCTTAAGGGTAGGATGGAAAAGGCTAGTATGTGTTGGTCACTTGTTTCAGAAACAAGGTGTGTCTTCCAGTTCTTTGTTTCCAGCCTGGTGATGTTGTGGATTCTGGTAATGCACTGGCAAAATATTCTGTTGATGTGACGTAACGATGAAAATTCATCCCTTCTCCCTAAGGGGGATGACCCTCCCGTGAGGCTAGGGCGGTGAGCCTTCTCTGCAACACCCTCCCTAGTGGTATAGGAAAGTGGGCCCCCACTGGGAGAGACTCTCCTTAGGGGACAAGGACTCCCGTTCCAGTGAGGAACTCTCTTCACCAGTAAACATGATGGCATATATGGGTCTGTCAAACCCTGTCAACTATCAGGACTGAGCCGAAGAAGATAACTGATGCTATTATTCAGAAGAAGGAGAAACTGTCTCGTTAAGAAAAAGTGACCAATCCACTGAGACGAGTGAAAGAGGAACAATCGTTGAGTAAAAGTCAAAAAGGGGGACAAGAAGCGAGAGAGGAAGACGTCTCCAAGCAGGGGAGTTTCTCGGTTAACATGAACCTGATAAGAGGCAACACTTCAGGAGGATGCAGAGCTACACAAAATCCAAATCTGCTGGGAAGCAGCAGAGGCAACGCTGAGAAGTCAGTGTAACCAAGAGCCTGAGAATGGACAAGCCGAATGGTGCTTGAGAATTGATAGTGGCGTGACCACAAGAGAATTGTGGTGGTCAGCCAGCCCACACATCTATGCCGATAGCGTCACAGGGAAGCTACCACAAATGGAGCGTCTTCCTGTTGAGAATCTGAATAACAAAGAGGAGGAGCGATGAGAATATGCAAGAGACGCCTGTGGAAGTCAGCTCAATAGTTGGGTGGAGAAACAAAACCATTGCGGGACCCGTAAGATCCCCAAAGACGTTTCCTGGTGAGACAGAAGGTAACAGGGGAGGCACAGGAAGATCACGCTGAGTATTATACAACAGAAATAACTAGTCTCAATACTAATGAAAACAACCTGAAGATAAATCTATTGAATTTGAACTGTGATAAGATAATGAGTAGAGAAATCCCACTCTCAGAAGGAGAATTGCCTGGAAGTGAAATATTCTTGTTGAATGCGAACTGTGACCGTCTGAGAAAGAGAATTTTGATCCCTGAAGGAGAGGAGAATAGAAATGTGAAATCCTTGTTAAAACCGAACTGTGCAAATACAAGAAAAGAATATTAACGATCCTCAGACGAGGCGTCAAGGAGAGTGACAAACGCTTAACGTCAACATTAATGGACTTAAGTGTTTTGAATAAAAGACAAAGATACAGAGATACCTGAAGGAGGGAATAATAAAGTGAATAACTATTTTTCCTGGAAAGAAACAAATATAAAACCTGTGTCCCAAGCCGAAGAATGGGACCTGGGACCTAAGAAAGAGAGTATGAAGAGCTGAAGACCAAAGCGGTCTTTATGATAAATCAATCTGAATCAAGTAAGACAACATCTAAAGTGAAGAATACATGACGTGAGAAAAGCTGATAAAAAGAGTTACCAAGAACTATTGAAAAAGCACATATTTAGAAGACGAGAAAGGTGTCAATCGGACTACAGCCAATATGTCAGAAGAGTGTGATTTTAATTTGGTATAGGTGCAGAAATGGCTCCTGTGCTTCACCCTATGTTTAGGTGGAGCCTTACATTTATTAACTTGAAAACTGCGTTTAGTGCCAGTCGCATCCACTAGACTGATCAGTGAACTTGAAACACTGTCTGCTGGGCTTTACGACGACAGGGTGGCACTTATGGTGCACATTAATTTTTACAAAGGTGGGTCTGAATTGTTGCTTTGAAATCTTCTGATGTAGAATGTTACTGATGCATGACCCTAATCAAGACTCATTTGCCAAATAAATGTAGAGCGGATTCTCATTAATATGCAATTTTTGAGCTGGGAATTTTTGTAATTTGCACCTTTCATTCGAGATAGGAGGGGAAAAAAGAAAATATGTAAAGTATGCTGCTTTTTCCTTCCATTGTAAGACAAAGTTCATATTAACTAGTTGTATAAATTGCCTTCATTGTTTGAATGGCCTTAGATGAAGAGGAATTGGACAGTGTGCTTAAAATAAACAATGTTATGTATAAGGCAGATACATTCCTCATGGACATGCAACCTTTTCATGGACATAGTCTAGAGGATTGTCTACTTCTAACTGCAGATGAATGCCAACATGCGTTAGATTATTTTGCAAAGCAGCAGAAAAGACTCCACTTGAAGGGATTTTGGTCAATTCCACCAGAGGTGGAGCATCAATAATTCTTTTGCGGCTGTTCTTTTGTAGAATATCCACATAGTTGCTACACTGTATTTTCTCAACATAATTGTTAAGCATTATTGTTAGGATTATAATGCTATTGCTGAGGCTCAGATTGAAAGATGTGTGGTTCAGCATAACTTCAGAACTGCAGAAGGTTTTCCGATGTATATAGCAAAAGGCCCTCCATCAAAATCAAGGATCCGCAAAGGATATCTCCATATATAGCTATTAGAAAACAAAGTAACAGATCTTAGAGTAACATAAGTTCTGACTGAACCTTTGTTTCCTTGCAGCTTCTTCATTGCGTGCTCACTTCCCAGCAGTTGCCTAGGAATGTTGTTAGTCAACTTATGGTGGTGAAGTATTCAAGGCTCTGTGGACCATCGGCGGGTGGTAAATTTACAAACAAAGGTGCCATCACTTCTGGCAGTGGTTGTGCAATGCCTATGCAATGCCGTGAAACAAATGCTTCCACACTACCCATGCTCGGAGCATGAAATAAATGTCTGCAGTGCCCGGCTATTTTAAGAGAAGAAAAAAATGTGCATCTTAAACAGTGAATCCATCAGAACAAATTGGACACACCTATCCAAACCTTAATGCACATGATTTGTTAGAGAACAAAAATACCAGACATGTATAGCTATTTTGGGTTGTCTGGCATCCTCTATG
The DNA here is from genome assembly GCF_040938575.1 of Ambystoma mexicanum. Lineage (NCBI taxonomy): Eukaryota > Metazoa > Chordata > Amphibia > Caudata > Ambystomatidae > Ambystoma > Ambystoma mexicanum. The sequence continues at coordinate 405,745,104 of NC_090941.1, forward strand.
AAACAGTTTGCCCTTAATACTCATTGCTGACAAGCCAAATGCTTTGGACTTACAAATTAATTTAAACATTCCTTTGCAAACCAACCAATACGTACACAGTAGCCAAGTACGTTGTACACATATGCATTAAAATTATTAACCTCTTCTGATGAAGTACTTTGAAGGTAGCATATTACCTGGTGGCAGGTGGAACAGTATTCTTCCCTCTGTGCCACAAAAAACGCAAATCTGCCTAAATTGTGTGGCGCATGAACTGATCTTAAACCCATTGATCCAGTGGAGCATATTCTTGTCCACTGAGTCAATTCATTTCGCTTTTCTGTTAGATAGCAATGTGAGAAAACAAATTGGACCGTTTATTTGTATTTGATTTAATTGTATAGCGCACCAGGCCCCCGGGCAACCGGGTGCATATCTTGGAGCAACAGGTACATGAATGGCATGGAATACAGTTACAATCAATCAATTAAATTCACAAGAGCAGTAAAGTACATAGCAGTTCAGATCGACCAGCAGATTGGCATGGAGGTAATTGTCAAAAAAATAAAAAATAAAAAATGTGGAGAAGATCAGATGGCTTGTGAAGGCAATTGGTCAAATGCAGCGGATAGCCAGAGCTTGGCTTTGTGTTTGAATAGGGTAGGAGATGGCAAAGTTCTAATGGCGAGTGGCAGTGTGTTCCAGAGTTTGGCAGCTAGGATTGGGAAGCTAGCACCTTCGGCTGTCTGTAGTTTGTATCTGGGGATTGTGACGCAATGTGCTTGGGAAGATCCGAGTGTCCGTGAAGGTATATACTGAGAGAACCGAGAGGCTACGTAGATGGGGGCCTGGTTGATTACACATTTGTGAGTAATGACCAGGGATTTCAGTGATATCCTTTGGGCAACTGAGAGCCAGTGTAGACTCTTCCTGGTTTCAGTGATATGTGCAGATCTAGGAATGTTGAGGGCCGCTCTAATAGCATTATTTTGAGTGATCTGGAGTTTGTTGAAGTTGCGTTGGTTGGTGCCTTGATAAAGTGCATTACAATAATCGAGTTTGGACATAACCAGAGTCCTAGCAAGTATACCTCAGTTCTGAGTGGAGAGGAATGGATGGCAGGCTGTGCTCAGCTTACATGTGTAGGCAGAGGCAGCGACAACCGCATTAGTTTGTCTATTGAGGGAGAGTGTAGAAACGAGGTAGATTCCCAGAGTTTTAGTTTCTTTGGATACTTTGAGGGAGTTGCCATCGATATTGAAAGTGTTAAACGCGGAGTCAAGCTTACTGAGTCTTTGTTGGGTGTCAAGGATGAGGAGCTCTGTCTTGTCATCGTTGAGACAGAGCTCGTGTTGGGCCATCCAGGCTTGGACAACTTGGTAGATGTCATTCAAGGCTTTAGAGTCAGCAATGTAGTCACCAGTGATAGGGATGAGTATCTGGGTGTCATCAGCGTAGTTGGTGTAGGTGACACCCAGATAGTCAAGCACATCACACAAATGTTTGGTAAATACATTGTAAAGTGTAGGGGATATACAAGACCCTTGTGGGACTCCACAGGGGACCAGGGTTGGATCTGCCGATGAGGTAGGTGAGAATACTCTCATATGTCTATTGTCCAGGAAGGAGCTAATCCAATTGGTGGCTTTTTCAGAAAAGTGGGCAGCTGATTTCAAATGATGGCAGAGGATTTGGTGATTGACCAAATTGAAAGTTGCTGAGAGATCCAGGAGTAGAAGGAGGGCCAGTTTGCCATTGTCTTTTAAATCCTCAATTTGAGTTTTGAGATCTAATAGGGCTGTTTCTGTCCCGTGCTTATGTCTGAAGCCAGATTGTCAAGTGCCAAGTACGTTATTAGTTTCCAGATACTTCTGTATCTGTAGGTAAGCTGCTCTATCTAGTATTTTTAGAAGGAACGGGACCGTGGTGATGGGTCTGTTGTTGGATGGTATTGATGGATCCAGTGTAGGTTTTTTCAGCAAAGGGATGACCCATGCGTCCTTCAGATTGTTAGGGACAATTCCAGAGTGAAATGAGGCATTGATGAAGGCGGTAATGAAGGGGGCAAGGTTGTGTGCCGATTCCTTGATGATCGATGCAGGGCAGGACTCACCTTGGCAGTTGGAAGGTTTTAGATTGCTAATGATTTTTTCAACCTCTAGGATGGTGAGAGGTACAAAGCTAAATGGGGTCTGGGTGAAGGCGGTGGTGGCCATCTTAGGTGCTGGGACTTTAGTTTGGGAGGTGTAAGAAGGGAGTTTTGTTTGGCATTGATTTTGGCTTGTAAGGTGGTTATTTTAGTGAGGAGAGCATTTTGGATATTATTGCACCATGTACTGTCTTTGCTGCATGTGTCTAGGATGGGCGAAGGGGATTCTAATTGTTTGAGAATTTTAAATAACTCCTTTGTTTTGGATTCTGCTTGCGAGATACGCTGGTTGTAAATCTCTTTTTTTGCTTGTATGATCGCATCCTTGTAATTAAGGGTTGCGATGAAAAGGTTGTCTTTGTTAGTCGCACATGGAAGACTTTTCCAGAGCGCTTCAGCCTTACGTTTTCCTTTGCGCAGTGCTCTAAGTTGCGGTGTAAACCATGAATTCAAATGGGCACGTTGTTTAGCTTTCCGTAGTTTGAGCGGTGCTATGGTGTCAATGGCTTTGAGCAATGTTTGGTTAAAGGTGTCCACTAGGACAGTGGGGTTGTTGTGCTGCGAGGCACAATTGTTAAGAAGAGGTAGGATGAGGGGGGGGAGTAGTTTGTCCCTAGTGATGTCCTTTTTGTTCCTTGTAGGAATAGGGAGGGCTATATTAGGTTTAGGGCAGGGGTTGGTGGCTGGTATATGAAAGATAATGATGTGGTGGTCAGACCAGGCACAGGTGGAGTTGGAGCTTATCGATGTGTTACAGTTTAAGTCTACAATCCAATCGAGTGTTCTACCCTTGTTATGGGTCGGTTCAAGAATGCGTTGCTGAAAACCTAAGTTAGGGATGATACTAGCAACCTCGGTGGCCATGAGATTCTTAGGGTCTGATAGGCCAAGGTTGATGTAACCCAGTAGCAGCACTTGGGAATCGGCCTTGGTGTTGTCAGTAAGGATGGATGTAATATCCTCCACGAAGGAGGTGAGAGGTCCTGGTGGTCTGTAAATAAGGTGTAGTGATGCTGTGTTGGTCGGTGATAGGGATAGTTTAACTGATAGAGATTCAGCAGAGCTAAATTGAGTGTTGGGGATGAGTCTCATATTGATGTTGTCCCTGTGAATAAATGTGACGCAGCCCCCTTTGGAGAGGTTGGATTGGCGGTAATTTCTAAGGATGGAGTAGCCATCTGGGATGGCGAGGGCCAGGAGCGGGCAGTGAGGGACCTGGCATTGATGAGGGCTCCCTTTAATTCTTTAATAGTGGGGGTCACAGGGTTGTCGGGTAGAGTCTGCGTGGTTGGCCGTGGGCTGGAGGTGTGGTGGTGGCGTGTGTTGCGCTGTGCGCATGGTATGTGAGGCAGTCTGGATCTAAGTCTGGCATTCCTGAGTTGGAGTGAGCAAGGTTGATTCGGTGTGGTTTTGTGGCGAAATGTTGAAGCCACAAGGCAGGTGCATTGAGATAATGGTGGGTAGAGTAGTCAGTGAGGGGGTTAGTTGTAATGTTGTGCATGGGTGTGAGGGGAGGGGAGGAGAGGTGAGTCAATGGTAGTGTACTGTGGAACATAGTGGGGGGAGTACGTACTGGGGTGGTGGTGGAGAATCTCAGCGATACCGAGAGATGGTGCACAATGTGTATTGACTAATTGCCATGTAATGACAAGGTGTGTGAGGAGGATGCTGGCAGAGGACCACAGCAGCATATCGTGACACAGGTGGCCTAGCGATTAGATTAGGTAGTGTGCTGTCGCTGTAGCGGCACAATGGTACGTGTTCAGGGGAGTGTAGTAGTACAGTATAGGTCAAAAACAATGCAGTTATACAGTGTGTGTCTAGTGGTTCTCAGTGTGCATGCTAGGCAGACATAAATGGGCACACAGTGGCAAACAGTAAGTAAAATGGCACAAGTCAAGTTTGGGTTTGTGTCAGGCTAGTCTTGACACAAAGGTGGTACACAGCGGTGCGTGGAGGTACTGAAGCTGAATGTTAAGGCCGACAGTAGTTCTAATCGTACAGCGGTTTGCAGGCAATAGACAGTTTCCAAAATATAATACATACAATGCATAAAATGGACAGGCAGCGTACAAGACCGTGATGAATGTAAGACATTAGCGGTGTCGCTGCTGCAAACATTAGGTCTAGATAGCGATTGTACAGGGTAGCGCGGTGGTTAAATGGAAACTAGGTAAGTCAGGGCGGTAGTACGGCAGGCGCAAGAGCATTACAGAGCGGGGCGCTCACTATTTTGTTATGAGTCGTACTGGGACTAGAATACAAGATATCAGATGCACTTCATGAATCTTACTAGTCTAGATGCAAACTTTGGCTAATCAACATTACTAACAAGGCATTTGGTTGTGGGCACAAATGGTGTCACAATTTCTAGATAAAGTCTTTGGCTAATCAATTTTAGTACGGGAATGATTACTTAAAACAAGGTGCATTCATGGTAATCTATTGCAGTAGTACGGCCTGAGGCAAGGTAGGTTGATGCGTTCAGGAAGGATGCTAATTATCATAAAACAGTAGCATCTGCTGGTTGGGCAGATTCAAACAGCCAGGCCATAGCTCAGTTCAGGTGAGCGGAAAATACTTAGTTTCGTTTTGAGAGAATGTATCCAGTGGGGAGATGGTTTCTCTGCGACTCTGAATGTGGGTAAGAGTGGCTACAATAGCTGCCCAGATAGGTTGCAGCTGAAGCGGTTGGGCTTACTGTGGGGGCCCATGTTTTATGGTATTTGGGCTGGTAAAAGCGATCTTGCTTGTAGGGGGTGCTCGTGGGTAGTGGTGACAGGAAGATAGGCTGTGTAGCGGGTAGAGAGGCGTTAGCTTTGGGCTGTACTCAAGGGTGCGCTGAGTTCGGTCGTCCAGGGGGTCTGACCCACGGCCCGGAAGGCATCAGACAGGTTCAGGACAGGAGATATCCTTAGAACGTGGTTCTTGGAACGGTGGACCGGCTATGCCTAGCGGTGTAGGATTGGAGCTGATGATGGTTTTTTAATATGCAAGGCATGCACCACCCGTGAATTTGCTGCTGGATGACCTAACAAATTCAGTGGGTACACATTTATAAGCCTGTATTCATTACAGATGGTGTTAATCTGGATACTTTGCAATATATATTTGATCATTACCTGGTATTTCAAATCTATGCTATCATGTATCTTGCTATCAAGGGCTACTTGACACTTTTTCCGTCAGTGTCTGGTACAAGGAATTTCCTCTGATGGTGTAACTGGCACATCTTCATTAAGAACCGCTACGTGGAAATGGCGACATCATCCGACTCCTGTTGATCTGTTAGCACCTCTACTACTAAGTTATCTTTTTAGGCATGTTCTTCAATAAAACACTGCCTTCCCTGGGACTAAGAGACACATTATTACCCACCTATTGGAGAATGAATATGCTGCTAAGTTTTAGCCTATTTTAAGGAGCGAATTAAGGAATGATTCAAAACATTTTACGCATTTGTGTCCCCAGGTGGCATGTTCCGACTCACCCACAGGGTCAGTGGAATTGTACTACTCCACAGTGTCAGCTAAGAAACGGTCCTTTCAGATAGAAAAACAAGACATCATAACCCTTATAAAGAAAGCAAGCACATCACGAGCACCGGGCCCAGACGGCCTTAGAAATATGATGCTTAAGGAGGAACCAGAGTTATGGGCTGACTTTTTAACATTATAATTTAAACAGGTTATGAAAGCAACTAAGTTCCACTTTTGATGGCAATAATCGTCCCCATCTTCAAGAAGGCGAATAGGGCTGATCCACCCTCTTGGACATGGAGGGCAAAATGTTTGCGTCTATAATGTTAGAAGGCATGAGCAAAAGGGTGGAGTCGGTGGGGAGAAATTACATATTCCAAGCTGGTTTTGTAAAGGGAGACGGTACATCTGCAAATGTGTTTCTACTGAACATCATGCAAACTCTTACCATGATGAGAAACTCATGGACATACTTATCATTCATGGACTTGGCCCAACCTTTTGATAGCATAGAAAGAGAATTATTGTGCAACACGTTGATCGAATGGGGCTGTCCGGGAGATTTGCTGAGAGCCATAAGAGCGCTCTATTCTGCCACCTCACCGAGGACGAGATTGGACAGGACTGAACACCTCTCTAGACCAATAATCACAAGCAAATGTTTGAAGCAAGGTTTCCCCTTGGCCCCTGTCCTGCTCAACATATTTATCTCAGACCTGGGTAGACCACCAAGTAGAGCTAGATCCTTTCCACCTCGACTGAATGGAAGTGCGCTGAACTGTTTATTACATGTAATGACCTGGTTCTCATGGATCAAACACCAACAGGACTCCAGCACCAGCTAGGTAAACATGCCCAAGTCAAAGGTTCTAATCTTGCGCTGTCCCTCAGCAAAGAGCATGGCGAGCTTTCGGTGGAATTTGAGCCAGGGGTTCTTAAAGGGTAGAGACATTTAAATACTTGGGCATGTGTATGAACATTAGCCCAGTGGATGCCCCGAGAGGAAAAACTTTAAAGGACAAAGTGAAAGATCTGGCAATGCAGGGACAGGTTGTTGAGAAAATACGACAGATATTCACTAACTCCAGTGCTGTATTTTTATAAACTAAAGATCATGGCTATTCTAACTTATGGCGCGGAAGCCCCTTTGCCCTACTGGCAAGTACATAGCCGGTTTTGGAAGTTTTATTCTGGCAGAGAGTACTTGCATTGCCCAATGGAGTGTCGATGATAGTCATCCGGCATGATTAAGGCCGTCTCTTGCTATATGCATTGGTGGTATGGAAACCCTAGCACTGTATCGGAAATGTCTGATCCAAGATGCTCAGGTTACATTCAAAATGATTGGTGACGTTCCTAAAAAAGAACAAACCTATTTGGAATGAGTGGAAGCACGCCTGTAGAAGCGTCCTATCGAAATTGGGCACGTCTGCGAACACATAGTGTTAAATCCAGTCTGAGTTCAACTTAAAATGTGGAAATTAGTGTTAGGAAAGATTTCATAATTGTATGTAATTTTCCCTCCATGTGTCAACCCCCCAAACGTTTTGCTGTTGTTTAGACACCATTGACTGACTTTGCCAGAGAAGCACAGCCTTCAGCTGCACTCCTCTGAGCTTTCTCTCACTTTTTATGGGGAAACTGACATGCCCTTAAAACAGTCAGTACTGGGAGACTTTGTTTCCCTTAGTCCTTTCCTCATGTTTCAACTTTTGTGTAACATGTAACAAGTGTGCAATGTATCTTCCCATACAGCACACTTGGGTCTATAGTCATTTTCCTAAGGCCCTAGAAACTCTTGCTGGACTTTTTATGAACTGTGCAGATGTGTCATGGAAAGGACTGGTGGCAGCTATCGTTTCACATTCTTTTTAACCCTTTCCTACCATGTTAACCGCGTTTGGCACAAATAGGTGGCCTGGCTCCAAAATGGCCATGCCACAAGGTTCTTTGTCCTGTCCTTTGGCCATCTTGCCCCTTCACCTTCCCCAGGTTGAGTCGACCCGGGTCAGTCCTTATTTGGGCATGCACTTTCCCGCGAATCCCAATGCTTTTGCAGGCTTCTGCATGCCTTGTGTGTGCGCTTCCAGGATGTGGGCTGGAACGTCTGGTTCCAATACACATTCTGGGTGCCAGAGAGTCTGGAGTGCCATGAATGACTTGGACCACCGTGCTGCGTGATTGGTCCACGTATGGAGTGTGTGTATTTGTGAGCAGATCCCCCATTGGGTCCCCTCCGTTTTGGCGCAAAGGGAACTTTGGATAAGAGGAGGCTGAAAACACCACTACCAGGTCGATCTCCTGAGTTCTCACTGAACAAAGGATAGGATCCAAGTATCCTGCAACAAGAAGCTGAGTCGAGAAACCGCTGGTGACCCGCTGGAAGGTTTGGCACCCTGAGCCCTCTGTCGTCCCGTGGGAGCCCTCTGCATCTGGTCGTCCTAGAAGGTCTGCGAAGACGCTTCAACCCATTGGAATAGTGGGACCAACTATTCTTGGCATCTTCATCAAACCCTGCAAGTAAGCTTTGCCTGGGCCAACCAGTAGACTGACCAGCTTACCCAGTTGCTTTGCTCTGTCACCGGCGCCGTTTCGAGGAGGCCCTCGAAACTTGGTATACTGCTAGCTGTGTGTCCATGGCACCCTCACACCGAATTGCGTACACTTGGCGTTCCCAGGTCTGAAGTGAGACGAGTGCGCCAGGAACGGAGTAGATGCGGTTAGCGTGTTGCCCTGCTGCGGCAACATCCTCTGCAAGTCCGCTGCATTTGTGACCCTCTGGCTCCTGAAGCCTGCTGCAGTGAAACTGGGTCGATTCATCCACCCGGAGCGGAGAAATCACCACGGTCCCGTTTGGGAATCATCGCTGTATCTCAGGAACTAAAAGGTGCTGAGACGTCCTTTTTGCCGCATTCGAACCTACAAGCGAAGTGGACTGACCTACCGAAGTTTGGGTCTGCTTGCTTCAGGGACCGGTGAGTACTCAATACCCCAACCCGTGTCCCCTAGTGCACGGGCCCATTTTTACACACGAGTGGCGCCCAAGGGTCCCTCTCATTTCCACTGCTAGTGCAAAATAGCGACTCCATCCCAAACTCTCGAACTGCCTCTGCCTTCAAGTGAAGGTCCTTCTTGAATAGTGGGAAATTATTCTGCATCGCCTCACCCACCTTCCCGAGCTGCTAGAGACCCCTGAAGAGACCCTGTTCTGCCCATTGGAACAACCGCGCGCGTTTGCATTGCACGTACTATTGAGCACAAGGCTCCTCTGTTCTTAGGGCTTGGACTGCCTCTTAGTTAGGTGTATTGTCGATGTCGAACTGGGCCTAAAGACTATCTGCACTGCCTGTTTCCTTCCCATCTAGGTGGTTGGCATATTTCGTGCATTTAAGCCTTTAGACCCCAATGGTCTTGTATATACATTGTATTGATAGTGTTGTGTTGGTTTACTTAGTGTTACTGTGATTATTTTGCTATGGTCTATGTTACAAAGGCCTTGTAATAAATGTGTCTATATTTTTGATATAACACCTGTCTGGAGTAATTTGTAAGTGTCTTTGCTCTGTGTGCTCATTGAGGTCCTTCAGTCACCCTCAACCCTCCTGAGACTTAGTCTTGACCGCCTGCCATTGCTACCCTGATTGGTCTGGCTTGTCCAGAGGTTACCCTGTTCCAAGAAACTAGGTTGGCCTTCTGAACCTATGCCCCTCCAGGTCAGAGTTCATAAATTCTTCTTAACAAGTGGACTGGATTGAAATGCAGGAAGTGAGGAAAGAATACTAACCGTTCAATCCGTGCAATATGGGTTGTAGATCTTTCAACACCATGCCGAAGGATCTGCTTACATTTGCTAGTAGTTACTATCGAGCCCCATTTCTCAGGTTTCGATTGAACCTCTAGCCTACAAGAGTAATCATATTTATTAGAAAGACAAGTGGAGAAAATCTATATGTAGATTTTGCAGTCACCAGAAATATTGAAACATTCCAGCACCTTATGCTTATTTTGCACAGGCTTAACAGAGATGTGCACACAATATCTGGGGAGATTCAGTGGTGGAATATCCTTTTAATAGGGGAAAGACTTCCCTTGGTTTTAACTAAAAAAATAAGGTTTTTAGATGAAGTATTTAAGGAACGTAATACATTGGAATGATGTATACTTTTTATCTATACAAAATAGGTTTAGGATTTTATTTGTTGCCTGTTTAAAGTGATGGAAATTGTTAAGATTGTATTTTATGTGAATAACGACGGTAAAAGGTTCTAATCAAATGCCTAAATAAAGAATAAGAATAAACAGTGTCAATATTTCAAAGTATAACATTGCATCATCCCCAGAGAGGTTTACTTTCACAACAATGTGCTCGTGCAGGGAGCCACACAAGAGCATACAAAGACGCTGCTTCAACTTTTACCCTCGACTAGCAAGAGTGGTCTAAAGCTAAACCGGGACATGTGTTTCTTCCAACAAGGCTCAAAAGAATATTTGGGTTACATCTTATCTGAGAAAGGTATTGCTCCAACATTCAGCCTAGTGATGCCATTCACGATGCTCCCCAACTCTTTTACTACCTCAAATGGCTGGTAATTTGCTATCTACAAACTACTAATGAATGTGGAAAGGGGAAATAGGCAGAAACTTCAGAGACGAGGATTGGAACAAGGCCATTCGAGTACTCTTCAAAATGTACAACTTTGCAGAATCAGGAGCTTCAATATAAACTATTACAGAGATGACACTATACACTCAAACTACCCGCAAAGTTCCTGCAGAGATCACACCAATGTTGCGGAAGATGCGGAAACGATGAGGCTTCGGACGACAGTTGGGAGGACGATTCAACAGATGAAGAGCCTGGTCCTACTCGCATGGAGGGAGTTTCCACCTGGTGTACCTGCAATCGGTGCGCGCTAATGCCAACCGAGGAGTAGAACTACTGCTGCCGAGAAAACTCTGGATGCTTGTCCTACATATCGCAAGGCGTGCCACGGCCGCAATGTGTTACCGAACTGCCAGACTTCAGGGCAGCCTGCCTCACACGTTCCGTGTTGAGGATTTTGATGGTGCTTATGCACAAACTTCGCGCAACAGTTCGCCCTCGGAATCCAAGTAACGAGTACGTATACTCTGGTTGTGATGTAACTTAGGCCACTAGTATTTCAAGGTTGTCTCCTACATTGTCGTAACTTCAATATATCATTGTCAAACCAATTTAGTCTTGGAATTCTCTAGTAATATTCGTATAATAGTCGTTCAATATTGTACAGTGTCTATGTAGCATTTGCACTGGCAACAATGCCATTGGATACAAGAATTGTCATTGGCAACTAAGGTTTAATACACTTATATTGGTCATTTAAAAACAGTTTGCATCTTTCTCTTTCACAGGTGGTACAGGCTGGTGGTCTATCGTTCATACACATGGTGGCTTCATGGGAGGCTTGGACACCGTGTTCGACGAGTTATACCCGCCTGTGCCGTTGGTGCCATTAGAGACACATTCCCGAGCGGCAGCGGTCAATACAGGGGATTTTCCCTCACTGTGCTGCAATCTGAACTTTATAATGTGTAGTACATTTGTGCCATAAAATTAAGAAACAAAATAAAGCACTACAGAATTTTTATCAATGGTTGTTTCAGTTTTTCAGTGAATCAAGTGCGTCTCCATTCAGCAGTGTTCCGGGCCTGGTCTGCACACTTCAGACCCATCAATCCCCCCTCCATTATCAAAGTCAGTTGGCACCAGTGGATGTGTGCTGCCAAAGGGGGCTGTCAGGGGCGGGAACGGCCAATGTGCCAAACACCATGTACACTTCAAAGGTATCTTCCGCACAGGGACCATTCTACACATGGCCTATAAAGACCCTGTGTCTCCAGGCAGGATCCCCTGAAGCAGACCGCGCCCTTGCAATCCACATAAGACCATGACATATACACGTCATTCATTCACATACACACCCTCTTTTCTAATTCTTTATAAACCACTTGATATTTATCATGAGAGCATCTTTGAGCACTGCAAGTCAATTTGTGAACGTGCTACCTGAGAACCTCGGTGGCCACTGCAAATCTGCTTGTCGTCGTGCTACCTCAGAACTTCTGTGACCACTGCAAATCTGCTCGTCGGCGTGCTACCTGAGAACTTCTGTGATCACTGCGACTCTACTCGTCGTGCAACCTGTGAATATCTCCCTGTTCTCCTGCCACTAACTACCCTGCTTGCTGAATCTAACTGTTTGTTGGTCAAGGTAAGGGCATGTCTCCTAATCAGATCTCCTTGATCTCTAAATTTCTATCTATTTCGAGCAAACATACCCTGTAGTGTTATGTTCATTCGTCTCATTGCCATTGACTTGAGTTTAATTTGTTATGTTATCGATATATCAATTGTCATCAGTGTCAATTGGCATCGAATTGCATCCTTAGCGGACCGTGTCAATATTATAAGCATGTTTCCTTTTGACGCACGATAGTACATTCAAGGGACGAGTAACATGTTCTGATTTTCGTCATATTAAAGAATTGTTTATGAAAGTTATCCTATAATACAGCCGCTCACGTTACGCTGGTTTTGCTGTGGTGACGAAAACATACCTTGCATAGAAGAATGTATGGTATTATCCTTCTTTCTCACGTTTTTATGCAAAGTAATTTTCGAATAATGTTGACTTTTTTTTGCAGATTTTACAATGCCTGCATGTGCGATTTTCGGTTGCCCTTCTAAGACCCATGAGAAATCTGAAGGCACTACAATGCATGTATTCCGAAAAGACTGTAGATCGAATAAGAGAATGGGTCAGATATTGCAGCTATGCACTGGAAGAGCTTGAAAGTAGAGTCAAAGATGTCTTGGAGGACAAGAGGGATGATCGATTCTGCATCTGCAGCCTGCACTTTACCCAGAATATGTACGACCCATCCATGTACACAAAGAAGAATCAACTCAGAACGACTTGAAAATTGCTCCCAAATGCAATACCAACTATTTGTTCACATGCCGCGTTAGGTGAGTCACGGTTCCGGATTTTGTTGTAGCTCTTGGGGTCATGAACAGGTAACTAAATGGACGGATTGGTGTTTTAGGTGTTTTTGTCCCTTATAATACTTTTCATATTAGTAAGATTGCATTGCTTTTTAAATAAAGACCATTTTGATAAATATCTGTCCTTGGTTTTAGAAGCCTCATAGAAAATTGATTTATGGGCACAGATAACTATGCTATAGTGTCCTTTGAAATAAGCATAATGTTTTCGTAATCTGTCTACTTACATGCCAATTTTTAAGATTAGAATTTCTAAATCAAATAATATTTTCCCTTTACAACTGCATGACTATGCACTGAATATGAAGGAGCAAGATTCAGCATCCATGTCTTGCCTGGAGTCAACAACCACTTTGAGCGCGTATCAGGTAATCTTACTTAGCTATTCAGTTCCGGAATTGTTTTATGCATGGAATTTGAGATAATCTGATCATATTTACGTATCGTGTCATTCATTTACACAAGGTTTCATTTGTGGATTGCTATTGATATGTACCAATGTCTGCATCACAATGTGTGTATTCAATTTAAATGTTTTCATCCATACTAATACAAGTACTGTGTTTCAGGGAGCTGCTGAAGCTTCGACTTCAAATATATCATCCCTTGTAGTTAATCCAGAGCCAGATGGATGCGTACTGACAGTTCCATCAAACAAGATAATCTCATCATATTTACGTATAGTGTTGTTCATTTACACAATGTTTCATTTGTGTTTTTTTTATAGATATGTACCATTGTCTCTGTCACATTGTGTGTGTTAAAATTCAAATTTTTTCAACCATACTAATACAAGTACTGCGTTACAGGTAAATGATGAAGCTTCGACTACAATTACATCATCCTTTGTAGTTGATCCAGAGCCAGAAGTATGCGTACTGACATTTCCCTTGAATGATAGAAAGTTGGTCCTAGATCTGATACTATTAGACAGTGACAGTATTAGAAACAAGCAGTTTTTGCGCCTTGAGTGCAACATTTCGAAGAGTGTGCTTCAGACAGTCAACTTTGATCGAGTAAACTAGCCATCAATCAGGTGAAATCCCAAATGTATATTTTGACTAAATGATGTACACGATGTACGGGTTTATCTCTGTAAGCCATGTGTGCGAAGGAATAATTTGATTTCGAATACAAATGACTTAACAAATTACTTATTTTATAAATGGATATTCTTTTCTAGGGATGTATACAAGATCCAGATATAGAACAGGAGGCACGTCGATCTGAGTCGGTGGACCAGCTTGCTGTTGCTGACATTACAGTAAAGAAGGTTTCAACGAAAAGCAAGAAAAATAAGGTAATTTATAAACAATTTCCATTTTTAACCAGTGTTTTGTGCTGGGGCCTTCATAAAATGCTTTATTTGTAATGTAACCTGTCCAATACTGTGATTTACATTGAACATCTTTTTCCAACCTGTATTCTAGTTGCCCGATGGTGTACGGACTATGCAGACACAGACAGCGACAGAAATGAGAGCTGCTGCTTGCCAAACTGATATCACCATGGAGCAACAATTAATTGAGGTGTGGCATGTTCAGACTCGAGATGCATTTGCCCAATGGCCAGAAAATGAATTTAATGTGACTGGCGAAGCCAGCAAAGTGTTTTTGGGCCATTGCTACAATGGGTCTGCTTCACCAGATGAAGATGAAACTAAATGTATTGAAGATGCTTTTGAATTAGTCACAGACCACTTGAAACAATCCACACCCACCAAAAAAGGGCCACCCAAAAACCAGTCCACATTGATGTTTTCTCTGATTCAGGTTCAAGTAACAGACGCTGAAATGACAGAGACGGAAGCATCAATACAATTGACAGAGGAACTAGACAAAGATCTCGACTACAGTATGTCCAGTTTGGCTGATATGTCAACCACAGTTCAGTCAGAAACAACATTAATGCAGGATGACAGTCTAATAAAGGAGGCCAAATACATGGTATTCGACAGCAGCTTGATGGAGATTATAAAGATGCTGAATTGTGTACATTCAGTGAGAGGGGAAATATGTGGGAAGCCATTGATGAATGTGACTCGTGTATCACAAGGCAGTAACCTCAAAATATCATGCCACCTGTGAAATGTTCCATGAAAAATGTTCATGGTCCGCTCAACCAATACTGGGGAAACTGCCAGCTGGCAATCTACTGTGTGCAGCAGCTTTACTTTTCAGTGGCTCAGTTTCATTAACTTGTCCAGTTTCTGTCAATTTGTGGGATTCCATTTCATTTCTAAAACGCAGTACTACAAATATCAACGTCAATATCTATTCCCTGACATTAGTGAAGCTTGGAAAATTGAACAATTGTCTATTCAAAGTACATTCTCCGAAAAACAGTTCAGGCTAGCTGGCGATGGACAGTGTGACAGCCCCGGATTTTCAGCAAAGTACTGCACATACCACTTTCAGGACATGGAAAGTAAAAAAAAATGTGCGTTTGGTGGTCGTGCAGGTGTCTGAATGTAAATCATCAGTGACCATGGAGAAACTTGGTTTTCAGAAATCACTGGAAGATCTGCAATCGAGGGGAATGCAAATCGACCTCATAGCCACGGATTGACATGTTTCAATAGCCAAGACAATGAGAGAGCAGTTTCCAAATATTTGCCATCAATTTGATGTATGGCATGTTGCCAAATCCATCAACAAAAAAATCTCAGCTGCAGGGAAAAAAGGTTCTGAAAGTATTTCACAGTGGTGCCAGTCTTTCAGCAACCATCTTTGGTTGAGCTGTAAAACCTGTAATGGGTCTGTGCAAATTCTACTAGAAAAATGGCGGTCACTGATGCACCACTGTTCCAACGTTCACTCTTGGACAGAAAACCAACATTTCCACCAATGTGAACATGGCCCTTTGTCGCCGGAGCAGGAACGGAAAAAGAGGTAGTTGATTCCATCTTTGCCTCCACACAAAGCCCTTGAGAAGATTGTGTTTGATAAAACTCTATCAAGAGATCTGAAGGGACTCACAGCATTCTGTCACACGGGAGATTTGGAAGTGTTCCACAATATGTGCCTAAAGTACAGGCCAAAGAGATTGCATTTCGGCATTCAAAGGATGAAATATAGGACATTAATAGCGGTATTAGCGCATAACGAGAATGTAGGCCGTGAACAAGCGAGGACTGCGGGAAACCTTGGGATGCTTTGCTACACTATGGCCTTTACAAAAAGAAGCAAAAAATGGGTGGTCAAGCCAGTATATGAAGAAATGGAATTTTATTTTGTGAAAGATCTTAATGTTTTGAAGATGCACATTCATGGAATTGCGTGCGATTTTGTTCCGAGTACACATACATTGCCACAAAACATTGCCAACGTGCCCTGTCCACCTAAAGCAGTGCTCGTGGAACAGTTCAAATCCAGGTACAAATGATTACCATCAGTTTTTTTGATCAACAATGTTTTTATAAAGTGTCCAAATAAAGCAACCAATTTGTCTGTTAAAATGTATCCTGTTTGTTCATTTTTTTTTCAACCAGTGCATTTTTTACAATTGCATTACAATGTAACGCTGTGCTTTCACAGTTTACAGTTTCGTCGAGCCACTGTGGGACCTTCACTGTTTGTGGGAGGGCCAGATGGATAATAGTGTGAAAGAAACTTTGCGGCTCAGAAGTTGCATTACCATACAGTTGCCCAAATAGCTGAATAACTGCTCATCCCACAAAAGGGATGAGACCTAGGCTACATAAGGGAAGGAGGCCGTGACATGAGCAGAGGTGGGGCTATTGCTAGACATACTTTGACTCATTTTTGTGTACCCTCGACTCCAATTTGGGAGTCGGTCGCTTTCTGCCATCACCAGTTTCCCCTACCCCTCAGCAGCGCCACGATTATCGAGCAAGGACAGCCCCCACATTTTTCCTCCTGTGCCCGTGCATCACAATTCCAGTTCTCATGGCTGTGGTGAGCCAAGATGTTGCAAACTAAGAATGTATCTTCATTCTGAGTGAAGGTCACCAGCTTTGAATTTTGCTTGCGAGCTGAGGAAGCCCACGCATCGCGCACACAGTGTAAGGTTCAATTGTTTTTGACCTTGAGAGAAAGGGACCACTACGAAAGGAATTGAATCAAAGGAGGGGTGTAATAATGTAAGATATGATAAGGTTCTCCATTCCAAAACTGGACTAAGGAACATGTAAGTTCAGTTTATGAAAAAGCGTTGATGCGAACAGAGTCTGCGTTACGGTCTGAGTTACGCCAAGAGAATGGAAATGCCGAATATAATATAAGTTTGACTTTCGATGATTTTATACCCGAACGAGCATCAACTTATCATTAGCTGACCGTTATTATTGGGTTACATTGTACTTGTTTGTTCTGTGTGGCATATTGCAATGAAACGCAAGTACAACCTTTGTGTGTACTGGTCTTCCTACCGGGCACATGGGCAGTCCAGCATCGAGATGCATGTAGACCACCACTCTGTTCCCCCAGGTTTAACGCTAATATTTCATTAAAATGCCATCTATGTGCACCTCGAATTGTAGCATCAGCTTCCCTATCCCATTTAGAGCTGAACACACTCCATAGCACTATCCTTAGAAGCAAATTTTGTAGTACATTCCAAGTTGTTTTCTCTCTTTTCACATTGTTTCACGTCTGTGCTAATCGTTAGTTTTAACTCGATGCCGAATTAATAAGTAAAATGATAAATTGTAATAAAGATCGGCTACTGAGACACATTTCTATTATATTTTCCAAACAGGTACATCCTGACATTCTGCGAAAATCATCGATTCCAGATACCAATTCATGGTTTCTTCAACTGGCAGCTGCAGATACATGTCAATAACTGGATATATTTGTCTCTTTTTTGGGACGATCGCCAAGGGCCGATATGCCCTTTCACGGTACCAGCCATTAAGAGCAACATAACATCCTTTACGGTGGTATAGCCGCAAGTTGATGCACAAGCTCTGCAATTCACCTTGCGACCAAAGCGCTTCTTTTACCCAAAACGAACACCTTGTGTACCCAAAAGGAACACCGCGTGACTCACAATAAACATTTTTGGATCGAGAGCTAAGAAAAAAAATCCATTTTGATTGAATATGGCAATAGCCGGATGTTCTCGGAGCGTTTATTGTGAAATAAAAGTACTTTACAAATTGTACAGTCTTGCCGTTTCCTTTTAAAGTACAGTTTCATATTCCGAATTGTGACGCGCTGTGTTGTGAGACGATGTGTGTTGATTTCCGGGTTCTGCGTCACGTCACGTAGGTGAAGACTGGGCGCGTTTGGCTACGCTGCCCAGTAAAGTCACGGAGAAAGGCGGAGAATATCACCAGGTATGGTGATGACAGGCTCAGGGGCAGGGGGGTATGATTTAGTGCCGCAAGGGCTGTCCTGCTTGGGCGATGCGGCAACGGATACGATTATCACAAGATGGCCACGACCTGCTGCCCGAGTACAAAAGAGGAAAACTACGGTAACATGCATTGGAAATGTTTGCGTGATCGATCAACGTATGCTTAAAAACACATTCCTGAACCCTCGGGACAATAATATTTCTGAGCGCACTATTCCTTTAATCCCCAGAAGCGCACCATTCACACCACTGATGAAAGTGGATATCGTCTGGGGGCTGTTGTCGTACAAAAGTCATAGCTGCTGCAAATTCATTGCGACATTTTAATCAAAATCCCTAAACCGCTCTGAAACCAACGACTCCGTTATTGAATGGGAGAGGTTTGCCTGTACATGGGCCACCAAGCATTTCTGCACATATATTTTGGGGCTGCACTTCACACGGATCAAAAACCACTGGTTCACATCCACATCTCCAGTAGAAAGTATCATCCTGGTTGGCAGGTTCAGGAGTTAATACTCCACAAATGTTCACATGGCTTTCAACAGGTTGCTGGCAGTAGGAACGGGGAAGCGCTTTGCCTTTCACCAGTGGTAAAAGTGTACCAAAAATAGTTGTGGAGCTGGGACCACGGTGGGGGACAGGAGAGGCAGGAGGGGAGCAACATGCAACACATTTTTCCAGGGTTGCAGCCGTATTGGTTGACAGCAAATTGATTTGAAACATATTTCAGTTTAGCTGTAACTACTGTTGGGTGGTAACGTGGACAAATGTGCTTTAACCTCACAAAGAACAGTTCCAGAATTGGGAACCTCTTTGCAAAAAGTAGTAGAACTTTTAAGAGTAAAAAATAAAAGTAGTGGAACTCTGCTTCAGACCGTTCCCGTTCACTTCGACCACTGCCTTTCTCACATCACCACAGAAAACACTTGTACCAAAGACTAAAGTCCATAAGAATGTGTTGTGGCCTGTTTTACGAAGGTGACCGAAGTTATGAAAGGGGTGATCTCAGAGGAGCAGTGGCTACAGCATTGGAAAAAAGGCGACCTATATGAAAGCACTTGGATGTGACACTACAGCCTTTTGGAAAGAAACGGCAGAATTGTGAGTGATATCTAACTGGCTCATGAGAAAAAGCATTTTCGTACCACTGGCAGAACGAATGAATGCTCACCTTTTATGATAGGATAACAATAGATGGTAGCGATTTACCTCCTGGATGTAGCCTAGAAGAGCATGGAATTTGCAAAAAGATGCAGTAGGAAAACTGTAGAAGGCATTTAAAGCATAAAGGGCCATACCACAGGACAAAAAGTGTGTTTTCAATATGTCCACGCTTCAAGGTTAGTGCATGTGACATATGCTTCCTATATAAGTGTGATTTTGTTTTGTGGCTTGACAGTAATATGCTGTGAGTCAGCAAGAAGATGCAGTGAACAAGTCAGAACATGCAGGATTGGCGTGTTGTTAGACGTCCCCCGCTGTTTGCTTTTATAATAAAAAATACAGATCCTGTTTACTTTACAGCATCACTACACAGGTTATAGTAATCTATCGGAGTAATAACAATATGATGAATAATTGGGCAACACTATTTCATGTATATACTAGTGTTGATAATATGTTGGTGGGCGTAGGCACCTTCAAAGAAATTACGGCCAGCCCCACACCTGATTAAATAAGAACAAGCCCAACGCTTTCATTGGACACCAAATAAGGTCAGTCTCATACTCGTGTGACCACTCTGCAATTGGCACATTTGCTGGGGTCATTCCGATAAAAATTCTCTTTGTATGCATTTTCATTCACAGATTTTGTTTGGTCGGAGAGTCTCCTATTAAGTGCACGAATTCGCCTTCTCCCCATAAATAATCTCTCCTTGTCATGAGGAGGGCCCTTGCCATCAACCCATGAGACACCACGGATGAGTGGACAACAGGATATAGGGCCAAATCACTAACTGTCGAAACTCTTAGATCTTTAGAAATAGGGTTCATATCTAGACAAAGTCACCTGGATAGGGATTTTTACAACCTGGGCGGGTTAACATGGTGATCAACATTTTGAAATGGAATGTGTTGATGTATATAATGCATACCATGATCAATGGTGAAGGTTGTACCCATGGAATGTGTTAATTCCAGGGTATTGTAATTTGCTGCTATGTTCCTTCCACGTTCCCCATATGAAACAATGCCAAATAAGTCGGTTTAATGTAAAAATGAAATTATGAAACATGTAATGCATGAGTGTGTCACCTGATTAGTCAGTATTAAAACATTTAACAGACTAGGGTGTACATTTCAAGTGATAAAAGGTTAGGGTGTCATACTCTAGTTGTTTGTTGTATCTCACACTCAATAAATACCACACTAATAAGAAGAATGTGAAAGTTAGGTTTGCAGCGTGCTATGTATTGGCTCCTTGTTCACCAGAAGTACCTTCTTTGCTGTCTCAAAAGTTGTTATCTCCTGCACAACAAAACTTTTTTTCAAACCAGGCATTAGCCAACAACAAACTTCTTGGAAGTGACACTCTGGAGATGCAGACGAAGGGAGCGATATCGGTGTGCTACCCCGGACAATGAAGTTGAGAAACATGTTGCAAAGATGATCGCAGACTAGGATCCCTCCGAGGAGCAGCAAGGAGTGGACAAGTAAAAATAAAATGGCAAATGTTGAGTGTGTAATACACTAGTCCCTTAAACAGTCTCTCTGTCGAGCAAATGCATGCGCTCATGGTCATTGACTACACTTTAAATTGGGTGGAAGTTTTCACCATGCATGAAATCAGCACAGGGTCCATTCTCAAGGGATTCAAAGACCTAATTCCAACATGAAGAGTATCCCAAATTCACACTCTCAGACACAGGAATCAAATTTACATCAAATACCAAGGCCTCCAACCTTAGAAGGTACACCACACACCCTTCCTCTACCACCTTGGTGGAAATGGGCAGATTAAAAGGAAGAATAGATTTATGAAAAGGTTTGGGCTAAGCAACTTAAACTGAGAGGAGGGAGCAGAAACTATTGACCATTCACTCACTTAATTCCTTACTAAATCCTGCTATAGTAGACAAATCCAATCCCTTGATTCCCTCTCTCAGCAGCATATGCAAGAAAGTAGTGACAATGCGAAGAGGCAGAGAGAAAATGTTCAATTACTGCCATGCTATTTTGTGCCCATCTAGGTAAAGGAGAAACTTCCCATCAAAACAAGGAGCATGTTTCAAAGTACAACTCACCTTGGGAAGTACTGTATGTGGAATGTGAGTCATGTCGCCTTACACAAAAGGAGCAAGAAGATCAAGCCAAAAAATATTGACAGAAGCACTACACAGAGGATTAAGCATCACCAGATATATAAGTTTAGCCAAAGAGCTAAAGAATTATTGTAACTTCTTACAATAGAGAAAGTAATAGACACTGGGAGCATGATGAGTTGTGCATTGAAACAGGATTCAGGCAAGTATTTACCAGAGGCACAGAGCAAAGGAATAGGAAGTGAAGAGAGACGAGTGGAAAGAGAATACGAATTCTGGCACAGAAAGCAAAGACAACTTTGCAGCAGTTGGGAGCCTAGGAACTTCATAAACTATCCATATTCCACAAAGGAAGATAGTGTAATATCTTCCCAGCACATGTGCTTCCCCTGCAATGCGTTTTAGCATGATTTTACTGAGCCACCATAGATGAGCTGCAGGGGATTTTGGGGCACACATTAGCAGGTATAGCAAGCAGCAGCATTTCCCTCTCCTTCCAACTTGAAAATAGTCTTGAGTGCTGTTATATGACTTAGAAGTAAAGTTCAGTCAGCTAAACCCTCAATGCTTCCAGTTTTGCATTCTGTGCATAATTACGAATGAAAGTTTAGAGAAAGGGTAAACTGTGGGGGGATAGCAATATGGGGAGAACAAAATTGGTACAGCAAAGCATTTAGTTCAAAGGAGTTAAACGGAGAGGACAAATCGCAGGGGGTAAAAGAGACAATATTGCAAAGATAAGAAATGTGGTGAACCAGAAGATTGACTCAGACTATTGTGTTCCATGTTCAGGGTTTTTATGAAAATTAAAAAGAAAGCACCCTTCTAGCCCTACTGCTATGAGGGAAGTACTCTACCTAATAAAACTAAGGGTGCTCGTCAAAGTCCAAAAATTAGTAGTGCCAAGTCCAAATCCCAGAAGCTAACTGGCCCTACCACTTAAAAGACAAACAACAAAAAGGAGGCCGAAGCAATAACCTCTGTCTTCGGGCTCTGGCTGGCCCAATCACTTAGATCTCTTTTCCTTATTTAGAAAGTTTGGCAATGTTCCAAAACACAGTTCACAACCTCTATGTAGGTTCTGTTGTCATACGGTTGCCTCTTCCTCAGGAAAATTAAGGTTTTTCTTATACAATTTCCCCAGCTTCGGCTAGGTGCTTGGAAACCTCCAGGTTCTCTTTTTTTAATAAACTCTGTGGTTCTTGAACGCAGCAAAGTCCGCTGAACTTCTGATAGGTTTACTTTCCCTCTGTCTCGATGGGGCCTCAGCCTGTTCCGTTTGCTTGGTTCCCGCAACCCTGATGGCACTGCCAGCCTCGAATATTAGTCTATGTGTTTCTCAGGACTCCCCAAAGTCCTCCGGCTTTCTATGTACCTTGTTGCAATTTGGTTTAAATAGGGCATCTGCCCACCCAGGTTTTTCAGGCTCCTGTAACCTTGCCGGCTTCCGGAGCCTTGACAGTCTCTTAGTTTCTCAGGGCTATCCAAAACCCTATGGCTCTCCGATAGTCTTGCTTTCTACCTGTCCTGGTTTATTAGGCTCCGCTAACCTAGTTGGCTTCCGCAGCCTTGACTATCAATGTTCGTACCTCTCAATTATGTTCTCTACTCAGGAGCGTTCGCTTCACTTCTGTCGCTCGTCTCAGCAGCAAATGCACTTCTTGTACACAGTTCAGGGCTCCCTTCTGCAATCTGATCTCAGCGTCTGTCGCCGGGCCTCAGGCTCCCCATGGCTTCCTTGTGGCGGGGCCACCAGATGAGATGGTTGCTTCTCCGTCTGTCTCTTTCCTAACCTCTGCTTTCCGGTTGATCAGGACGCCAGCCTTGCAGTGTCCGGCTAGCGATTTGCTTGCTCTCCATGCCGCCACTGGCTCCGCAGTCTAACGTGGCTCTGCCCCTCCAGGACGTCTTCTCGTCGGAGGCTTGCATCTGCGTAGGAGTCACTCTCCTCCTTGGGTAGGAGTTACTCTCTGATTCAAGTGCCTCTTGGTTTTATACACATCATAACAAACACAAGGGGTGTGTTCTTCTATGACTGTAGTGTTCATGGGGTTCCATGTGTTAAAATCGCAGCAAAAATGGCTGTGGACACACAATATTGTGGCAAAAAGGCTGTGGTTTTGCCGCCACAATCCATGTAAAGGATGCGGGGGACTCCCCCGCAACCCCTTAAATGGTATAATGGGGTACACCTTTACCAGGTCAAACCACAGCATTATTGCCGCAATTTTTTGTACAGGCCACATGTTTGCAGCGATGATATCACTGCATACAGTTTGTGGTAGATTCAGTGTTAGCTGAAGCCAAAGAGATAGAAGAAATGTCACAGTTTGGTGGTTTCAAAACATAAGTAACAGTCTTTCCAGTTCCCATATAAGCAGATAACATACATTGGACCAGGAGTTCCTTATCGGAATGGGAGTGCTCTGACCCCTAGGGAAGGTCTTGCAGAGCAGGCTCCCCCCTAGCCTCAAAGGGGGTGGGCTCACCTCTGGCGAGAAAGGACGAATTGTCCAGATTCGTCACAGGAGGAACAAGCCAAAGAAAAAGAAAGATGTGGAAAAATCCAAATTGAAGATCCATAGGGCAAGGGGAGCTAGCATTTCAAGATTAAAAGTGGTGAGAAACGTGAAGAGGAACATTTAGAGAATAAACAAACACCAGTATTGAAGAGAAGGTGAAAAGTGAGAGGATGACTGATCAGATGGAAAGGAAAGTAAAAGTTGATCACTGCACTGACCTACTGTAGAAATTCAGACTGAGGAGGCGGACAAGAGGTCATTTTTCATACAGTGTTTTATTAAACAGAAGACAGTAAAGCCTATCCAATCCCTACCCTAGTCTGTAAGAAAACAACAGGTGCTCGTCAGGATGTCGTACAAACATATAACAGTACTCTGTCCAAAGTCTAAACTAGACTGTTCTGTCCCTAACACTAACGAAAAAAGATGAACACAAACTCAACCAGGAAAGAACTGGTAAAGGGTTTCTTCTCAACATATATAGTGGTGGCTGGCTTCGGACACCCACCCAAATGTCTCTCAGGTTTCTCCCTGGAATATGGTGTTTGGGGCTGGTTTCTCACACCCCTCTTTGGGGCTTTGCTTCTTCTACTCTGCCCTGAGGTCCTGATACTCTCGCCCCACCTCATGGTACCCTGTCTCTCACTCTGCCTTGGGGTCCTTGTTTGTCACCGAGTCTTGGAGTATCTTGTTTATAACCGTACATTGGGGTATCTTGTTTCTCACCCCACCTTGGGGTATGGTCGGGCCTCTCTCCCTCCTTCCAGTTCCCTGGAACCACCACATACCTCATTTGTTGCTTTTGTGTTCCTCCAGGAAGGCGGTATACTCAGCCACTGTGGGACTGGGATTCTGGTTTCCCTCTGGTCTTCCGCATCAGGTTCAGTTGCATTGCTTTTTTCCCACTAGGCTTCGACAGGACTACATCGTCCGTTCCAGCAAGGGATGGCCGACCACTTCCAGTGCAATCTGGAATCTTCGGCATTTGGCTGGCCCAAGCCTCCCAAGCTCCATGACTCTTAGGAGGCAGTAGCGCTCTGCATGCTCTCTGGCTCCTCCAATCTCCAAGCTGTGTGTGGTGATGCTTTCTGGCTCCGCCACCAAGGGGGACATTTCCTCCTATGTGCTATTCCACAGGCAGTCCTCTCTCCTCTGTGTCAGTTTTGCAGGACCTTTATGTTCCACCATGCAATGAGATTGGGCAATACATTAGTCCTGAGCTTCATACAAGAATTGCAGCACGAAAGGGTCAAAAACCACACCAGTCACTTCTATAGGGGCATTCACACAGTTGTCTTTTGTAATTAGCTTATAGCCAACAGAGATACTGTGATCTTGATAGCAGGGACGATAACCCTCTCTGGGAATGTCCTGTCCTCTAAGGGGGGTGGGGCCATCCCCAGTGGGATCCCGCTTGGCTTGTGGGCTGAGAATGAAACTACTAAACAAAAGCCATAATCAATAATGGGTCAGGGTTTTTACAAAAAAAAAAACGCTTTTATGCAAAATAGTAAATCTAATACATCCATGGGCCTAAATGAATGAATTGAATCCGATGCAGTGCGTGCAATAGTAAACACATTTTAACTGTTACATAGCACATAGTCCACTGGTAACAATGCTACAAAATATATATATTTTAAAATAAGTCATCTCCTAGCTTCAGGTGGGATTCAAAAGAAAGCACCACGGGCGTTAAAGGTCTGCACAAAGATCAGTCCTTACTTTTGAAAGAGTCTTGAAAGCACGGTGCCTGAGGGCCGGAGCACTGCGTGCCGCCCACAAACACAGTTGAAAATCCTGTGTGGCAAGAACCAACACACGCAAAGAGATAGAAGCTGCATAAGACTAGAAAGCGTACTACACGGATGAAGCTTCAAAGTCTCGGCACACACGGCAGCCATATTAGTATAACTAACAGTCGACTATTCAATGCATAGGACTATGAAGAAAATCAAGTTCAGGGTGAAGCTTCCAAATATCTGCACACGCAGTGGCCATATTGTTATAGGTGCCAAAGTTTAAATTCATATGAATATAAAGAGGGTCAAGTGAGCTACACAAATGATGGCTATTCTTCCAGTTGGATGAGCCCACCATCTTTATTTTTTAAATTCAAAATGTAAGTTTGTTCTTTATAAGAAAGTTTATTCAGAAGCAAGTTGCTATTGGCTGCACTAAATTTCTCATTGCAGAACCAGGTGATGTCATCCACAGTATGGCCCAGTTCCCAAAAAAGGTGGCACCAGTGGGGCACTCACTGAACCTGTGCATATTTTGGACCGATGTTAATTAATAAG
Organism: Ambystoma mexicanum; assembly: GCF_040938575.1. Taxonomy (NCBI): domain Eukaryota; kingdom Metazoa; phylum Chordata; class Amphibia; order Caudata; family Ambystomatidae; genus Ambystoma; species Ambystoma mexicanum. Next base: position 405,771,165 of record NC_090941.1, read on the forward strand.
TGGATTGCACGCAAGGTTTTTCCCACAGATTCGCTAACATTGGCAGATGAACATATTTATTATGTTCTTATTTTCGCTTGATGTATAAGTACGTAATTTCCACATTTGTAAGGGTGTTGAAGGAAGCTGACGCTGACGATTCAACTTCCTGTGCACCAGTAGTGAAGGGATGAATATCGGTTTCTAAACCATCAATCAGCCCCACACCACTAAAACACCAGAAGGGGTCCGAACAGATTGGAAAACAGTCAATTATAAACCTCCTTGTCCAATTTTGTTAACGCAGACGGAACGGCAGGTTTATCTCCGAAAGGTCGTGAATAATTGGTTAGTTGCAACACAGCGAAAACACAATTACCCAATGAGAAAAGGGACTGTCCAGTCAAGGTTCTATACAAATATCTACTTTATTATTATCACAACAGACAGTTCTAGCTCAGGACGAAATACAAACCCATCCTGTAAAGGAATGCAGAGGACAGACAGTTCCAAAGAAGGAAAAGGGATACACTCTGGATACTGACAGGAGGTTAATTGGTATAGTAAATAATTGCAACAGTTCAAGGATACTTGGTTTCAACACAAAGGGAGCAATGGGTCACATAATGTCACTAGGACCTTTGGAGAAGGACCAGGGGGACAGAACCAAAATGTACCTTGTGCTGGAGATGTTCTTGACCGGGTTGAGTCAGTTTCATGGTGATCTGCAGCTTCTGCGACAGAGTTCAAGACGGGAGACAGCTGCGCGTATTAGGCGGCAGGCAGTTCGGCGAGAGAAGGAGGCTCGGGTCAGGAATCGCCTCAGTGCTGGTCGGCGGTTCTGAAGCACTAGTCGAGGCGTCTCCAATGGCTTTAATGAATGAGGCATAACAGTCAGGGGTGTAGTCAGCTGCAGCTCGAGGGGCTCAAATGGCTATACAATGCCCTTTAAGTCGGACGTCAGTAGATGCTTGTTGATGCACTTCTCCTAGCTTCTTTACTGAGCTTGTGTCGTCCTTTAAGGCGGACGGCCCAAAGCTGTGGAGAGTGTTGCAGGCAGCGGTCTTGTCCTTGGTTTGGTTCAGAGACTCTATGGCACTTCCCACCGAGGAAGCTTGCTGCAGAGCCTAGCAGGGCATTCTGTGTGCTGTACCTTCAGTCAAGGTCCAATGCAGAGTTCTTCTTGTTACTCCTTGCAAAATCTTCATAACTGCCAAAAGTGTGGGTCGGCCATCTTTTAAAGCCAAAAGGACCATATGGATTGCTGTAGGCTGAGGCTACCTTAATGAACCAATCCTGGGTCCCCACCAACAATCGCCAGTATGCGTGAGCTCATGACCAGAGTGCTTTGCAACAGAAAAGGTAAAGGAGTGAAAACATGTATTACTAAGTCCCAACCACCTGTTGTAGATCAAGGGCTCTCTGGTAACTGGAGCTCTCTGTGGCTCCTGATTAAAGGGCCAGGTCTCCCTTGAAGCTGCGGCGAGACCAGACTTTCTGGCTGTCAAACTACATTCTCCGGACCTTCTGAATGAGGTGCCTCTGTGGGGATAACCACTGTAAACACGCAGTCCCAGACATGACATTTCAAAGTCAATCGATACTGAGGGTGGGAACTGGCTTCAGGTTGACGCAGCGCATATGAAAGGGTGTTGGGGTTTCCAGTCTCCTTCGTTAGCCTCTGCAGCCAGGCCCCATGGTTAGTATGTGAATGCTGCCACCAGCTACATGTCTCAGCAAAAGGACAAGGCAGATCCATTGAGCCGTTGTTAGTTAATTAGGCTGTCCATGTTAGGGGGAAAGTTTGGCCATTCCCCCTTCTGGAGATGCATTGTGTACTCCACTGGTCAGATCCCAAATAAATATGGCGTTGGGGACTGCACCTGTAGGCTGTGTCCACCCAGAGTATGCAAGTCAATGCGTATGTCGTGCAGTGAGTATATGTTATGTTAAAGGTAGTTATAAAGAGCACCGTCACCAACGGAATTGGTCCCCAGGCGCTCTGGTGGATCTGTAAACAGGAAGGTGGGATGGGTTAGTAAGGTGAAGAGTGAGTAGGATGGAGAGAGGAGTGGTGTACTGTTGGCAGCTTCAACTCGGTAGACACCGGGTGCTGAGCTTTGGTGCGAATATTGGATCAGTGTCAGTCCGCGTGTGCTGTTGGTGCAGCTTATGTGCTGTTGTGGTGTGTTGAAGTGCGTGCAGCTTGTTGTGCAAGACTTTTGTGAGATAAGTATGCAGGGAGTTTGAACTTATATCTGTTAGTGGGTTATATTACATTTAACATGCTAACATTCACAGCTCTGTCTAAGTGTAGTACTTGCTGATCTACATAGTTCCGTCTGAGTGTGGCACTTGCTAGTCTTCACAATAATTATATAGATACGGCGCAGGTTAATGTTCCCAATTCTGGTGTGGGACATGCTAACATTCAAGTTCCATTTAGGTGTGGCATATGCTAACATTCACAATCCTATCTAGATACGGTGCAGGCTAATGTTCTCAATTCTAGGTGTGGCACATGCTAACATTCACAGTTCTAGCTAGATACGGCGCAGGCTAATGTTCTCAATACTAGGTGTGGCATATGCTAACATTTACAATCCTATCTAGATATGGCGCAGGCTAATGTTCACAATTCTAAGTGTGACACAAACTATTTTCTGTATCGTTCATGTGTTTCATTTTGGTTGCCCTGTCTTTAGAGGTTGCATGTACAATATATGGTCTATTTTTAATAAAACATGTTTGCAGTAGCCCTTCATTAGGCGGAATGGCCCGGGTCGGGCACGGGGGACCTCCATGCATAACATTTACATTTTTGTCTAGGTGTGCGACAGGCCGAGGTTAAGAATTCTATATAAGCGTGGTGCATGCTAACAGTCTTGATCCCATCTAGATGCGACACAGGCTAATCTTCACAGTTCCCTCCAGGTGTGGCGCTAGCTGACTTTGGTAAGTAAGTTGGTATATATTGCAGGGCAACATTTACAACCCATTTGCAGTGGTCAGAAGTCTCTCTAAGTATGCATTATGTAAGCCTATAGCAGTCTATGCTATGGAAAGGTAAGGTAGAGTGGCAGGGGCTTTCTGGAACAGAGTAATTGCTCTACACCCCACCCATGCCACACTCACATTTTTTGTTGGTGTCTTCTGACAACTGGCTTCATTGGCTTCCCCTGCGGACACCTGCAGACACTATTGGAGCTGCCCTTAGCAGAAGGGGCTGCCCTAGAGCAAGCTAGTTATGACCGGTGATACGGCCTACCAGGGGAGGGAGGCGGGCACGGGAGGCGGGAGCTGGGTGGGGAAAGGAAACGAGGAAAGCACAGTGTCCGCAGGGGCTGGGGGGCTAAATGGAAACAAAATGCACGGCCAGGAGGTCGGGGGCCAAGATTCACTCACCTGCCATGCCGGAATGTAAAGTGGCACGCAGGTGCTGCGGTGTAGCATCAAGGCACCAGGATGGGATCCATGCGGCCTACCAGGGGGTGGGTGCAAGCATTTCATTTAAAATTTCAAAAAAGCCCAGGCGAGCGCACACTCACTGCGCAGATAGTCGAATTCCTCACAGACACAAAGGTGGCGTGGTGGTGGCTATAGACTTATTTACACAAAAAAGACCCTCAACATCCCTATCATCCAAGAGGGGTTTCCATGCCTCAAACTAATACTAAAGGATCCATCAGAATGTCTGTCAAAATCAGTCCACTGTCCTGTGTCACAACCTGCTTCTATCCGTTAGAGTACAATGAAGGACTAATATTATCCAACAGAAGTTTCCATCCCCAGGCGAATGACTCCATTCTCCTGGTATTCGGGTGCTGTTCAAAAGAATGTTTGCTTGCAAAAATGTTGCCTGGGGGGGAATGGCTCCTTTCCCCTGGCTTACAGGCTCTGCACAATCTTCTCACACCGCCACATTCTGGACCAGAAGAATAACTCCCTTCTCCTGGTACTGGTCTCTACAGTTCACAAAAAGTTATTTTATGTGTCTTTCAACTTGCTGTATGTTTTGCCACTCTCTCTCGCTATCAGGAACATCCCAACCCCTTCTCTGATGGTCAATGGGCTTATCCTTGCCACTCTGTCGAGGAAGTTCTCCTCAGATCCCTTGTGTTGGTGTCCCATACCCTTCTCTGGTGGTCAGTGGACTTATTACTGCCACTATGATGAGGAAGGTCTCATCGGATGCTTGCTTCATTATTGTTAGGTTCGGCGACGCCTTTTCTTGTGGTCAGTGGGCTTATTGCTGCCACTGTGACAGGGAAGTTCTCCGCTGATGCTTGGTTCACTCTTCCAGTGTCCAGTAGATACATTGTTACTGCGTGGAAGAGGGAGATCCTCCCCGATGCACTCTACACAGAGTTTTCGGCTTGCAGCTGCTATGTGTAATTGTGTTTGCCTGAATTAAGTGGAGAGCAGAGTTCTGAGAAACTCTCTTGCACAAACTCTCTAGCAACTTATCGCCCTTCCCCAATACAAAAGAGGACAAAGCCCCCGAAGTCTCCTTCAAGCACATTGATGCTACCGCCACTGCCACCAAATACATGGGCTAGTTGTGAGAAGCTAAAGAAGCATCCCATGCGGGTAATGAGCTGTACACCAGGCATCCACCCTCCACCCGGACTGCCGGAGTCATATGAGGCTTTTGTCAAGGACTCTGCACCTTGGCTAATACATCCTTCTGCATAGGGATGCCCGTCTGCTCCTAAGCCCTGGTAACCAGGAACATTGGCAGGACACAGACTCTGCTTCTGGGGATGATTCTGGTAAGGATAGATCAAGAAACGCGAGAAGGCCTGAAACCCATTCATGAAATGCTCTGGCCGAGGGGTGAGCTCTTTCTCAGGGCTCTTTGGCCTGTCATATGTGTCCCACTGGTCCGCCAGATAAGGATATGCTGGGGAACAGTAGCGGAGCAGGAGGCAGTAGTAGATGGACAGAAGAAAAGGGCAGTCCAGGTGTGATAGGTAGATGCGCAGGAGCCAAAGTGGCTAGAATCAAGAACATGGTGGACGCCACCATCGGGGATGAAATTGGGAAAGAGGTTGAGACCTGTAAAGGAACAGGATCAAACTGAAGGGAGTTGAGGGGGCGACTCCAGGATGGATAATATTGTGAGAGTAGCCCCTCATAGAGGGCGACTGCATTATCACGTGAAACTATCTCATGGATGCGGAGATGGCTGTGGAGGTGCATATAATGCCACTGGAACAAGTACTCATGGAATGATATTTAGGAGCCCCCAACCGTTGGCACGGTACAGGTTCCTCTGGGACACATGCAGCGGCTTGCATGTACGTAATAGGATGAAAGCACTTCCAGTTTCAAGCGGGGCTTGTGCAACGCCCTAGGCAATATACGATTGCTGGTCCATTTTAAGAAATTAAAAGCAACTGCAGCTGAAATAGAACTAGTACAATTTTTTAATTTATATTTATTACTTACGCACCGTATCCCACAGGAATCAGGACGAAGTTTAAAAAGAGATTGAGGCCTGTAAAGCTCCAGGCTCAAACAGAAGGGAGTTGAGGGGGCGACTACAGGATATTGTGAAAGTTGCCCTTCATAGAGGGCAACTTCATAGAGGGCAACTGCATTATTATGCTCAGGGATGTTCCTTACCCAGCCTTAAAAGAAGGCTAATCCTCACTCACCTTTGGACTACTCAGAGCACAGAAAGACCAAGATATATGGGAGGATATTAACAAACAATTAACCTCTGACTCAGAGTTTCATCGGTTTCCCCCAGGCAAAAAACTCAAATGGCGAGGAATTACAGAATGTACACTGACTCAGAGCCAGTGGGCAAAAGGGCAGACAAGCACCATTTCCAGCACGCCCAGATATGTCTGGCCTTGCTCGACCAAGGAAGACCATGTGGTTTCTCTCTTGGCGATGGGTGCACTGTAGATACCCATCTCCATAGGGTTGGTGGGTTCACTACTATGGCACGTGGTCTTGAGGTGGTCTGTATAGATTTGGTAAACAGAATCAGCAGACCTGGTTTTGCCCATCTACACAGAAGTTCGGTTCCACCTGCTCCATGTTTGCTTGCAGTGTCAGACCAAAGGTGATTTGGCAGGTGTGAAGGAATGCCATCGTGCAAGGGTGCAGAAGCGCTGGCTTTTTTATATAATGATGCGAATAATTCCATCTCAGAAACAGTTGTCCGCTAACCAGACCCACCACCCATCAGCAAACTCCATGCCAAAAACATAGTGTACAACTGTGTCTTACTGCATCAGTAAACTGATCTGCAGCACAGGTTTAGACGTCACTGGTGCCCTGGTGACAGCAATGAAGAGGCTGCATTACAAATATTCCTCCTGTCCACTCCTGACATGCTACGTGTGCCACTTTCCTCTTCTGTCACCTCAATTTCTCTATATTCCTCTGTTTCAGACAGGAAAGTCAGATTTTCCTGTTTATATGGGTGAGTTTGGGAAGAGGAGAGGGAGTGTCTGGCACACCCTACATCCTGACTATGGCTAGGTGTGTCAGAATCTCCAGCATGACTCTGGGAGGTTTAGGGGAATGGAGAGGTAGCCTCAGGAGTTGGAGTTAATCTCCCTTCTTCCGTGAAATGTATCTGTCTGCAAGTTTTATTATTATTAACTGCCTTTTACTTCGCACTAGCTATTCCTTAGACTCATTCAGACTAGCCTGGCTAGTGTTAAACACCTTGTTTATGGAAGCCAGTGTTTCTTTCATGTTTTCTATTTCCTTTTGAAAAGAGACTTTCTTTCTGATAAATGTGTTTCTTTTGCTGACTTCAGACTGATAGTCTGCCAGGTAGTTAATCATTTTTTCAGGTGTGTTCAACCTCGAGATTGCATCATCAAGATCTTTGCCTAATGTCTCAATTTTCACCCTTTATTATACATTTTTCTCTATTCTCTGTGCCAGTTTTGCGGCAAGCTGATGTATTTCCTGAATTGCAGAATCTTTCTCTTGGGCTAACTGAGCCCTTTGCTTCTTGATTTTGATATCATTATGTAGCCGATAACATTCCTTCCGTTAGTCAATGTCTTTCATTACAAGTTTTGGATTTGCATTCTGACTCTCAATTGGTTTTATATTCACAATGTCATCAAATAGGCCATCAGTATAAATGGAGTGGTTAGTTATTTTGGCCTTCAACCATTCATGGTTCTGTAGACACTGCCTATGAATGTCATTAAGATCTGAGAGTTCGGCCAATAGGTACTGTTTGGTTTCTTCCACAAGTACTAATTCTGCTGACCCCTTTTGTGTATTTTCTATAATGTTACACAGCTCATGTGAGCTTTCAGTTAAGCTATTCTCCATTATTTGAAGGTAAAAGGAGAGATAGGCAAAAAAATCCACAAAGGACAGTTTCTCAACAGCTTTTGAGGAGGTGAGCTATAATTTTTGCAGGCTGTGATTTTGTGTACATTTTGTGTTACTCAATGCATTGGTGCGAGGACACAAGGAATGTCTTCAACATAACAGCCCTACAACCACTATAGTTTTTTGGACTGGTTTAAACAAGTCCCTAGTCGAAGGCAGGCTAATACACATACATGTGGGTGACCTGGGTGTTGGGGATTTTTAAGCTAACCTGATTGCCTCTGTGTGCGACATAAATGAGTTTATGGGTGTATCTTGGGGAGTCCCAAACCATGTTGGATATTTGCTACAGTTCCGTTTAACTCCGTAATTTTATTTACCTGCTGGAATATTTTTCCCCAAAAATCTTCTGCTCCAATAGTTGGACTACATTTTCCCATGCTGGCTGAGCTTGTGTTCCATGCACTTAGATCTGATTTTGAATTTTGGCTGATAGACATGCTTTCTGGTCCGTCCTCCTCTTTGCTGTTTGGACTGGGACGTCTGTGCTGGAACCATCTCTGGGCGGTTTTACTGCCAATTTCCCAAACTGATGCCTTGGGGTATGAAGCTGTCATCATCCAGAATGGTATTGGAACAGCAATACCCCACCTCTACAGGTTGTTAGGGCCATGGGTCGCTCCCACTGTTTCTTTTGTTGGACCGTTTTCTGCTGGTTGGCTGCCCCTCTGGGACCCCATGGGGACCATGGAGTTTTAGGCCAAAGACTAGAATTCCAGCATGGGTGACTAGTTTTTAATGTTTTCTTGAAGTGTTGTTATTACACCCCTGTCTGTGGAAAATGTTGTCCCAGATCTAGCTGTGCTTGGTATCAGACAGTACTGCTTCAACTGACCCTCAAATACAGTTGCTCATACCCTGTTGCTCTCCTAGGCGTGGGCCTCCTCCCTACATTGCAGGGCTTTGAGCACATCTGTGCTTAGTATCGTGCTCCGCTGTTCCGGCTGGCCCTCAAATCTAGCTGTGTTAGGTCCAGAACACACTCGCCTTCCTAAGCGTTAGCCTTTCCCCCAATATACAGGGCCCCTAATCTAACTGTGCCTAGTTCAGTACTCTATTAATCCCAGTAACCCATCACTACCTAGCTTAATTAAGTCCCACTCCACCAGACCGTTCAACCCCCCAACCCTCCCTGACAGTGCACCCTTAGGAAGCACACCCTACCCACTGACAAAGAAGACAGACTGAGCCAGAGAGCACCCCAGCGTATCCAGAGGAAGAAAAAAAAAACAAGATCACTGCGCCTGCACAACACAGCATAGAGGACCAACTACCCTACTACGCCTGCATCTTAAACTGAAAAATGGCCCGACCCAGAAAAGGACGCTGAGAAAGAGAACAAGATTGTGCAACAAGAGACGCAAACACACATCAACGACAGAACGCAGAAGAAGCAGCCCCATTGGAAGCAAATGCGCCTAAGGCAGCCATAACCGGAACAAAATCTGTAAGAGAAAAATCCTTATACCTCACACCTTACCTCGCGACAACCACAGAACACCGACACCTCAACACGGAAACCTCGAGACATGCAAAGAATTTCCCGAAACACCCGGAAAAAAGATGGGAGCACTCAACAAGAGAGTGGGAGGGCTCCAACGCCATTACCCCTTACATCACAAGAACAGAGGGACATCATCGATTTCCACTACCTCCCGCACAATACAGCGAAGATCCGACAACCAACAATGCTACCTACCACCCAAAAATCGGACTCAATGAAGAAGCCATCGCTGATGTTCATCCGAGCAGCATCACAGCAGAAACACCACGACTAATCAGCCCTGTTATCAACCTATTGGACCGTTTCAATGAAGAAGCAGCCGTCGCCGTTATTCAACCTACCAACATCAATGAGGAAATACCACGACCAGACAACTACAAACTTGAGCAAAGAAAAACCTCAAAACAAAATCACACCCAGAGAATGCACTGTAAATTAATAAACGCAAGGTCAATGTCCAAATTTTCAACTGAAATATATGACCTCCTATCAGAAGGAGGCATAGACATCCTATTTGTAAACGAAACATGGCTAGATGACAACTACAAGATCACCCTCAACAGCTGCCTGCCTGAAGACTTCAAATGCATCCAAGCAAACAGGAAGTCTAAAAAAGGGCAGGGGGACTAGCGATCATCCACAAGGAAAAATTGGCCATCAAAATGGAAGATCCACTGAACATCGATAAATGCGAATCCTTAATACTACGGCTATCAGTAAACCCCAAAACTAACCTGAAATTCATACTGATCTACAGACCACCAACCTACGATGCAACTTTCACAGACGCATTCACAGAAGCAATCACCATCCTAGCCATCAAGTACAATCATCTGATCATCCCCGGAGACTTCAATATCTGGTTCGACGAAGAAACCACAACCACACAAAAATCCTTAACCGCCCAACTAGCAGCCATGAACCTACAACAACTAGTCAAAGGAGCAACACACTCAGCAGGGCACACACTTGGCGCAATCCTCGCCAACAAGGATCTCATCACTACGGCACCCCCAATTCAAATACTCTGGAGCGACCACCTCATCATTCCATTCATAATCACAACGACCGCTCCAACAAAAAGCAACAAGAAAAACTACCGATCATGCTGAAAAGAAATTGGAGAACCATAAAAAACTCCAACCTAACCGAGCTCCTAGAACTCAGCTAACCACAAGCATCAACCATGGAAGAAGCAGAACTAGACAAAAAAGTTGCCCTACTCCATACCTGGATCGCAACAACTCTAGACGACATCCCCAAAGAAAAGCCCTTCACCCCATCACGTAAGAAAACAACTGCAAAATGGTTCACCCTACTACTCAACGCCATGAAAAGAAAAAAACGAAAACTAGAATCTGAATGGAGGACGAACAACACCACTGCAAACAAATTGAAATTCCTGCAACAGATCCGCTCATATAAAAAGGAAATAGAAAAAGCGAAGAGGAAACAGTACGACGACTGAATATTCTGAGCACCAAATGCCCAAAAAGAACTCTTCAAAATCATAAACGAAATAAAAAACCCACCGGGCTGCAACAACACGCCAATTCCATCAATGAAACTTTGCGATGACCTAGGAGATCACTTTAAAAACGAAATAACCTCCATCCAACACACCATACAAAACAGACCAAGCGATCACAGCTCAAACCCCACCGACACCGACGAGGAAGACCCAAACAAGCTACGAAACTTCCCAGAAATATCAGTTGAAGCGTTTGTCAAACTGGTAAACCAAAGCAACAAATCAGGCTCTCCTGAAGACCCTTGCCTCCGGACATATGCAAAACTATTCTCAAACAAGGAACACCCATGGAATACCACAGGAATCTCCTCAAACTCAATTTCAAAAGGTAAAGTACCACAGGCCTTCAAATCAGCTTACATCAAGCCGCTACTCAAAGACACAACAGGAAAAGTGGAGGACTTGGCCAACTACAGACCCATCTCCAACATACCCAACATAGCCAAACTGCTAGAATCGCACGTCTACAAAATAACCCAAGAATTCATAGAAGAGCATTCCCTACTAGACCAGGCACAAGTTTGTTTCAGACCAATGAGAGGAACAGAATACGCTCTCCTCTCAATATGGCACGACCTAAAAACTAACGCAGACTCGGACAACAGTACCGCCCTGATTCTCCTTGATCTGTCCGCAGCTTTCGACACTGTCAACCACGACATCCTCAAAGAGATTAGAAGGACTAGGGATAACGGACATCGCCCTACTATGGATCAAATCCTTTCTAACAAACAGAACCGAAACCGTATGGATGAAACCTTTTAAATCCAAACCTAGAGACTCCATGTGCAGAGTACCACAAGGATCATCCTTCTCCCCGCTTCTATTCAACATCTGCATGTACCTACTAATCAAACTCATCAAAAAACACGGCTTCACATGCTACAACTACGCCGACGATACTCAAATAATCTTCAACATACAAGACACCCGAGAAGAAAACACTACACTAGAGAATTCCCTTGTGATATATTCAACTGGATGAACCTCAACCATTTCAAAATCAACCCAGGCAAAACAGAGATAATGATTGTTTCAAAAAAAGGAGGAGACATCAACTACATCCCCTGGCCAAGAGAGCTATGCACCACACCTGAACCATCATCAACTGTAAAAAACCTAGGGGTCCTGATGGATAACAACCTCACTCTAGAGCCACAAGTAAATTCTCTACTCAATAAATGTTTCTTCCTCCTAGAAGCAGCAAAAAGGATCATATCGTTCCTGTCGTTCGCCAACAAAACACTTACCATCATACCTCTCATCATGTCCAGAGTAGATTACGCCAATAGCATATACCAGGGCATGCCCGAACGACTTCTAAAAAAACTGCAACGCATACAAAATGCAGCAGCCAGACTCCTCCTCAAGCTACCCAGAAGAGAACACATCACACCAGCGCTAAAAATACTACACTGGCTTCCATTGAAACCGCGAATAAAGTTCAAGTCCATGTGCATCACGCACAGAGCAATACACAAACAAGGCGCACTAAACCAACCGACAAGAACACTGAGACCAAGCACCGACATACGCCTGGAACCAAAACCAAAAAAGGAACGTAACTACAACAGCGACGCACTAGAATGCCCACCGCATTAAAACAACGATGAAAATAACACCAACCTCGGCCACTCTCAAAATGGACAAACTCTTAACCCAAAGAACCGATCACACGACAGACCATAAGATGTCATGGGAAATAGCCACAAAAGGAGGTCTCCAGAGACTGATCTCAGACCCAGACGAAAGCCTTAAATGACTCATCCACTCCCCCCCCCCCCCCGACGTACCACATCCACACCGGCAGACGCATTTAGATAGAAAGTTTGTTAGAAGAGTCCATCACACCAGCCCCAGCACCCAAGGAGGAGAATAGACACCCAACCCACATTAATCAATCCATCAGCATTAGAACACCTACAGAGCTTGCTAGAATAGAACGGCGAGGAGCAATCAGAACACTTACAAAGCGTGTTAGAACAGCACAGGGAGCACCTCACACAAACCAAACCCTGCCAGGCGTAACCCTTTTGCCCGCCCTGAGGAGAATGGGAAGATCAGCGAGCGCCACACACGGACAGATCTCTGAGCTTCTGTTAAACTTCATACAACTGACTAACAAAAAACTCAGCATTTCTGCAGACTTATCTCACCCAAAAATCTCACACAACCATCTCTCGCACAACAACCCACACGCACTTCACAACACCGCAACAACACATAAGCAACAACAACAGCACACGAGGACTGACATCGATCCGACACTCGCACTGAAGCTCAGCACCCGGTGTAAACCGAGTTGAAGCTGCCAACAGAACACCACTCCTCTCACTATCCTACTCCCGCTTCACCTACTAACCCATCTCACCTTCTCATTTGCAGATCCGCCAGAGCGCCTGGGGACTAACTCCGTTGGTGACGGTGCGCGGTCCAAATAACTAATATTTAACATTAACAAGCGCCCCATATGTTAACACATATCTATATACTACTTTTAAATTATAATCTCTCATTAGGGCGACATGACAAATCTCATAAAAAAATGAAAGTCAAATCCAAACAAAGGTGGTCTCCAGCTTTATGCCAGGGGAATCGCCACAAAGTAATAAGTGCATAAACAATTAGTTGTCAGCAAAAAGATGTTTCCTGCCGATATGAATCTCACTCATTCCCACTGAAGTATTCATTTCCATAATTAATTTTCTGTATATGTTATTAAGCTCTAAAAATACTATTGATTCTAAAAATTCTATTGCTTGTCAATAAACATCTCTGAAAATGCATAACTTCCCAAAAGCTTTCCAATATGAGACATAATATCACATTTCAAATACATCAAATTACTGTATTCGTTTGCCACAATGATACCCACTATTTACAGAATCAAAATACGGTTCACAAAATGTGGTGCATGGGATTTGGAACCTGCGTGCAATTTTCTCTGTATAAGCAACTTTCAATTTACATATATGTACAACATTCCAGGGTTTGAAATTGCCAGGGGCTGGGAGCTATTGAGATCCTGGTTATAGACAAGGAGAGCCTGGTAACCTTGAAACCAAGCGCTTCCAGGAGCTACTTTTGACTCCTGTGAGACAGGCATGGTATAAAGAGATGACACAGACAACGGATATATATTTCTAAACAAAGCTTTATTAATAATCAGGATGGTGTAACGCCTAACTAACCCTATGCAATGGTGGGCTTTTCCCTGCCTAAAGAAATCTAAGGAAAGTCTGTATATATAAGTCCAAAGCAAAAGTCTGGTTGGGTCAAAACCTATGCTTGTCTTCACAACTATAACAACATATAGTGTGGAAATGTTCTCAACCAAATATAAGTGAATATAAGTGCTCAACATAGTTTCAATGCAACTTAATTTCAAGGAGGTTTGATCACGTCAAGAGGTTACCTTCTGTAGGTTCATTGGCATCACAGTTCGCATCAAAAGAAGTTCTTGGGTTTCGCTTCCCCAAGTTCAAATGTAATCAAGTTCATATCTACTGTGATCTTGAGACTCCCGTCCCCAAGATAAACACTCTCCAGTTCTTTGGTTCTCGGGGTTCCCTTCCCCAAGATTTATACCTAACAGTTAACTTGCTTCCTCTGTTCACAAGAATACCTGATCCGTTTGATCTGTCCTTTGGTTAGCTTCAGCCTGTGCGGTCACAGAGCTGTACTTCTAAATCTATCTTTTCATTTTCGGTCTAGTGCGCCCGAAAATGAAAAAGATGTTTTCACTTAGTACCCCTGGTCTAGACACAGTTGTCAGACCACACTGTCCACCCATCACAGGTCATGAAACCATACGTTTCCCCAAAGCTGTTATACTGTTCCAATGTTCAAGACAACTCTTCACTTCCACATTATTCTTAAAGTGCTTTGCTGATAGTGGGTCACTTGATATACTTGATTGTTCCAGAACGTCTATGCAGTCCCTATCACTTCATATTCTAATCAAGTAACATCTTTCTTTTCATTCAGCATTTCCCAAATGTAACATTTACTTGGTTTGACTTAAACCATGACTTTTCAGCTGCTCAAGATTCAGGAAATGTAGAATTGTGTTGCATTCATCAGGAAAGCACCTTTCATTCCGTTCGGCTTTCGATAAATGTAACTTTAAGTTGTGCAAACTTGAATAACACTTTTTAAGCAGTTTGGTATTCAGTAAACATTGTTTTCACTTGTGTGGGCTTAAGCAGCACCTTTCATGCAGTTTGGTATTCAGCAAATTCAGTTTTCGCTTGGGTGCCCTTAAGCAGTACCTTTCAGGCCGTTCGATATTTAATAAATGTAGTTTCACTACTTCTGTGGAACATTACCAATTCAAGTTCTCTTGGAACGCTACAGCGTTCCTGGCGTCTCCAGACACTGATTGGTTCTCTGTGGCTTCACTCTACGGGTTCTGCCTGAGCAGGAAAGCCAACTTGTCAGTTCGCCGGGTGCTTCATTCAGCACACACCGGCCTTTGTGCTTGGCTCTGCCTCTGCTCGCCAGCAGCACCTGCAATACGCCTTCCCTCACAGAAGTTCCCAGTCCTGAACAGTCACCTAGGCAAGACTCATGATCTTCGTCGGCGTGTTGTCTTCTCGCGCCTCAGCACGACAATTCCTCGGTTCTATTTCCCTTCTGCATCTGTCCCTCTGCTGTGCTTCTGGATTCCAGCACCTTTTATACTCTCTTCTATTACCAACAGGCTGCAGGTGAAATGAGGTATCCTCAATTGCCGGACCCTGTTTGAGTCTATAAGTGTGACATACCTGATATTCATTGCCACATACCTTCAGACCCCTCTTCTTCGTCTCAGTACCAGTACCAGAGAGGTGTTTATAATAGGACATCTGCACTACTCCTAGTTGCCTCCTCTTCTTCTCAGTACTTCGAGGAAAACTATAAGGGAGTATGGAATGAGCCCATAAAGGCTAAGGGAAGGGAGGGTAAGTCAATATCAGGAAAGGGGGGATGCCATGTCTCGCCTTCAGGTTCCCTTTCACCAATCCCCAAGGACCCTCCACTCAGGTGATCCAAAAGTGATGGCCCTTCCCTGGCCACCTGAATAGAAGATCACTGGGGTGTAGATGTGAGAGTACCTTCAGGTTTCTCACACTTCCCAGGCACGTGGTGCCATACAAACATAGATATGAAACATTACCTGTGTAGGTTTGGGTATGTGTATAAAACTGAAACAAGGACATGCTTAAGAGCCATTTAAAGTTTTTTGGACAGTATATAAAAAGGCCTATACAACAGGTTTACCCAATCTTTTTCTTTTAACGAGGGGTCTGTGTTAAGGCTAAGCCTTTCCGAGCACGCTTAGACCAAGGACACACACGGCTGACAAACAAGGAAGTGGCTGTGTGGGTTCGGGAAACCGGAGCACGACGAACATCAGGTAGAATAGGAGCCTCTCTGTTAAGCCGGTCTTCCAAATAAGGCCCGAGTGATGTAACCTCCATCTGAATTCCTGTTGGATTAAAAACACCTGCACGGCAATCAATAAGAACACACCAACCAGGTACCAGGTAAAAAACTCAGCCGTAGTAATTGAGCGACTCTCCTCTGTCCCTGCTTTGCTCACCACATTGAGAAAGAAGACAAGTATCACATGGGTCAAAAAAATACAGTAGCCCGATAGATTACTTATTACCCGTCCTCATGAAGGCCCGGCACTACTAAAGGAGAAGACCAAGGAGGGAGGCGGTCTATCTAATGCCATAGGGGCCGAAATGCACCGCGTTGACATGATAACGTTACAGCTTCATCCACTGCCCAGTATTATCCCCGAGAGGAGATAGGTTGTGAAAAACCCAAAAATACCAATACTGAAAGATGTCAGAAATGTTTGTGATATAGAAACAATGTCTTGCGAATAAAGCCACTCTTTGCTGTGATACTTTTTAGAATGTACAGATATAGGTATATGTTTTGATAAGATGATGTTATATGTTACACCTGTAAGTTTTGTTTTAAACAGTGAGTAATGTTTTAGAATATGGTGAATAGGAACTAAATGAAAACAGTTTAATAAAATATTGTACCCTGTTGGCTCCTATGAATCATACACTCTTTGTCTTGTTTGAAAAATGCCTGGTTTAGTTTAAAGAAGGAATTCCTGCTTGCAATGCCTGCGGGGTTCTAGCGTGGTTTAGGGAATTAGGAATGTATGCCTCCCCATACATAATGCAGGAGGTAGTCTGTGTTCCCTCGCGTTCCCTCAGTATATAAAAGGGACAAAAAGTTAGCGTTTGCATCTTGCGCAAAAGTTGCATTTGCTACACACAATGAACATGCTCTTGGTTCCCCTGGCGTAGCTCCTGCCTAAAGGGTGATGCCCGATACAGAGGAGCTGCATTTTGCTCTTGGCCAACAAATCCTAATTTCGACCCCTGCATTCAATATGTGGGGAACATTCTTTGAAAATGTGTGTGTGTAACTTTCAATCAACTTCTTTTTGTTTGCCTTCCTATTTATAGGTTTTTGGCTGGATATATAATGGTCTCCATTAAAAGATAGAATATTTAAAACCACTTGTCCTTTCACATCACATTTAAGTCTACATGTGCATATCAGGGTAAGGGATTGCATAGGTTTTACACTTTGCACAATTCTCTGTGAAAAAAATGCATTCTCTAAGATACCTCTCATTCACAATACTTTTGATGATTACATCTCTCACTTGAGACAAATGATAAATAATATGTCGAGTCATGACTTCACCATGGTCTTCATCAACTGCTATGTTGGTAGGAGAAACAGATGTTTTAATTTTGTATAATTCTACAGAAACAATATAAATTTAAGTTGCACAAAATGTTGTCAGTTTTTAAACAGCACGTCTCAATATAAACATTAATTTGGCTGTTTGGAAATGAAACCTCACTTGCATTCAGTTTCAATACAGAACACATTGTCATTTTGTCTTACACTGCTCCTGTTAACTAGCATCCTGCTGGTATGCCCAGACCATCCTTAATCCCGGGATACTTTTGTGGGTAATACACCAAGGACAACCTGGAGTTGTATTGGAGCTTCTACTTCAAAGACAGCTTTTCACTTTAGGAAAGGAGCGCAGACCACCTCAGTCTGGATCATCAAGGTCCATTTCAGCTGCCTGTCTGCAAACCAGTTTTCAATATATGGCCTGCTCACCTCTTTCTGAAAGTGCTACTTTCTCCAACCTGCCTGAAAACCAGTCCTCCAGTTGGTATCAGCTCTCCTCAGAAATCTCCTGATTCTCCTGAAATCCTTCTCCATCTGTGATATGATATGATAGGTTATTTATAACACGCTTAATACACAGAGGTTTCTAAGCGCGGACCCGGGGATCGAACCTGTGGTGCTCTGTGTCGTCTTGCTTCCAAGGCGAGCACGTTGATGCTGAGCTACCCTCCCTGTGCGAAAGGTATTACATATACAAAGATTCCTCTTCTAATCTTGTGACTAAGGTGTGGCTATCCACCAATCTTGTGACTGCAAGACCCATCCCATGTATTGTAACTGACAAGGAGGGGGAAAATCACTCCTAATTTTAGGAAGAGCGATTGTGGTTTTGCAACATAGCCGTTTATGTAAATGTGCTAGTTTATTAAGATAAAGATCAATACAATCTACGCATCAGGGACATGATTGAATATGCTATATGTCCCTGTGAGCTGTTTATTAACAGAGATATCATGTTTCATCGCTATACATTGGGCAGATGTGTTGGGTGAAATACATTTTTAACAACAAATTGCAATTAATCTCAAGTTTCCATGATCTTCCATTATAAAGATATAGTTTTTTTTATTGTATTTTGGAGTTAAAATATCGCACATGAACTTTTCCTTAGCTCTTCAAAAGTAAAAATGTGATTTCGACCATAAGATGTTACTGGTGTTGCATCACACATCTCCCATTTTATTAATACATGCCCAGGCTAGTTTAATGTTCCTTTGCACATAACAAAAAAAAATCAACACAACCACAGCTTCATTTAAATCGACTTTTTTATGAGAGGGGTATGAAATTGGTGTGACAGCTCCCTTTCTACTTATACATTAGCTAGTATCTGGTAAAGTGTACTTGGCATGACCTTGAAAACTAGTTTGAACAGAATGATGCAAGTGATTCTTACTGTGTCTTATGGTGGATATTCCTGAGGTTGGGGCAGCTACATGTTCAGGCATTTTTTATTTCAATTTAATCAGAAATGCAGTGTTATTCAAGGTTAAATGAAATGCATGACAATATACAATGGTTGAAAACAAATTATTTGATGTTATAATTCACCAGTGCACCTGCTGCCATGCTCCAATAAATGTTCTGTGGCCTGCACAATTGTTTTACCGGTAAACACACTCCAAATGTCTGACCCTTACCTTGTTACATGTTGCAAACACTCCACCTTCCATAGAGATCTTTTTCTGCATGTTCTTGGCATCGACAACCCAATCTCTGGACAATGGTACTTAAAGTCCCTACAAACGGTTACAGTTTCTGGAATTCCCTTTTGCTTGGTTAAAAAAGTCTCATGGTATTAAGAGGCAGACATTTCATATACAAAACAAGTTTTTTTGGGCAATACCTCTCTCGCTCTATAGAACCACTTTCCGTTCTCAGATGACTCCAGGGGAACTGTCTTTTTATCCATAGTCCCTTACATGATAGGGATCTAACGTCATATCTCAATACATGAAGGCTATGTGGAATGAATGTAGAGCAACTTACAAATTCTCCCCAACCTTTCATCCACAAACCAATGCGCTTGTTGAGTGGATCAACAAGACCTTAAAGGGGATGATAGGTGGCTTGGAAGAGCCCCTGAGGAGAAAGTGGGATATTCTGCTGACATTTCTTATGTTCGCCTACCAGGTGGTGCCACGGAGCGGTGTAGAGTTTAGTCCCTTTGAGTTCATGCTTGGTCAACTTATTAGGGGTCCCCTAATTCTGGTGCCAAAAATCTGAAGGTCAGTCAGGAACTCATGAAGCTCTGCCATTCCCAAAAGGACACTATGACTGAGTACACGTGAGTACACGGCCAGGTCAAATGGTCTGGATCATGGAACAAGTCAAGCCCAGAACCCTTCATGATAAGTGGCCTGGGACCTATGTGGTGCTCGAGGAAATCGGGGAGGCTAACTGCCTCATTGACACCAAGGCCACGAGGCAGAGTCATCAGGTTCTCCAGATCAACCGGATGAATCCCCATTACATTCCCCGGGATGACTTTGTGATGGCTCCAGTCACTGATGATGAGACTGAGGAGACAGATCTCTTCCCAGACTTGTTACACAAAGAGTCCACCGACAGGTCGTAGTCCAGCCCACTGCTCCTCTTTGTACTCCTGCAGAGCTGAAGTCATTTTGCAATAGTGGGTCAGACAGATCTCCTGAAGTGTCATACCCACGATCAGGCAGTCTGTGCCATCCATGTTTATCAAATGTTTCATGTTTTACATAAAACTTGGTGCAGCCGTGGGTCAGATATACATCACTAAAAATGGAGTGACTACTCTGTTTTATCACAGATTTTACAGAGGAAAAAAGCATGCATTCCAAAAGAACCAGAAGGGCACTGAAACCACTTTTTGTTTTTGTATGCAGCTACAAACAATGAAACACACATTGCATGATCTAACAATCAGTTTCATGTAAATGGCTGGAGAAAACACAAACCGAGAATTTTAAAATTAAACTCCTGTAAGGGGTTACAGTGCACTTTTGGTTGATTTGTTTGTTGTGATTATTCATGGCCGTTCTCGGATGCTTTTGGAAAGAGCATCGTGGTTGGAGAACATTGGCTTGCACGTAAAGTTGCAAAGCAAACTTTGTAGGCCCTGCTTTTTTTTATAAAGAAAACAAACAAAAAATGTGCACATGCTCACTACTTTCAAGCTTGCTAAGATTTGTAAACCCCATGAATACCCGTTTGAATACCATACACTGAAGATGCATTAGAAATCAATATCCAGTGTCAACGTGTGCATATTCATATGCAGTGGCGGCTAGTGAATTGTTTTGACAGTAGCTGCGTAAAAAGCACAATGAACAAAGAGGAGTTTGGGAGGAGGGTGCTCCCTCCCCTTCCCCTTCTCGGTGACACAAATAATTGGCTTAAAATGAAGCATTTTGCAACCCATCTTCTGTGAAAAATAGGATTTAAAAAACACTATATGCAATAACTTTTGTAGGGTAAGACATGACAATAAATCCAATAGGCTCCAGGTAACCAACAATGTAAAGGAGCATTTTCCAACACATTTTCATTATACATTTGCCCACAATACCAGTATACTGCAAGTGTAAAAAAAACATTTCCATGTTGGCTGTGTCCAAACATGTTTGTAGAGAAGGAGATGTACACGTCACTCGTGGAGCCCACCCCCTCACCTCTGTCATAGTGGAAGAGCAGCAAGAAAGCACTGTATTGACACCGGATATCATCCCAATAATGCATCGAAGATATGAAAGATGTTATGCGCTTAGACAACCATACCGAATGTACCTGCAAACTGAAGAGGTAGAAGGAAGTCGGCAGGCACCACCAGACGTAGAAGAATTATAAGGAAAGTCTGACAGGTGTAGAGTGACGTCATAAAGAGACGACACAATGACGTATTGAAATCACATACGAATACTCAAAGAATGAAGATGTAACTAAAGTAACAAAGTAAATGAACATGTGGGTACGAAGAAATGATATATATTGTAATTGTAATTGGTTATTTATAACGCGCTTAATACACAGAGGATTCTATGCATGGACCCGAGGATCGAACCTGTGTTGCTCCGCATCGTCTTGCTCCCAAGGCGACTGCGTTGCCCCTGGGCTATCCTCCCGGCCCAACTATACTGAGACGATAAGTAAGAAGAGATGCAGTAAATGTATATACGCAGAAACGCAAGGTAGAAGAGAAATATAGACACTTGCTACAGTAGAAAATATAACACGGGCAAAGCAGCTATGTTGAGAAGCTGGACGTCAGTTTTGTGTAATAGCAAGCTAAAAAAGAGAGACCAAGGCTGCAGAGCTGACAGGCACTGAAATACAAAATCGTGCAAGAACAAAGAATATTTGTTTGGATAAGGATTAATGATGCCACAGTGAGAAGCAACTGCAAAATACAAAAGGAGTCGAAGAAGATAAGCCATATACGTAAGACCTATTCCTATTAGATTAAGCAAAGGAGTAAACATTTGCAAGTGCCAAGTATTGTACAAATAAAAATGAATAAAGCATATGCAAGACAGAGCAACCAAGTCTCCTGAGGCTAAAGAGAGTAATAGCACTCAAATAGCGCTCAGAATAATTGAATAAAATGGCACTTAATAAAATGACAGAATTGACAAATCATGGTCTCCTCACACGTGGTGCAAGACCAGAAGACCTATTGATCATGCTCCAGATGAAGATATTAATGTACACTCACTCCCTTAAAGGTTCCAGAGAAGAGAACAGTCAGCAAGGTCAACTACAAAGAAGAGGCCTTGGCTTAGTGCCTACCTGATGAGATGTTAAGGCTAATTGGCCAAGTGGGCCCGCACCTAGGTTTAATTTTTGCTTATGTGCTGCTAACAAGCCGTTATGTATGTCCAAGGTTGGAAGAGGATGGCAACGAATTAGGATGGCCTATGCAATGGTGGACCATGCATTGTTGCAGAAGCCAATCCGCTGCTGTTAGTCTACTATTATCCGTATTACACATAGTTAGAGGTTATTCCAAGTGTGCCTGCCAGATAAACAGCAGCCAATGATGTTACTAACACCTAAATAAGCTATAGGTATATAGGTTCCCTTAACAAATCCCACCGCCCGATAGCTTTTTTTACTATTTTCCACATAGGATGATGTCATAGCTGAAGCTGACGCACACTGCGATATAAACCCTTTGTGTAATCGAAATGTATTTGAGAGTGAGTGAGCTGTGATTTGTAACGCTTGCCAGATTTTGCTGCTTTATTGAACTGATGATAAAGTAGTACTTTGCGATATTCTTTGAATGTGTCTGGTTATTTGGGCCCGTAATTAGTTGTTATGGTAATCCCATCCAGCTTGATAGGCTCTGGGTGCTAGGCTGTGCCAATATACGCAAGTATATTGGCACAGAACAGTTACACTGGCTCTGCCCACTAGTATTAGTCCCTAACTTCAATAAGAAGGAGAATGCTTGTTCAGTTCTGGCCACAACATTTTGGAACACACTACCCAAACATCTCTGCCTGGAAGTGAACCACCTGACTTTAAAGAAACCGCTCCAGACTTGGCTCTTCATCCAACCATTTTGAAAGAAATCAATGATAATAGCAACTGACTAAAACCTGTAACAGAAAGTTAGGCTACTTTACGACAAGCAATTGTGAAACTCTTTGTAATAACATCCTTGAGAAATCAATTTGATTTATGGATTTTCTGCTGTATGACACTGGTCAGCAACTGAATCTCAGTGAAATCTACAACAAAGAACTAGAAAACGACACTGATCCCTCTCCCACCTCTTTCATCCCTCAACTAACTCCTCAACACTAAAATCTTGAACCTAACATTCACCTCACCCCAGGTCTATTGCACTTAACTGACTCAGACCCTATCCATCTTCCTATCAACAAGTATTCTGTTAATTCTGCATTCCCATACGACTAACGCGCCTGGTCCTTACCAACCACAAAGAACAGCTTTTTTTCTATGGGCAAACAGCTAACATGGACTTCTGACCTTAATCCACCAACATCACATGTTTCTTTATCTGCCTTTTAGCTATTCGACTAATACACCCTGTCCACCTTTCTAACAGAGCCGTGTGCATTGAGGCCAACATTATTGGCAGAAGGGAGCTATATAAGACAACTATACATTACATTAATAATGCCAGTAAGAATGATATGCCACTGCAAGAAAACATGTCCATACTGGTTGTACCAGTAATATTCAGGTACCAACCACTGCATGAACAGTCTATTGCCTTCTTCATCTTTATTACTATACATGTGAAATGCATCCAACAAGGTTCTGATATTATTGGGATGGCGCTTTAATGTAAATCCACATTGTGGCGGGTGCATAAGCGCACACATCACCTTTTTCAACCCTAGAGCAAAACATTTGCTAAAATCTTAATGTCATTATTTAATAATTAAATTGGTCAGTAATGTTCACAGATGGCATGAGCTCTACCAGTGTTTCGCAATAAGGCTGATCAGTGCTGTGTGTGCCGATTCTAGACAGTCTTCTATCAATCACATCATTTAAAAGATCACACAGTAAGGAAGCCCCATTCCTCTTTCGCAGGTCAACGATGGAAGATATACTCCTGCAACAAATGCACCACAGATTTATTCTGGAATCCAAACCCCTAACCTGTACAATTTCTCGCAGGTATCTTTTTAAACGTATTGTTAATACTGCCATTTGCTGTTAAAGTAGTACCTGAGCTTGTGAAAATCTAAGTATAGATCTCAAAGATTTTATTTTTTCTGTCGTTAGCTAGGACCTGCCCTGCCCTTTCCCCCTGCTCCCAAACGGTTTGACTAATGAAATAATGATATCGCCAAGCATGACTATCAAGTTCCTCTTTCAGTGCAGCCCTGGGCTCTTCAAGCGCAATAAATCACTCTTATCCAGTGACAATGCAAAACTCTCTTCTGCAAGCCTCAACTTGGCCTCGAGGTCCTTGACTTTTCTCTCCTCCACTTTCCTTCTGTTTGAATCATAGGCAATATTTGTACCCCTTACACATGAGTTAAATCTATCCCAGATAATAAACCCATTTGAAAATGTCTGCTCATGTCCCTTAAAAAATCCTCTGCCTCATTCCCCAAACATGCAGAAAACAAATGAATAGTGAGATATTGTGCACCTCCCCATGATCACACTGCAATAAATGCAAAATACATCCCTCCCTGTGACCAACGTTCTTTAAGGCTTTAAGTTGGCTATACATCACCAAATATGAAAAATGCACTAACTAGGGTAGTTATTTGGAGGAATGAAATGTGATTAAGTGCCTTGCCTGACAGGTGCTTTAAGCCATCACCAGCTACGTGATACAGGGGCCAGGGGCAGAAAGAGGATGCTCCCTTGGTTGCCCCAAATGCACCAAAGTCATGGGCCAGGCACTTGCCACACTTTCTTCACCCAGACACCAGAACATTTAAGTGATGTACCAAATGCATTTGAAAGCAGCAGTAAGAATACAGGTTTCACAGGCCCTTAAACACAGGCCCAACGGCTAGGAAATTTACTTAGCTCAGAATCCGTTGGCCAGATTATCCCCACAAGGCAGATTTGTGTACCGGCATTGATAGATAAACATTGCCTACTAGGAAAGACGATTCTGGGCAGTATTGAGCTTGCAGAATCTTTGCGCTCCACGCATACACTAGACAAGAGACATTCAATGAGGCAGATAGGCTGTGTGAACCAGCAATTCAGAGGGTGCGCAAACCAATTCCTTGATAACAGACACCCGCAATACAATGCATCGTCGAAATCCATCAATCCTGAATGGACTGCTCCTGTGTGTGAACAAAATTACAGAGGTGAAATCCCACCCAACCATAAGGTACAATATATAAGGAGGACTCAACAGTGCAGACTGTTACCGTCCATATAACCTTCGGTCAGAAGCGTGGCATTTAATATATCAAGCGTTTCTGCTATTCATATTATGTACAATGTTTGAAATTTAGATTACATTTGCTTTATTGTGTGTGTAGCAGTTCAATATAGCACAAACATAGCTGCCAAGCAATTGGGCACGGCAGAAGATAATTAAAACAATTAAAACATGCACTTTATAAAAGCTGATTTATGAACAATCTCATGTGCTCTTAAATAAACTAATGGACCAGAACTGTACATACCGTGGAACGCTATACTCGTTATGTCCAATGTAGGACACCAACCTTCCCTTAATTGCATTGATTTAATTTGTAAAGTTATTGCATGGCAGTGCAACTAGGACTTAACAAATTCCCACTTAAAACTGTGGGTGGTAATTGCAATAATTGAATGCCATTTATTAATGCCAACCTATCTCTTGCATAAGTGGTCTGTATTTAGCCGTATTTTGGGCCTATTCTGAACATAAAACCAAATGTGTGCGCCTGTTGATCAAACCAATTCTGAAATTCTGTACAATAGGCTTATTGCTGCATTTTGAACTGGGGCCCAGTGTCGATTAAAATGATTCCTCTTTTTATTTTGAGTGAATAAAGGAGATCTGGCTATATGGACTGAACCCTCTATAATTGACTATCTTGCATGCCAACCACCATCTGCTATGTTTTATCACAGAGCAAATGTTTTCACACCACAACACATCAATTTTAGCTCTGTTGATGTTTGGCATTGCTAATATGGGATAATATAAAATTGGGTACTTGGTTATAGTCTTGGTGGTTATCCAAGATTATCCCTACAATTAACAGGGCAGAACTGTAAAAACTGTTGTGCAACTGGGGCATCCAAAATTGAGATTTTTCAAGCTTGTTTCTGTAGTAATATCTTGATTCTATTAAAGCAGTATGCCTATTAATACCTTCTAGCTTTTTCAAAGAGCCTTACAGCCCAGTCGCATGCTCCAATACACCAATAGCACCACAACTCAGACACTTAATCACATCAGAACGCCCCTTATTTCTTGAGCAGCACGTTCGGTTCCTTTCGGTGTTCTATGGTTTGTCCCCTGTTGATTCTATTTTCATTACTTTTGGTTGAGTCTTTGCATCTTGGGGGAGATGGAGCTCGGGTAGTTCTGCATCACCTCCATGGGCCCTCCGCACTTCACTTGTGATTTTTATTGGGTCGCTGTGGTCTCGGATAACTCAGTGAAGGGAAATCATTCGGCCTACCTTGCCTCTTCCTTACCCATCCCTCTTTTTCTGGTATAGTGTTGCGTGGCATGAGGTTCAGAGGCAGGATGCATGGAATATTGAAAACATTTTAAGGCAGAAAACCACTGGTGGCTACATTAAATATGCATTCACGCAGCATTTTGAATCAAACTGTTTTGCTTCCTCATTTGATTAGATAGGAGGACAACTATATGTACAGGTTGTAAGAATCCAGTCAGATACATGAGATAGTTGAAGCAAAGACATAGCCAGTATTTTATAAAGTATAGCAGTAGTAAGGAAATATCAGACAAAACATTTAGGGAAATAATCTTAAAGGAACAAGTTACTTACCTGTAACTGTTGTTCTCCAGCATGGGTCTGGCGTGGATTCACATGCTCATGAAGATTCCCCGTCATCAGGCTGGGAATCCTTGGTAAAGAAAAAATCAGTTTCAGTTTCGTTTTTGAACTGTCTTTCTACTAGTAACCAATCACTGGTCTCTGGGTCATACTGCCTCCAGCCAATGACTGCCCTCTACCTAAGCCCCTCCACTGGCAGCCACCTTCAGATTTGGTAGCACGTAAAGTGGCAGTAGGACCAAGAGAAGAGCCACAGAGGGGTAGGAGGGAGTGTTCGCATGTGAATCCATGCCAGACCCATGCTGGAGAACAACAGTTACAGGTAAGTAACTTGTTCCTTCTCCAGCATGGGGTCTGGCATGGACACACATGCTCACGAATACAAGAATACATAGCGGTACACACATGCACAACCATGGGAGGTGGCAAGGCTCAACATTAAGCATTTCATCAACTCAACATTAAGCAACTCTTACCTCCTCACCAGGCCCACCTTCAGGCGAACAGGTTGCACAGCACTGCCTCTGCCCTGGAGGACGCAGTAGAATCTTGTGAAGGTGTGCGTCGACCTCCACATAGCAGCCCTATAGATGTCCATCAGGGGCACACCAGACAAGAACGCTGTGGTAGCAGCGATCACTCTGGTCGAATGGGCTCTCGGACGGCCGGGCAAAGGTCAGTTTGCCAACCGGTGACAATGCACGATACAGCCGGAGAGCCATCTGGAAATGGAATCCTTCGAGAGGGCCTTCCCTTGGTTCACAGGTCCAAAGTTCACAAACAGTTGTGATGTCTTCCGAAGGCTCTTTGTGCGGTCCATGTAGAACTTCAGCGCTCTAGCTACATCCAGCGAGTGCAAAGTCCTCTCAGCCGGCGACGAAGGCGACGGGAAAAAACAGGTAACACCAAGGGCTCGTTGAGATGGAAGTCCAACGGCACGTTGGGCATGAAGGAGGGGTGCGTCCTCAGCAAAGTCAGGTATGGAGGTTTACAGGAGAGGACCTGGATCTCTTCCACTCGTCATGCAGAAGTGATGGGCACAAGAAACGCTGTCTTGGACGACTGGAACTTTAACAGTGCCGAATGCAGCGGCTCGAATGGAGGCCCCATGAGCCTGGTCAGCAGCACGTTGAGCTCCCACGCTGGGGCCGGAGCCTTCATCGGTGGGAACGATCGGAACAGTCCTTTCATGAACTCCTTCACCAGGCGATGAGACCATAGTGACGAGCACCCAAGAGTTCTGGTGTAGGGGGATATAGCCACCAGATGGATCTTGATGGAGGCATGCGCCAGCCCCGCCCTGGCCCGCAATAGCAAGTACGGCAGCACTTGAGGGGCTGTAATCCGCAGAAGGTTAATCTTCAGTGCACTGCACCAGGCAGAGAACCTCTTCCATTTGAGCCCATAGCACCTGAGAGTCGAGGACGCCCTGGCCTTTTCAAGCACTTCCTTGCAGTCTGCCGGGATATCGTACCCTCCGAACTCTAGTGCTGCAGGAGCCAGGCCTGCAAGTTAAGTGACCCCGGGTCGTGGTGGAGGATGGCGCCTCCTTCTTTGGCGAGAAGATCGGCGTCCGTCGGTAGTTTGACTGGGGGGGGGACGCTGACATGTCCAGAAGGGCCACGAACCAGATCTGTGTCAGCCACGCCGGTGTGACAAGGATCATCCTGCACCGGGACTGTCTGAGTTGACTGATGAGTCGCAGCAGCAAAGGTGGGAACGCATACAGGAACAGCCATCCAAGGGGAATGAAAAGGCATCGCCCATGCTCCCCGGCTGGGGAAGCCTGATGGCGAACTTCCGGCACTTGGCGCTCGTCACCGTTGCAAACAGGTCGATCTGGGGATTGCCCCATCGTCGGAATAGGAGATCCACTTCATCCTGCCGCAGCTTCCACTCGTGGCACGAGCGCAGCTCCCTGCTGAGTGAGTCGGCAATGGTATTCTTTATTCCTGCCAGATGGAAGGGTACCAGAAACATCCCTTGGGCGATGGCCCAGTGCCACAGATCCTGGCCTTCCTTGGATAGGGCTGGGGATCTGGTGCCTCCCTGCTTCCGGATGTAGAACATTGTGGGGGTGTTGTCGGTGACGATCCTTACCACCTTGCCCTTGAGGGATGGAAGGGAAAGACCTGAGGGCCCAGAACACAGCTCGGAGCTCCAGGACATTGATGTCTAGTGACCTCTCCTCCGAGCGCCAAAGGCCTCTTGCGTGGAGATCCCCGGTGTGCGCTCCCCATCCCTCTAGGGAGGCGTCCGTCGTCACGGTTTCCTGATGTGCCGGGGTCTGGAAGTCCATGCCCGCCGCCAGATGCGCGCGGGTGCCCCACCACTGGATCGGTTGCCGGAAAGTCTCATTGAGTGAGATCCTGTCTTCGAAGCTGCCCGCCGCTTGCATCCAAAGGCGTCGAGGAACTCCTGTAGTGGTCACATCCACAGTCTGCACAGGCGCACGAGGTAGATACACGAGGACATCATGCCGAGCAGGGACTTGATGGACCTCACCCTGACCTCGTCCATGGTCAACAGCCGTTGTACTTTGCCCAGGATGGCCTTCGTCCTTTCCTCCGATGGAGAAGCCCATCGCGCCACTGTTTCGAACCTGGCTCCCAGGAACAGGGCAACTTGCGATTGTACCAAGTGGGATTTCGCGAAGTTGATCGAGAATCCCAGATCCGTGAGCAGTTGGACGGTCTCCGCTGTGTGATGAACTGCGGGTTTTCTTGACTTTGCTCGGATGAGCCAATCATCCAGGTAGGAGTAGACGTGGATCCCCTGCAGGCGCAGCCGCACCGCCACTGGTGCGAGGCACTTGCTGAACACCCTGGGCGCCGAGTTCAATCCGAAGGGAAGGGCCTTGAACTGATAGTGTCGCCTTGGAACACAAATCGCAGGAATTTTCAATGTCCTTTTAGAATGGGGATGTGAAAGTAGGCATCATCTAAGTCCAGCGACGATATGAAGTCGCCCTCTCCAGCTGTCCCAGCACGTGCTGGAGGGTGACCATCCGGAACTTCTGTGCCTTGATGTATTTGTTCAGTCGTCGCAGGTCCAGGATGGGGCGCCATCCTCCTTTCTTCTTTTTCACGAGGAAGTACCTTGAGTATACTCCGGAGCCCCGGAGCCTCTTCGGGATGAGCTTGATGGCACCTTTTTTGAGCATCGCCCTTACCTCCAATAGCAGTTGAGGGATGTGATTTTCCTTCCTGGCCACGGGTGGAATGCGGGGGCACTTTTTTAGAAATTCGAGGGCGTGCCCCTAGGCCAGGGCATCCAACACCCAACGGTCGGTGGAGATGGACTCCCACACGCTGACGAACTTCGCCAGCCGGCCTCCCACTGGGGTGCTTCGTGGGGGCCTGACACCGCTGTCAGTTCAATCTTGCTTGGAGGACGCCTTGCCCTCCCTGGCGACGACGGCGGGGTCCACCCGACTTGCCTCGTCCTCTATAGCCTTCCTGCGACAAGGAGCGGGCCGCTTGGCGGTACGTAAAGGAGCCACCGCTGAATCCCTTGGAGGCACCCCGCTTGCCTCCGGTGCTCCGAAAGGACGGCCTTCGTTGCCGGAGAACAGCTAGGGCCTTAGCTGTCTCCGTGTCCGCCTTGATGGCTTGGAGGGACGCACCCCTTGGCATGTTGCCCCAATTCGGTTCCTTAAAGTAACCCAGTAGCCATAGTCTCCGGCCACAACCATTAACCCCACCTCACTGTATTGGTAACATTCCAAACGATGGAGTGACAGGTGACTAGGACTCTCGCCGGTGCCGCCGTCGCTCTCGTCGTCACCTTCGTCGGGATCCCTCCCGTGGGAACGGGCCTCTTCGACGCCCTTGTCGAGGCCCTCTAAGACTTCTACCAGCTCCTCCTCAGATGCTGTATCTGTGTCCACAATGGCCACCACCCCCCCTCTTTTTTCCCTGGGGTCTTCACGCGGGTCTTTTCGATGGGTCTGAAAGAGGCTTGCCTCCGCGGAGGCAGGGAGACTCTGGGCCCCGAGGTCGCCTCCACTGGTGTAGCCTCCACAGGCTGCGCCAGGGCCGCCGCGACTTCCTCGATAGAGGCCTTGGCCGGGTGAATCAAGGCCTTTATCACCTTGTGTGGGCCTGTGGCCTTCACCTTGGGGGGAGGGTCACCGCCTCGCTCCCCCTCGGCCGGATCCTTCGAGCTCAACCGGGGCCTCTCCAGAAGCTTCGCCGGGTTCTCGGCCTTCCTCTTCCCGGAGCCAGAGCGTTGGCTCGTGGTTGATGGCGCTGGAGAGGGTGCGCCCTGCCTGGCAGCCGAGGAGCCCGACCGTTCGGCGCTCCTGGTGCCGCGGACACGCAGTGCTTTGCCTTCTGTTGGGACCCCGTTGCCGGGGCGCCCTCACAGGACTTAGAAGACCGCTCAGACTTCTTCTTCTTCTTCTTCTCACCTGACGGGCTCTTTCCTTCCAGCCAGCTGGAGAGACGAAGGTGTCGGTCCCTGATAGTCCGTTCCGACATGTTCCTGCAAAATGCACAGTCCTTCTCCACGTGCGTTTTCTCCTCATGAAGGCAGTAGAGACATTTCGGGTGCTCTTCCTCCTTGAACACATTCTGCAGCTGGCATCCAAGGCAAACCCTGAACAGCTTTCCAGGCGTCGAGCTTCCTTTCTCCTGGGCCATGTTCGGGTAGGCCGCAGAAACTTCTGGACTCCTCCAAGAAGCGTAACTTGACGAAATCTTCACCCTTGAGGGGCGTAGAAAAATCTGACACGGATCCCCGTTAATCGGATGTAGAGACGGTGGAGCTTGAGGGTCTATTTGACCAAAAAATTTGAAATTCTCTTTGAAAAAGCGCAAAAACGCAGCAAAAGCTCGAGAGCTAAACACGAGGACTCCCAACACTTGAGCGTGCGGTAAAAATCTGAGGATGGCTGCCAGAGGCAGGGCTTAGGGAGAGGGCAGTCATTGGCTGGGGGCAGTATGACCCAGAGACCAGTGATTGGTTACTACTGAGAAAGACAGATCAGAAACGAAACTGATACTGATTTTTTCTTTACCGAGGATTCCCGGCCTGACGACGGGGAATATTAATAAGCATGTGAATCCATGCCAGACCCCATGCTGGAGAACCATCCTTCTTCTGTTCTTCGGGGCAGAGCTGGAAGAGCTCAGATGCCCTGGCGATCATGGCGTGGAAGGAGCCAATGTCGGCGCGAGGGGAGGCCCGAGCGGGTGGTGATGGAAGGTCCATTCCGTCATCGCCACCGTCGTCATCCGTCCCTGCCGTGGGCATCTCTGTTCCCGTCTCATCCCTCGGAGTAGGGGAAGGACGTGAAGGCTGTACAGGCTGTACAGGCTGGAAAGGAGGAGGGGGATGAGTTCTCCTCTGCTTGTTCGGTGGGCTTCCCGATGGTCCAGGCTCTGCTGGATCGTCCGTGGTGGGTAAGGGCAACCTTGTCCTTATCTCCGTACACAAGGCCTGAATAGCCATCAAGATTGCCCCCAAGTTGTCTTGTGGCATAGACACCAGTTGCGACGGAAGCGACGGTTGGGGAATAGGATCTCCCGTCCCCTCCACAGCTCGTGGTTCCTCATCGGCACCGCCATCG
The DNA here is from genome assembly GCF_040938575.1 of Ambystoma mexicanum. Taxonomy (NCBI): domain Eukaryota; kingdom Metazoa; phylum Chordata; class Amphibia; order Caudata; family Ambystomatidae; genus Ambystoma; species Ambystoma mexicanum. The sequence continues at coordinate 405,803,309 of NC_090941.1, forward strand.
CTTTCTTCGTCCGCCTCGTCGGGAATCCTTCCCGTAGGTCCGGACCTCCTCGAACTTCTTGTCCAGGATGTTTGCGACGCCAGCCAGCTCTTCTTCAGAGGAGGTATCTGTGTCTGTAATGGCCACCCCCCCCCCACTTTATCCGCACAGGGTTTCATGGGGGTCTTATCGATAGGCTGAAAAAAGGATTTCCTCTGCAGTGGCAGGGAAACTCTAGGCCTAGAGGTCGTCTCCACTGGGATAGCCTCTGCAGGCTTCGCCAGGGCCGCCACGACTCCCTCGATCGAGGCCTTAGCCGGGTGAATCAGGGCCTTCGTGACTTTGGGCGCACCTGAGCCCTTCACCTTGGGGGGAGGGTCACCGCCTCGCTCCCCCTCGGCTGTCTCCGTCAGGATCGACCAGGACTTCTCCCGAAGATTAGTCGGGTTCTCTGGTTTCCTCTTCCCCGAGCCAGAGCGCTGGCTCGTGGTTGATGGCGTCGGTGATAATGCACCCTGCCTGGCAGCCGAGGAGCCCGACTGATCGGTGCTCCCGGTGCCCGCGTACTTGCTGTGCTTTGCCTTTTGTTGGGCCCCCCTGTCGCCGGAGCGCCCTCAAAGGTCTTAGAAGACCGCTCGGACTTCTTCCTCTTCTCACCTGCTGCTGGGCTCTTCCCCTCCAGCCAGTTGGCGAGTCGAGTACGACGATCCCTCATCGTCCGTTCAGACATGTTCTTACAAAATGCACAGTGCTTCTCCACGTGTGATTTGTCGTCGTGAAGGCAGTAGAGGCACCGAGAGTGCTCATCCTCCTTAAAGACGTTCTGTAGTCCGCATCCAGGGCAGCTCCTGAATAGCTTGGATCCAACAGGCGTCATGCTTCCTTTGTCCTGGGCCGTGTCCACGCGGGGTAGGCCTCAAAGATCTTCTGGAATCCTCCGCGAAGTGGAAACACGATGAAAAGGTGCCCTTGAGGGGCGTAGAAAATTCAGAAAATGGGTCCCCGTTGATCGGAAGTAGTCGATGTAGCTTTAGGCTCGATTAACCGAAAATATAAGAGTAAACTCTTCAGAAAAAATACAAAACGCAGTAAAAGCTTGAGAGCTACAGCATGAGGACTCCCAACACTTGAACGTGCGGTAAAAATCTGAAGATGGCTGCCAGAGGAGGGGCTTATGTAGAGGGCAGTCATTGGCTTGGGGCAGCATGACCCATAGACCAGTGATTGGTTACTAGTAGAAAGACAGTTCAGAAACGAAACTGAAACTGATTTTTTCTTTACCGAGGATTCCCAGACTGATGACGGGGAATATTCATGAGCATGTGATCCATGCCAGACCCCATGCTGGAGAAACATCAATATTGAGGCGTTTCATTTTATTTAAAACAGAAATTGAGCTAAACTGACTACCCTTTTATTTTGCTAGCACAAACACATTATTCGAGGAGACTGAATAAGTGCACATTAACAATGCGGCACAATTGTTTACTAATCAGACATGTGGTGGACAGAGACAATATTTGAAGACAGTGTCAACCGCCCCCAAACATTTGAAACATCAGATCACACATCAGGATACTAGGGGGCACATTTTGGATGAGCGGTAATGTAAACGGAATACACAAAAGCCTTGCGTGAGGCTTTTATACATTCTGTTTACGTCACAGCACATTTCCCGCAATTTGTATGGTGTGGAGTGCATTCAAAGGTCCCAAACAGAAGTCCCTTTCACATGAACAGCAGGATTTTAAACACTGAAACAAAAACGGGATGGCCTTTGTTTTTATTTTTCAAGTAAAATTCAAGGGCCATGTGGAAAAGGGGCCTACCCGTCATAAGCCAAGGAAAAGCAGCATTTTAATTTACAAAAGAAGGAACACAGGATTTTTAAACAGTGACACATAAACGGCTTGCAGAGGTGTTTGTAAATACATGTAGTTAAAATGTGAAAATGTATCACTGCTAACAGAAAAATGTCAGAAAAAACATGAGGTGCGGGTTGACCAAAAGCAATGTATATTATGTTTCACAATCAAAACTCCAGTGACATTTGAAAAGCCACTTGTTTTCATGGAAAAATGCCAGCCCAAGACAAAACCTAGGTTTCTGGATGATATGGGTGGAGAATACAATTAGGAATATGGTGAATAACTTACATATTCATAACTGTTATGATTTTTATGGAAATGGCAGAAACGTTACACATGGCCATGCTACATGGTACGAACCTGGTGGTCGGCTTATCTAATTCCCCATGGTTAGCTGAATCAGAAAATATGTATATTATGGTAATTGCTAGTAAAATGATGAAGTTGTGATACATAACTAGTTTTTGCCAACAATCTGAAAGGAGAACAAATGGGAATTGCCATACGTTGCTCCAGACCCCTAAACCAATCCTGACTTGGAGGCTGGGTTTGGGAGGAGAAGGGTAACTGTCCAATTCTAGTTGCAGGAATGAATGCATGGTACTTCCCCAAGATTGTAAAATTGGTAGTGCCATCACTACTATATAAGTGGGACTGCACTAGGACAGAGGGACACAGAAACAGGAGACAGAATAGAGACAGACCAGCAGGAAGGCTGCTGAAACTTACCATCTGACAGCTGTAAGGAAACGCCAGAGTAAACTGCTGAGACTGTATCTGGGTGGAGCTGCCTATTTCTAGGAAGACCTCAAAGCTGGCTGGGTCCTATAGTGGAGAGCGGGAGGGCATCTTTGAGTGTGGAGTGACCAGACCCCTGCCCTATCTTTCCAGAGTGTCCTGAGGTGCAGCTGGCTATCCTGAACTTTAAACAGAGGCTTTCTGTGTAAGCAGAACTGAGCCCTGGGAAACCAAATGGTGGGGGTCTCTTTGCCTAGAATGCGTTCCCTTTATAGTGGGGGGGGCAACACTGTGTAGATCCTTAGCCTATTTAACTAAAAATATTGAATTCCCCATTTGGCAGAACACTACGTGGAGAATTTAGTTAAAATTCAAAATGAAAAAAGCTTACTTCCCAGTGTCCGCTGAAAACTATAGCCCATGATTTAATTGGGTAATACTTGTTGTCCTGCTGACCCCAACTTCGTTAACGAAGAGGGGTGTCTTTGTTCTTAAGTCAGTCCAACCTTCATATCCAGCTTCACCAACACAGGCCTTTCACTGGAGGGGGGTCTGAAATCCAAAATTCCACAAATCATTCCAATCTTTCTGTCCTACTTCCCCAATACAGACCACAGTGAGGGTGCGGGGGTGAGGGGTGGTGAAAAACAAACCGCTAAATCACCCTGTGTATATTTTAAACCAAAAGTGTGGGCATAATCAGATTTGCCATATGTATTTGTACCAATCTTGAAATCCTACTGCTAGTTTTTTTAAGCCTGCAGGAAAATCAAAATTGCACAATACATGATAATTGCTTTTGTTATTAATCAGTGTCATTATTTCTTGAAGTGAAATTGGTAGCAAGTGTAGAAATGTGATTTTGTTCTTTTCAACTCACTTTTGTGATTTATTTATGCTGAGAGAAGTTGATTGTGTTGTGCCATGGATAAAGTGGTGTTTGACATTTTCATGCTAATTCCTATTACTTTTATTTAAATAAATACCAATATATTTCCCATGCACCGGCCTGGTTATTGGATCATTGTTAGCTGCTCAGGGGAGAGGGATGCAAGGGGCATTATATGTGTCTGAGATAGGGCTAAAGAAAAGAATCTGTTAAACAGTTTGTTGCACAACACCTTGAGTGGGGTGGGGAGGGAGGGTACTGCTCGTGTTAAGGGTGGTCTCTCAAACCGTTACAATGGCAGAGAGGAGGGACAGAACACAACTTGCGTATCCGCCACTCCATTCCTCTCAGCCATACAAATACTCCAGCATTTTGCCGGCATGCATTTTCATACCGGCGCAAATGCTGGGGATCCATATGGAGTCCGACAGCTTTTTGTACTAGCAAAAAGCATGTAGACTCCACAGGGATTCATTGTAAACACTGAGGCCATAGCTACATGTCAGAAGGCGTTTGCTTCATTTGTTCGCACAGTGCTAAAGGGAGGGCAAAGGCAGCATACACGCTTGCATGCCGCCTTTTCCACTCTGCTGTGCAGATGATTAATATTTGGCAGCGGGGACCTGGCTACGCCAGAATGCAAACGTACCAGGTCCCTGCAGCCAAATTATGTGGAGCAATAAAATGAGCTCTCATGTGTTGAAAGGGCTAGGGAAAAAGAGGAGGAAGGTTGAAACATACCAGCATGACAGTTTATAGTTTAAAACATTTGATGCTGGCAAGTCTCAAACTGAACTGAAAACAGACAGAAAAGATTCCCTTCCTTTTTATCCCTGTTATATGAAAAGAAAGTTCTAAATTCCGCTTTAGGTAACTTGCATAGTGGCAACATATTGGCAATTTCTTCAACAATGTATTTGAATGTCCAATACACAATAATTTAGTAATTGTATACATAGTAGTGTCATGCCCACTATTAAGTGAACAAATAAATATCCGCAAAAACGTATTAATATTAATATCTTTATTAAATACCTGAAGAACTTTAAATGAACCAGAAAGCACCACCTGATTATCCGCTGCACTTAAGTGCCATTGCTTATCGAAAGCAACATGCATAAACACATTTAAAACTTTGCTGTCCATACCAGATCGAACACAAATAAGAACTTCAGATGAGAAATAAACAGAGTATCAATTAGCATGTTTTGGCATACAGCTAATTCAAATATTACATATTTATAATGTATCCGTCAGTTACTGCTACACGTTTAAGATAGATGAATTTAAAATCGAGTTTTGTCGTTATTTCTCACTTTCACAATAAGTAACGAACGCACTTGATTATTTCACACCTTCATGCCGTGTTTGCCTGGTACAATCAAATATTTAAACAAACTATTACAAAGATATGAAGAGGGGGGGTTGCAAATACCCAATTATTGGTTTGGAAGATATTGGGCTTCAGACAGATACACGCACCTAGCTACACTGAGGGCAGCCACGGGATCCAGGTGCCTTACATAGCAATGCACGATATGAATGAGTAACCACTTGGCTGAGGGATAGACAAGAGGGACATGTAAAAGGAGAGGAGTGCTGTCAGAGTAGGAATGGGAGAGTGAAGTGGAGAATGGTCTGGGGAGCAGTACATGATATTGCTTGTACTTTCAGACAATTCAGACCAAACTGCATATGGACTATGATCCGAGCATGTGGACGGTCATTTTTATATGGAAACCGTGTGAAAAGGTGCATTTGGAATAGCACAAAGACCTCATCAGACTTCTGACCAGGAAAGGCAAAAAGGAGGAATCCAAATGGTGGTCGTGTGCCTCCAATTGAGGGTTGAAAGGATCTGGTTTTAAGCCGCGCAAATAGGACTTTTTCTTACCTAGGTGGGGGAGGCAGTATACAGACAATCACGTCCGTAATGCATTGACCCTACTGGGCATCTGCGCAGAATATGACAAAGAATATTCATTTATGAATACAATTAATGAATACATTAATATATGTACAGAAGAATTGAGCAATTACTGAATATTTGAAAGATTTCAAAGCCACATACGTGGATATTGGGAGTGCAGCCCACACCGCTGGCTTCATAGCCAAGGTCTTTCTTTCACAGGATGCAGGCATGTGGTCATAATCGGTGGCTGCCAGTTGCCATATTGGAATGGAACCGGCGTAGGGCAACAAGCACAAGTGACAGACATTTTCTAACGAAATTAAGATCTTACACAACGACTTCATACTCATAGGAAGTATGAACACTTTTTGCTGTAGAGACTGGCCAGCATAGCTTGAGTCCATTTTTTGCCACAGCATTCCTTCAGACCGAGGACTTTTGGATCACATATCAATGCAAGAAATATTGAATTAATTTAGTAAGCAACCAAATGATCGTGGGTTGTAAAAATAATCGTATTAAGGTTTCTAGCCACCAGTTGCCAGCCTGTTTGATACTGGTGCCTGCTACTAGCAGCTGGTTGATTGAGGGACCAGATAACATTCCTGGTAATCCGTTTTGTGTGTATTCCTGGGGGGTGCCCGCAGTGCTACACGCTTCTTTGATGCACATCGCTTAGGTCTTTGATCCCATTGTGGACTTCGCATAAACGGTGTTCTAGGTATGCTGCAATGCCATGCAGATTTTTCGGAAACTTTGATTGCACTGAAACGTTGAACCGCTGCAATGTTTCCTTGTGGGGGCTGCTCCCGTAGTTTCATATTGGTTGTCAGCGCTTTTTTTTGTCCATTTCAGGCCCAAGTTAAAGCGCTTCCACCATAGTGCTCTTTGTGGAACAGTTTGCAGTGGGAAGTTGCATCAATAGTATAACATCCGGAACGCAGCTTTTCTTTGTTAAAAATGTCTTAAGTGGTAGTTTCGCTGAATTTCCTTGTTTTTGTGATAGTACGTCAGAATATTTTTGTAATATTCCACCAGTCCAATTCTGTTGAAATGATAAAGCTTTGGCTCTTCATGTCAAGATTTTCTCGTCCCAATTTTAAATGTCTGAAAAACAATCACATAAACACAGTGTGCTAAAACACAATACTCACAAGCCATTTAATCCAAGGCAATATTTTTGTTTTACCCCCACTATATGCCTAAAATGAAGCCTAGCACAGACAGATACATGTTTTATATTTGGAATACCCAGTTGAGAGTTGTACTTGTATAAATTAGTTCATTGACCAGCTCAGTCCTCGTTGTCTAAAGAGTTTACAAAACCAAAATGTTCATCTTTATTATCAAGTTTACTAACCATTGAGATCACATAGTGTGTCAATGAAGGTTTCAAATGACAATTACACACATATTGGACATTTTAGCAATTTCAATGTGCCATTAAGATTACATTCTAGAGAGAGCATATGGAATAACAGCTGTGGGGAGAAGACACAGAGAAGAAGCATCTCGGATTTCGAAGAGGCTGCTTTGCTTGCTGCTCAGGACCCTCTGATTGTTAAGTCAGGCAGGCAGGTGTATGTTGATGATATGCAGATGTACTTTTATGCAATATAAACATTTTACTTACCTTCAGTAATGCTCTTTCCTCCCAGAGATTCAAAATGTTTTGCAATATCGCCGACAACAGAGCTGTCTAACCACACACTGTCTGTGCGCGAGTGTGTATGTCTACAAAAGCAGCTTATGGCACTGATCCATCCAATTTCCGTTCCTTGTGACAGAAATGCCATTATTATTCTGACTTACAAACACCACATTCACCTCAGTATGTAACTCCCCTATGGACAACTTCAACTCGAAAATTCACAACATAAGACCAGTCGTCCCCTCCACAGTCCCACTTCTACCCGCTACTCCCAAACATTCCAAAAACAAGGACACATTCCATCGACCACGACACTCATTCTCACAGAAAACCTCTTGGAATTTTTTTGCCCACCCCAGCTGCATCCAACTGTATCACAACTCAGGCTCCAAGCTGGCTTAACATCATCAATTACTGTCTCTCACATGGCCCTATCCCCTCACACACAAAAAGGACACATCTCCACACTCCCCACAAAAACATCCCTGAAAACAACCATCTGATCACTATACTGCCATACTTTGCCATAATCATGAAATATTTTTCCTGAGTCAACTCCAAAACATAACCACATAGAACCTCCTCAACCCCTTCTAATCTGTCATTTGACCTGGCCAGCGCACAGAGACCGCAACACTTCACATCCTCGATGACTTGCACAACATCAATGCCAAATGATACAGCCCTCTCTTTGTTCTCTTGGACCTCTCCGTAACCTTCAACACTATCCAACAGGATGAAATTCTTAGGCACACTTTTTGACTGGTTCCCCTTCTTTCTCACTGACACGACACACTTTGTCTCCTTACAACCCCCCCTTTAATGACCTCAGCCTTGTTAAGTACCGGGTTCACAAGTATCCTTCCCGTCTCGCCAGCTCTTCAACTCATATGTGGAATCCCTTAAACAGACCCTTAGCAGCCTCAAGTTCCATTCCATTGTCTCCAATACGCAGGCACACACACATACTTACAGATCTCATCCCTTCACACTGTCAAAGGCTATCTCACCCCACTCCCACCTGGATGGCCACCCCTTTCTCAAACTCAACCCTTCTAAAAAGGAATACCTCTATCTGCACCCACAAGGCACACACCCAACCGCTAACACTGGATCAAACAACTCAAATCAACCCAACTATATCCCTCTCCATACCTGTCAAATCCCTAATCTGCCATCACCAAAACATGCAATCTACAACTACAGATCCAAGTAAGCTGAGAGGCATCCTTCCCCCTGATGTCTTCCGCATTGCAGTGCAAGTTGGAATATGGAAACAGTCTCCGAGCTGGACGCCCTAAAAGGATCCTTTCCCCCCCTGCAAGCCATCCAGAATGCTGCGGCAAGAGCTATTCTACACCTGCTCAAACATTCACACATCACCCTAGCTCTCTCCCAACTACACTGGCTCACCATACCAAAGAGAATTGCTTTCAAAGGATTCTGCATTGTATACAAAATCATCCACTTCATATTCCAATCCTACCTCCTCCATCGCCCACAAAAACCTATGCATTTCACACTTCAAACTAACATGCACACCAAAGCAACAATTCACCCACTGGGCACCCAGAGCATGGAACAGCCAACCACTCCAAATCCGCACTGCCCCCTCCACCACCCCTGATAAAGCCTCCAAGCATACCTCTTTTCCCATACCTAATCTAGGCACTCCACCTCCTCTGCCACTGCCTGTCTATCCTGTCTTCCTACCCCGTTCTGAAACATTTAATAACTTTTTTCCCCCCTCCCACTTTTTGAACTTTGGAACCTTGTAAGGCACTCTGAGGATTTCAGGGTAGAGCCAGTGCTGGATACAAATGCTAATAAAATAAAGGTTGGCATAGATTACAAGGAACCAACAGAAAGGCTCGAAATTAAGCAGGAGCTAAACAGAGCTTCTGGATATCAAACATAAACCGATGACCAGGAGCAACCAGTGTGGATTGAGGAGCTAGGACATAGCGTTCCCAAATCTAACTCCTACATCAAATGCAAGCTTCTAATTTTTTCCGTTACTTGTGTCCCCCTTGTGCTTTATATGTTCTATAGATGTGTCCTATGTTTATGGTGTAAAATTCACATAGGGCACTAGTTGGCCTGCAGAGCCAAAAGTGGCTCCTGGTAGCTGTTGCTGTCAAGCTGACTAGGCTCTTCTAGAGGGAGGCCCGGGCCGAAGACACAGATCTACCCCCAGATCATTTCTTAGAAAAACGACTGACCCTGAGGAAGTTAGAGGTAGAGGAGAGAAGAGCTCGAGAGGGGAGGTATTTGCAGAGGGATAGCTGAAGGTATTTTTGACCCAGGCCCCAGAAAGCCTTGTGGACAATGCAGAGGGGTTTTGAATTTAATCCTTGCATCCACAGGGAGCCAATGGAGAGATTTGATTTGAAAGTGACTTTGAGGATGACTTTATCCTTATGGAAAACGGTGTAAGGAGGCTTACAAGAAAGAGCCTGCAACTCACTCACCCTGCAGGCTGATGTTAGAGCCACTAGTAGGACTGTTTTTAATGTAAGGAGCCTTAGAGGACATTAATGTAATGGCTCAAATGGAAATCATGTGAGAAATGTTTATACCAAGTTTAAGTCCCACACAGGAACATGAAACTGGACTGGAGGGTACACGCTGGTGAGACCCTTTACAAATTGCACAATCAATGGTATCTTGAAATAAGAGACCTTGTCAGAGGAGCGTTTAAAAATGGAAAGCGCAGCCAGGTATCCTTTTATCGTTCCAATCTGGAGCCCCAGATTGGCTAAATGCAACATGAAAGAAAGCACCGTAGGCGTGCCACACAGGAATGGAGCCACATTCTTATCCTTCCACCAATTACTGAATTTATTCCAACAAAACCCGTACAAGGATTTGGTTGCTGGCCTTCTGGCCGAAAGCAAAATCTCCATTACATCTTCCGGGAGGTCCCAATCCTTATATCTCAGCCTCTCAGAAACCATGCGTGAAGGCTGAGTGTTTTGACCTCTGGATGGAGAACCCAACCTTCCTCTTGCGAGAGAAGATCCTCTCTTTGTGGAAGACGTTTTGGAGGGCAGATGGACATGTCCATAAGGTCTGGGTACCACATCCTCCTGGCCCAATTCGGAGCAATTAGGATCATGTTTTTTCTGAACTTTCTCAACCACCTGATTATGTGAGGAATCACAGGGACTGGAGGAAACGCGTACAGGAGTGGAAATTCCCAGTCCACTACGAACACGTCCCCTAGAGCTCCTCTTGGAGGAAATTCCCTTGAGCAATACTGATCGCACTTCCGGTTGACACTGGTTGCGAAGAGATCCACTTGAGGGGATCCCCGAAGTGTGAAGATCTCTTGAAGGACTTCCTGAGCTAGTTCCCACTCACTGGAGACTTTGCCCTGCCTGCTCAGAGTGTCTGCCGCCGTATTCTGCTCTCCGGCTAGGTGAACTGGCGACAGAGAGATTGTTTCTTGTATTGCCGAGAACCAGAGCTGCGTTGCCTCTCTGCACAGTGGTAGTGACCCTACCCCACCTCTTATCAGGACATTCTTTCCCCGTACAGAGGGCAGAAAGGCCTTCAGCGCTAGTCTGATTGCCCTCAGCTCCAAAAGGTTGATGTGTAGTTTGGACTCCGATGGAGACCAACGACCGCCGATTGTCAGATCGTTGGTGTGAGCTCCCCACCCCGTGAGTGAGGCGTCCGTCACTGTCGCTATCTCCGGCCATGGCTGCCAAAAAGATTCTCCCTTGAGAATGTTGTCCTTGCAAGCCCACCAAATCAGGTATTGAGCAACTCAGCTCGGAACTTGCAGTTGATCCGACATATTCCCTGAAAATTTGGACCACTGTGTTCTGAGAGCCCATTGAAGGGATCTCATTCTCAATCGGGCTTCTGGGACCAGGAAAATGCAGGATGCCATGAGACCGAGCAACCTCACAAAATCGAATGCCGGAAGATGTTGGGCATTCTAGAATTTTGCTACCATCTGCTGCATGTGTTGAGCTCTCACCTCGGGAGGAGAGGCTTTCCCTGAGGAAGTATCCAAGACTGCCTCTATGAACTGGAGTCTTCGGAATGGTATCATATGGGACTTCTTGTAATTGAGGGAGAAGCCCAGTCTGTGTAGGGAGCGGCAGGTGATATTGAGATGTTCCTGGGGCTTGCTCGGGTGAATGAGCCCTGATCAACCAGTCTTCCAGGTAGGGGTAGATGTGAATCCCCCCTCTCCTGAGACTTGTTGCCACTACCGCCATCAGCTTGGTGAAAACCCTCGGAGCGGAGGTCATAGTGAGAACCGCCAACCGCGAACCTCAGGTACTTCCTGTGCTTGAGATGGATTGCCACATGAAAGTATGCATCCTGAAGGTCCAATGATACCAACCAGTCTTGGAGTTGGAGAGCCTGAAGGATCTGACAAAGGGTTACCACCTTGAACTTGTCCTTCCTGAGGAATTTGTTCGAATGTCTTAAGTCCAAGATCAGTCTCAATCCTCTGTCCTTCTTGGGAATGAGTAAGTAGGGGCAATACCAACCCTTGTTCCTCTCCGCCACAGGTACATGTTCTATTGCACCTTTCTCTACCAGCGTTAACATTTCCTGCACAAGGAGCGGATACAGAATTTTGACAGAGTTGTATCCCGGTGGATGATCCTGAGGCCTTTTCTGAAAAGGAAGGCAGTAACCCTGGGCTACTGTTTCCAGTGCCCAAGCGTCTGAAGTAATTTGTTCAGATGCTGAGAGATTCTGCCTCCCACCGGGGTCTTGTGGGACAAGGCCTCCGAGTGGATTAGAGGCGGCTGCAGCCTGAATAGGGTTGTTGTTGAGTTTGACGTATCGAGGCCCTAAGTGATTTAGCCACCTCCGTAGAGGTCTGCAGCTTCTCCAGACTCTCATCCGCCTTGCTGCCGAACAACTTCAAGCCGTCAAAGGGCATATTGAGTAATCTTCCCTGCAAATCTGGTGCAAAGCTCGACTTCCTCAACCACGCCAACCTGTGTAGTACGGTGCTAGAAGCCATGGACCTGCTGATACTGTCAGCAGTGTCCAGTCCTGACTGGAAACACTGACCAATTGCCTCCTTTCCATCCTTCACTATAGCCAGGAAGCCGTCTCTTTCCTCGCCTTCCGGAATGTGTTGAGCTGCCATGCTAACACAGGGTGTAAGTAAACCTCAAAAGGGTACAAGTAACATTAGCCGACTTCAAGGCCATACTTCCCGAAGAGAAGATCTTACGAGTCCAGGCATCAACCCTCTTGTCGTCCCTATCCGGGAGAATAGAGGGGTATGCAGACTGCCTGGTCGATGTGACTGCCTGAACCACTAAGCTTTCAGGTGTAGGGTGCTTAGTCAAACAGTCCAGAACAATGCTAGAAAGCCTGCATTTTCTGGCAAAGTTCCTGTTTACAGCAGGTCCAGATTCTGGAGTTTCCCAGTTTGGCATGGCCTTCCTCTGAAGGGCTGCATGATAAGGTAATACTAGGTCCTTCGGAGGGCCTTGACTCAGGATATCCGTCATATCGTCTTGTTCATAGGTAGGAGAATTCCTGCTCCAGCCCATGTATTCAATGACCCTATTCATGATATCCCTGTATGCAGAATCCACATCAGATTTGCCAATTTCCAGCTCTGGTGAAGTGTTTATACCACTAGCCGACTGGAGGCAATCATAAAGATCAGTTATCTTGGATTCCTAATCAAAAAGCTCCTCAGGAAAATTTTGCGCACCATAACACAAACTAAAGGGGGGGAGAATCCTCCTCAGAGGCTTGCTCCTCCTCATAAATTGAGGCCTTAGACTTGAAAAAGTCATTCTTTGGTAAAGGTTTATAAGCCTTGTCCGGACTGGGCAAAGGCCTCGAAATGGTCAAAGTGAATGTCAAAGGCGCTGACACTGCATTCGACAATGGTGCTGATGACGCTTAATGGCATCGACGTTGGCTTCGACAATGGGGTCGATGACGCTGATGGGGTCGACGCTGGCTTTGACAATAGCGTTGATGGCGCCTTCGACAATGGTGTCGACAAAGGTTTCGATACGAACACTGTTTTGCTCGGCTTTGCCTTCGATTTATGCACCGATAGGCTTGAATGTCGATTTGCTCTTTTTCAGAGGTATCAGAGAAGGACTACGTTCGACGATTTTTTCACCGGACCTAGAGCGACTCGCCAGTTTGACACTCGGCTTTGCCATGGTAGTCTTTGACCTCCCTCTGTCATCCGGAGGATGGATTGGGGCATGGTCTTTGCGTGTCTCCTTCGAGGGGGTTGAGGATGCATTCTCAAATATACGCAACATTGAACTTTTGAAAACCTCCCATTTTCGGGGGGAATCAATTTTCGGTTGGGCACCTGATAAGCTCTGTAGAGCAATTAGACGAAGAAGAGGGAGACCTATGGCATCTCTTCTTCGCCTTCTTCAACGAAGATTGTCTCGATCGACTCCTTGATCGAGACGTCTTTGACTTTTGCACCGGGACAAGTCCCTAGACTCCCTGGACCTTTGATCCCTCTTCAAAGAGGCCTTTGAAAGCCCCCGTCCCCGCCGCCAGTTTACCTCGGCGCTCCCTGAGAGCTTTTCCTGTCATGGCCTGACGGGACCCACAGTCATCGGTCCAGTGTTCAGAATCCAGGCACTACAGGCAGACGCGGTGAGGATCGGTGATAGACACCTTTGCCCCGCAGTCATGGTATTTTTTAAACCCAAACTTTGGGGGTCGAAGGGTTGGAAGATGAAGAAATGTCTTGATGAAACTGAACCGTGCCTTTCAACACTCGAAGCAAAGCTTTCGGAAAAACGTAACTGAAGCCAACGGGTGCGGCTCGAGCTATTTGTACTGCTGATGACAGCGACACTATGGCGACCCTCGAGGGACATCGATGCCACGACATCAAGCACAGCGCCCTCTGGTGTGGATTTTTTTTCTCCAAAGCGGACGATACGGATATGAAAGATGAGGAATACATGGGAGGACACAATCCATTTGAAACGCATCTTCTGCTGAGTAATGTGCAACTTTGAGGCACTTTTGGGGGAAATTAAGACCTCACCCTCAGACTCAACTGTTCCTTAGATATAACAGTAAATGAGGTTCAACAACAAGAGCCTGAAGCTCACTCGCCTGCAGAAAATGACCATAATAAAAATGGTCTTTGCTGTGAGTTCAGATGGCAAGAATATATCGACTGAAAAACCACAAACAAAAAAATTACAACTAGGTTCAGGTAGCAAAATAAAATAACAAAAGGTTTCAGTAGAAAAAAACTAGCCTGATCTTGCAAAAACCGCACGGAAATAGTAATGATGGTAGGTGTGCAGAATTTGTCCCAACCAAAATGGGAAATAAACAACTGTAAGGCAACAATCCTAGTAACAGTTTTAATGACCAGGCCACACTGCAACTAGGCAGTGACAGATGAAAGCCTGGCTAGCACCATCTTGCAACCTTAAAACAAAGATGTACAGTTTTCCCATTATTGTGCACTCAACATGTGACTTCCCTTACATGGCAGCCAAACAGTGGAACTCCCTGCCCCCCCCCCCCCCACCTTGAGAGTGAACCATCCTATTGGGCATTCTGTAAAGCCCTCAAAATCTGGCTGTTCTGCACTGCCTGCATATCTTGATATGACTGAATGTATTTAACTGGTCACTGTAACAGAGTCGCGATGCCCCAGGGCTGTTTGTGCGCTTTATAAATTAAATAAAAATTAATTTAAAAACAAGCGGGGAAATGAAAAAACAAAGTCCAAACTTGTAGGGTTGCAGAGATTAGGATACGTATTCTTCTAGTTCTGGAGACACCAATATCGTATTTCGCAACATTCCCAAAATGTCATTCCATTGTCAATCTTGAGTTAAATATAGACCTTCACATTATAATTCGGTTAATTTCTAATTAAACCCACTTTTGTGGGATAAAACAAATTAAGGTGAGGGCCGAGAGGGGAGGCGGGGAATCATTTTCCAAAGATTATAATATTTTTGCAAAGTTGGGAAACACGGATTCGAGTTTTCTTTTAAAGGGTCTCTGTAAAAGTAGGGGATTACAATGAGGATGCAAAACAACAGAACATAAACGTTCTGTGTAGTTATTTAACCATAGAACCTGCTGTAAAGAGTCTATGGTTGATTCTTCAGGAAATTAACAGAGCAAGCTGGGGTTTTTCCTGTTGTACCCACTGGAGTAAACTCAAAGTATAATGTGTTGGTTTTAGTCTTGTTTGGAACGATCATCCTGCCAAATCACTGGCGTTTTTCCCCAAGCCAAATGGAGGTTGTAGAAGTGACAAACAACCATGGACTCCTCAATGACATCTCATTATATGATTGAAAATTAGCAATATGAACAGGAGACTGCAGCAGGTTAATGAACAGTTATTGATAATGGTACAGACACAGTTATTGAAACAATTAAAAACTAAAGGCATCCTCAATTAACACAGCAGTTGTCCGATTGGTTACCTCACAGGGGTTGCAAGCAGTAACCAAGTTACTGATTACATTATCAAAAAAATGCCCATGATTTAAATCCAAATGTTCTGGTTCCAAACTCTATAACTGACCCACTACACCAGACCATTGTTATGGTGTAATACTGGACTGTGTTCATCAATTCAGTTTGCTTATAAGTGCTCCCGAATGGGACGGATACAAGTACGACAGATAACGTAGTTTGCTCAGTATCAAAAAGCTGTAGTCAAAAGAGGATTCGGGATAAGAAGTCAGATTCCTTGGTTGCAAAATCAGAAACTTATCCACTGGGTGATTTTTAAAAATCTTTTTCCTTTCCCATAATCTCTGCTCCTTACTTTGCTATTCCACCTTTGTACCTCCATTCCTCTCTTCTCTGTGACTTTAGTTGGTGCGGCAAGGTAGATGAAAGGTAACATGATGAGGTGTGCAGACTGCGTGTGAATGGATGGCGAGGATTTTTATTTATTTATTTATTTGACATTTATAAAGCGCTCACACAGCCCGCAGGCATCGAGGCGCTGTTACAGGAATTGTTTTTTTTTTTTTAGTTGCGTAATTGTGTTTTTTTCTTTTTTGTCTTAGTTACGTATTTATAACGCGCTTAAACACCCAGAGGTTTCTAAGCGTGGACCCGGGATCGAACTTGTTGTTGCTTCGTGTCGTCTTGCTTCCAAGACGCGCACGCTGCCGCTGAGCTATCCTCCCGGGACGGGAGGATGTTCCTGGAAGGGGTGAATAAGGATGGTATGTGTCTAGTGGGGTACAAATATGCCTGTGGGAGGGAAGGGAAGCTATAGATTGGTGCTCTACATTTATGTCTATGGACAATGGGACTCTCCCTGTGGGAATGTGTTGACTGTGTCATGTCTATCAGAGTTGGGGGGGGGGATGTGCTTGTGGATGGGGTTCTGTAATGGGCCTGTGAGGGTGAATGATTGGTACGAAGGAATTTGGAGATGTGATGTGAGGCTGTTGATGGTTGGTGGAGATGTGCAGACTGTGGGAGAGGGTGGGGTGATGTGAGATACCCAAACAATGTCTGAGCTGTCAGATTTGTATGTTTTTTTGGTCTTGCATGAAGTAATTTGGCATGCTGCCTGATAGTAATTGTGAATATGCCCTAAAGACAGTATTGCTCCTCACCTGTCCTTATTGATAATTTCTTACCCAATTGTCAATAAAGCAAATGCTGCTTGGTGTTCATCAGCCGGTCGTTCTTGGTAATTCTGTCTAATGTAATTATTGCTTTGTAAATGGCAGTTACAGGGGACTTATTGGCGAATTCACTTGGGGAAAAAATGTAATTGACAGTCGAAGTTTGGGTCTATTTAGAAAATAAAGTCATAGTAACAAATAACACTAAAACTTTAAATGGGTATGCTTGCTTCCGCAGCCGCGAGTGGCGTGATGTTTTCATCTTTGCTGATTATACGCTGTGGACCAAGTTGCCTTATTGCTGGAGTCGGTCTTCCCTGGCTGTAGAATGGTGCTGTAGGAAGAGACAGCACAAGCCTCAAAAAGCACACAGCTTGCGTGGAGCGCATGCACGCTGTGCAGCTGTGTGTTCAGTGTTCTGGGGCTCAGGTTCTTAGGGCCCTGGGAATCAATTGGAAGAATTCAAAACAAAGCTTCTGTGCTGTTGAAACAGCGAGTGCTGAGCATTGTCCCGAACTTCTAAATATAAATAATGAATCTTTGAAAGCTATGGAAAAGGGGGTGAACATGAGACAGAAAATGCAGCAAATTCCTTACTGCTGTTGGAAACAGAACAACTATGCAAGCAATATAATTTTCCTACGAAGGGTAGAGATAGCTTGGTATTGATACATGAAAAAGCAGGGGATAATCAAGAGCAGGAGGAATCTCTTGCAGGAAGATTAAGTTCAGACTTCACCCTTAATGTTTCATCCATGCACGGAATATAGGGGAATTGTTCCAATGTAAGGCTGAGAGAAATGTGGCATCATCTCAGTATTCGGTCAAATTCAGGAGCGGGACAAAAAGTGATGCCATTAGTGATTCTGCATTAGCAGAACAATTAGAAATTAGAGGAGTCCTCCACGCACCTCCCGTCCCTATATTAAAGAAAGGGGAGGTGAGATGCCCCTGAAAATTACTGACTGATTGCGTTACTTGATGCTGATAAGATTTTTGGGTCAGTTTTGCTTTCCTCCCTTGAAGAATGGGCTAATAGGAAGGGTATTCTCAAAGCGAACCAATTGGGTTTCAGCAAAGATGTGGGAACCAATGTCGCAGGCTGGGTGTCAATTATGTATAACGTCTAGCCTGAAGCATTGTACTATTGGTGGATTTATCCATACCCTTTGACAGGGTAAACAGGAATACATTATGGAGGAAGTTTTCTGATTGGGGGCTACCTAATGGACTATTGCCACCCCTCATCCAATTACATGAACAATCCACACAGAGTTAGTCTGAATGGTGAGGGTTTGCTGTTATCTGAAATCAAAGCAAATAGTGGTGTACGACAAGGATCTATATTGGCGCCTCTGATTAATGTCTATCTGGCAGATTTAGGCGCCTACATCAAGCCTGCATCTTTATTGGCCCCAAGGTTTTGGGCACAAACATACATTGGGTAACTTACGCAGACAGCATTATTCTGCTAGACTGTACGAATGTGGGTATTCAAAGAATGTTGATCAAATTAGAAACTTATCATACAGAAAATAACTATAAACACATGGCAATCACAATTAATTACTCTTACAGTGGGGAAACGAGTAAAGAAAACATTATTATGGTTGGGGGGAGGAAAAGGTTTTTGAATTGAATAGCCTGAAATATCTAGGGTGTGACATATTGGGTACCCCAAACAAAAAATTACTAATGGAAGATTTTTATAACAAAGCATTTGCGGCATTCGCACAGATGAAAACTTTCATTTAAGTTTTGAAAAAGTTCACTTATTCCTCTATTCAAATTTTGTAAGGCTAAGATTGTCCCTATGCTAACCTATGGGGCCGAAATACATCATAGTTTATTAAATGGATATTTTGGCCATTTAGAGGGATTCATATGGACAAAAGTCCTTACACTGCCACATGCAACAACAATAAGTATCATCAGAATTAGGGCTCCTATCGTTAGAAGCCCATATTGTTTGGAAAATAATTCTGTTATGTTATAAATTTAGAACTCCGCCAACTGGTACGCGGTTTGCAGATTTTAACGAAGGGGAGTTGTCATTAAATATCACTTTTGTGGACAGCAACGCAAGAATATTGGAGGAGTGGGGTTTGGACTGATGTCTTCTAAATGATCCACCAGGCATGTACAAACAAAGTGGGTTGTGCGGATTGGTGTAGAACCTGTGAGAGTAGGTTCCTATGAGCGATACCAAAAGCGGGCCACAAAATATTAGGGGTGTGTGTGCGCAATATCTTTGTAAATATCCCTCATGGAAAGTGGGTTACGCACTGTTCAGATTCAGGTTAAATATCTTGCCCACTTTGACAAATAACGCAACATTTTTGCGCTTTGAAATACTTGTGTATGGGCGTGCTATAAATAAAATATATTATAAATCAAATGGAAAGAAGAAGGCTGCCTGTCTGACAATTGTAGACACTGTGCTGTTGCCAGGGAAACTATCCAACACCACCTCCAATATTGTGAAGCATTGACCACACAAGGAACGATTTGTTTAAAAAAAAAATCATAAACGTTTACGGAGGTAAAACAGGAAAAGGTCATATGGAACTTGTGCTGGTCTGCGCTACTGTATTATTTGAGTAAACCTCTGTACCAATTTTTATTATTGATGAAATTAGAGGAGTAAGGGGTGAAATGAACTGAATTGAAATGGATTTTAAGTATCTAGGTCAACAATACTTTGGTTATAATTGATAAACAGTGTTACCTTTTATTGACGTGAAACTAGTTGATTTTAAAAAGTGTTTAAATTGACATGTTTGTTGCAACTCATGAATTTTGTGAAATGTTGTATTCGAAGAATTTGTGTAAGGTTTTAACTTGTTTTAAAACTGTATGTACATTAAATACATTTAAAAAAATAGTGGTACAGGGTTTGTGGCAAATATGCTGTGTTGGTATCAGGCAAACCAGTAAAGGCAGTCGAGCCGCTTCACAGATTTGTTGCATGGACACCAATGACCATTCTCCCAGGTCACAGTGCCAGGCGCGCACCCTACAAAGAGTTCACCCGCTGGGTCCTGTTTGTGAGCTATCGATCTCTTCTATGCCTGCACCTGCGATCATCCTCAGAATTTCTCAGCCCCTCAGGCACTTGGTGAGAGTATCTACTGCGCTAACAGCCTGACATATTTGATACAGTGTTTTCCAATCAATCATCTTTACACTGCGGTTGCCTGTATTTGATATCTCCAATAATGTATCTCTCTTGGGGCTCTAATGTGGGGAACCCTACAATTACCCCGGCATAATACATCTCTGTGCAACCCAAAGGTGAGGGGCTTCTCAGAAGGTACTGTTTCAGAGCATCCTGGTTTGTGGAGCTTGGGAAGTCTGGGTGTACTCTGGGGGATCCCTCCATTCACCACCTCCAAGAGTCGCACCATGCAGTAGTTGGCTTGCCCGCACCTCAGTGGCCTCCACCCACCCCCATCCCAGTTCTTGTCCATGACCCTTCCATATCCCCCAAGAATTGACAGTCATACTGGGCAAATGAACATTGTGCTGAATGCTGGCCAATGATGGTTCTATTGGACTTGCCCCAGGCATATTGTGAATGCCTCTGGCAACCAAGAAAGAACCTTAATATATGGTAGGTAACTATATTAACGTTTTGTTTGGTTTGGAGTCTATACACTATTTTGTTGTTTCGATAAAGTTTTTGTACAGCGATGGGATCACTTACTGAAACTTTAACGGGTCACATGCAATGGGCCATTTCTTCATGGATGTCAAATGTTTTGTCAATTCATGTGAGGGCATTGGGTATGTGATTTCACTTCCCTCTAAACATGCAATTTAATGAATTAACATCAATGCCCCAGCCATGTATAAGCTTTCATTAAAATTACATGTTTCAATAAAAAAAGTACCTAAATACCTTTAAACATAGAAGGTAACCCAACAAAGTGAAAACAACTAAAATGTGAAGGTGCCATGCATTCTTGACTCAGCATTCTTGACTTATATAAAGTTACTCTCCGTAATGACTAACGTACTCTTAGATTTAACAAGGGGGGTCCTGGGAGTCCCTCTGCCAGACATTAGTCCTGGTTACAAGAGACTTACCCAGAGTCTTTCGCTCACTATCTTTCACAGAGAAGAAATATCCCAAACATATCAGTCCTTGTCCTGCCCTGGGGCAGTCCAGCACCGAAATGCCAGGCAATTCTCCTCTGAACAAGAGTACCAACAGAAACCCCAGACACGTGTTTCGGTCTGGTTGGACCTCATCAGTAGGGTGGATCTGTGCCTCTCTAAGAATAGTGAGCAAGGGGTCCACGTCTGGATTCCCCTAGTAACTTAGGGTGAGACCCAAAGTTACTTAAATATGCAGATTTAACAAGGGGGGTCCTGGGAGTCCCTCTGCCAGACATTAGTCCTGGTTACAAGAGACTTACCCAGAGTCTTTCGCTCACTATCTTTCACAGAGAAGAAATATCCCAAACATATCAGTCCTTGTCCTGCCCTGGGGCAGTCCAGCACCGAAATGCCAGGCAATTCTCCTCTGAACAAGAGTACCAACAGAAACCCCAGACACGTGTTTCGGTCTGGTTGGACCTCATCAGTAGGGTGGATCTGTGCCTCTCTAAGAATAGTGAGCAAGGGGTCCACGTCTGGATTCCCCTAGTAACTTAGGGTGAGACCCAAAGTTACTTAAATATGCAGATTTAACAAGGGGGGTCCTGGGAGTCCCTCTGCCAGACATTAGTCCTGGTTACAAGAGACTTACCCAGAGTCTTTCGCTCACTATCTTTCACAGAGAAGAAATATCCCAAACATATCAGTCCTTGTCCTGCCCTGGGGCAGTCCAGCACCGAAATGCCAGGCAATTCTCCTCTGAACAAGAGTACCAACAGAAACCCCAGACACGTGTTTCGGTCTGGTTGGACCTCATCAGTAGGGTGGATCTGTGCCTCTCTAAGAATAGTGAGCAAGGGGTCCACGTCTGGATTCCCCTAGTAACTTAGGGTGAGACCCAAAGTTACTTAAATATGCAGATTTAACAAGGGGGGTCCTGGGAGTCCCTCTGCCAGACATTAGTGCTGGACTGCCCCAGGGCAGGACAAAGACTGATATGTTTAGGATATTTCTTCTCTGTGAAAGATAGTGAGCTAAAGACTCTGGGTAAGTCTCTCGCAACCAGGACTAATGTCTGGCAGAGGGACTCCCAGGACCCCCCTTGTTAATCTGCATATGCAAGTAACTTTGGGTCTCACCCTAAGTTACTAGGGGAATCCAGACGTGGACCCCTTGCTCACTATTCTTAGAGAGACACAGCTCCTCCCTACTGATGAGGTTCAACCAGACCGAAACACGTGTCTGGGGATGCTGTTGGTACTCTTGTTCAGAGGAGAATTGCCTAGCATTTCGGTGCTGGACTGCCCCAGGGCAGGACAAAGACTGATATGTTTAGGATATTTCTTCTCTGTGAAAGATAGTGAGCTAAAGACTCTGGGTAAGTCTCTCGCAACCAGGACTAATGTCTGGCAGAGGGACTCCCAGGACCCCCCTTGTTAATCTGCATATGCAAGTAACTTTGGGTCTCACCCTAAGTTACTAGGGGAATCCAGACGTGGACCCCTTGCTCACTATTCTTAGAGAGACACAGCTCCTCCCTACTGATGAGGTTCAACCAGACCGAAACACGTGTCTGGGGATGCTGTTGGTACTCTTGTTCAGAGGAGAATTGCCTAGCATTTCGGTGCTGGACTGCCCCAGGGCAGGACAAAGACTGATATGTTTAGGATATTTCTTCTCTGTGAAAGATAGTGAGCTAAAGACTCTGGGTAAGTCTCTCGCAACCAGGACTAATGTCTGGCAGAGGGACTCCCAGGACCCCCCTTGTTAATCTGCATATGCAAGTAACTTTGGGTCTCACCCTAAGTTACTAGGGGAATCCAGACGTGGACCCCTTGCTCACTATTCTTAGAGAGACACAGCTCCTCCCTACTGATGAGGTTCAACCAGACCGAAACACGTGTCTGGGGATGCTGTTGGTACTCTTGTTCAGAGGAGAATTGCCTAGCATTTCGGTGCTGGACTGCCCCAGGGCAGGACAAAGACTGATATGTTTAGGATATTTCTTCTCTGTGAAAGATAGTGAGCTAAAGACTCTGGGTAAGTCTCTCGCAACCAGGACTAATGTCTGGCAGAGGGACTCCCAGGACCCCCCTTGTTGATCTGCATATGCAAGTAACTTTGGGTCTCACCCTAAGTTACTAGGGGAATCCAGACGTGGACCCCTTGCTCACTATTCTTAGAGAGACACAGCTCCTCCCTACTGATGAGGTTCAACCAGACCGAAACACGTGTCTGGGGATGCTGTTGGTACTCTTGTTCAGAGGAGAATTGCCTAGCATTTCGGTGCTGGACTGCCCCAGGGCAGGACAAAGACTGATATGTTTAGGATATTTCTTCTCTGTGAAAGATAGTGAGCTAAAGACTCTGGGTAAGTCTCTCGCAACCAGGACTAATGTCTGGCAGAGGGACTCCCAGGACCCCCCTTGTTAATCTGCATATGCAAGTAACTTTGGGTCTCACCCTAAGTTACTAGGGGAATCCAGACGTGGACCCCTTGCTCACTATTCTTAGAGAGACACAGCTCCTCCCTACTGATGAGGTTCAACCAGACCGAAACACGTGTCTGGGGATGCTGTTGGTACTCTTGTTCAGAGGAGAATTGCCTAGCATTTCGGTGCTGGACTGCCCCAGGGCAGGACAAAGACTGATATGTTTAGGATATTTCTTCTCTGTGAAAGATAGTGAGCTAAAGACTCTGGGTAAGTCTCTCGCAACCAGGACTAATGTCTGGCAGAGGGACTCCCAGGAACCCCCTTGTTAATCTAACGTACTCTTAGTCCATAGTCCCCTTTCCTCCATACTGCATGGGCTTCCCTCCTAGGGACAGGAAACAGAACTTTTTACACCAGAAAAAATCTTCTTCAACTTTAAATTTAGAGGCGCGCGGGTGTGCGGACCTGGGAGCATGTGCTCCCCTGATTCCGCCCACCGGCGCCACTCTTCAGTCCCCATTGACACGTCGACAATTTTTACCAATGCCTAATGACACCAGTTTTATTAGGGGCGAGGTTGGTGGGACGTATGGAGGAAGGGGACTATGGACTCCGAGTACGCTAGTCACTACGGAGAGCAACTTATAATTACCCTTACGTCCCATCCCCTTTTCTCCATACTGCATGGCCGATTACAACTGAATGTAGCCCCAGGGTGGAGAGGTGACCCTCCTTAAGAAAACAAGTTCCTTAGTACTGCCTGCCCGATGCCACATCCGGCCTGGAGACACCATCCAAACAGTAGTGCTTGCAGAAAGACGAGGGAGTGGCCCACGTGGGCGCCCTGCTGATGACCTGCCACAGGACGTGTCTCTGGAATGCAACCGCCGTGGCCTTGGCTCTGATAGCATGGGCATGCATGTTAGCCGGCAACGGATTGTGCTGCCCCTCATATGCCTCCTTAATGGCAGCAACCATCCACCTTGCTATGGAGGCCTGATAACCTGGCCTTGACGCGCCGAAGGTGACAAATAGAGCGTCCGACTTGCGGAAGCTCTTGGTTCTGTCAAGATAGAATTTTAGCACTCGCCTGACATCTAAACAATGCAGAACCCGCTGAGCATCGCCTTTGGGGTCTCAGAAAAAAATTGGGAGTACTATTTCCTCGTTCAGATGCAATGCCGAGACTACTTTAGGTGAGAATGCGGGGTGCGTTAGGAGGACCACCTTGTCCCTATGAAAGGTAGTGTATGGCTCAGAGGCCACTAGAGCTTGGAGATCGCTGACATGCTTAGCTGATGTCAGGCCCACCAAAAGAGCTGTCTTGATGGTGACCAGCCTGATGTCCGTGGACGCCACTGGCTGAAAAGGTTTATGCACCAAGGCGCCCAGCACTATATTGAGGTTCCACACAGGGTGGGGCTGCTTAATGGGCGGGTAGATGTCTAACCACCGGATTGGTGGACGAGAAAACGTCCTCTTCCGAGTTCCGGTAGGCTACGATGGCTGCTAGATAAGTGGGGCATGTGTCTATCTGCACCCCCGAGTGTGTGAGGGCTGCTGAGAAAGAAAGAACATTGTTCAGTGAGCAAGTGAGAGAATCAACCCTCTTAGCTTCTGCCCAGTGGCAAAACCTAGTCCACTTGCTTTTGTACTGGCTCCTAGTAGCATCGCTCCTAGCCTCCTGAATGATGTCTAGATTCGCCTGCGAGAGGCGCAGATGTTTCAGCGTGGCTTGCTCGGGAACCACGCTGCAAGGGTTAACTTCGATGGGGCAGTGTGAATGACTGTGCCCTCCTGCTGCGATAGGAGATGAGCTGTGCCCAATGCAAGGTGTATCGGAGGCTAGTCCGACAGGCTGAGCAGCTGCGAGAACCATGGCCTCGTGGGCCACCACGGAACTACCAGAATGATGCTGAGGTGCGGGGACCCTTTTATCTTGCAAATCACCTTGTGCACCAGTGGCATGGGCGGGAAGGCATAGGCGTCCATACTGTTCCACTATATCTGCAATGCATCGCCCAGAGAGCCTAGATCCTGTCCCTGCTAGGATGCAAACTGAGGGCACTTCCTATTGAACCAGGTGGCAGAGAGGTCCACCTGTGGATGGCCCCATCTGCTGAAGGACTTGATCGTTCAGCTGCCACTGGTAATTGTCCACCCCCAGTCTGCTGAGCCTGTCTGCCTCCATGTTCGATTCCCCTGGGAGATGGATCGCTGTCAGGTGAATGCTGTTCTCCAGGGCCCATTCCCAGATGCTGACCGACAGGTTGCATAAAGGAGGGGACCTTGTGCCACCCTGCTTGTTGAGGTAGTACATGCTGGTGTAGTCTGTCTGAATGAGGATCGTTTTGTCGCTGATGAGCAGCAGGAAAGCCTTGAGGGCCAGCCAGATGTCCTTCAGTTCCAGCCAATTGATGTGGGCCTCCTGTTACTGAAGGGACCAGACTCCATGGACGCTGTGGTTGTCCAGAGTCGCTCCTCAGCCCTTCATGGTCAAATCCGTGGTGATGGTAATCTGCGGTACTGGTTGTCGGAAGAGCCTGTGTACCCTCAGGTTGCAGCCCGTGCTCCACCAGATTAGGTCCTGGTGAAGGAAGGAAGGAATCCTGGTGTGTTCTGCCTGCGAGCCTCGCTCCTGATTCCATGAGGCTGCGAAATGCAGCACTAATCTCCTCATTTTGAGTATTGTGAAGGGCACTGCCAGAAGACATGCTGCCATAACATCCCATATGTGTTGGTACCATCAAGCTGAGGTCATCCCTCTGCTAAGAAAGTGACTTGTGGCCCTCCTGAAGGCTGCGATCTTGTCCTCAGATGGAAAGACTCTCGGAACTCGTATCCCAGATGAGGCCCAGGAACGTTAGACTCTGTCTCGGTTCCATCGGAGACTTCTTCAGATTGATGGAGAATCCCAAGTTGTGTAACGTCCTCATGAGGGCGGAGGTGGTGTGATGGACCGCCTCTGGGGATCTCGCCCTGATGAGACAGTCGTCTAGGTATGGGTAGACATGGTGACCCTATGACCAGAGAAGGGCTGCCACTGCGTTCATGAGACTGGTAAAGACCCTTGGGACCGAATTGAGGCCAAAGGGTAGAACCGTGTACTGGAAATGGAAGCCCATGATCCTGAACCTCAGTAAGGAATGATGGGGCTGCCAAATCGGTATGTGTAAGTAAGTGTCCTTCAGATCCAGGGAGCACATCCAGTCCCCCTTGCACAGTGTTTCTGCAATAAGCGCTAGGGTAACCATCTTGAAATGTTGAAGTCGGAGCGAAAAGTTCAGGGTGGAAAGGTCCAACACAACTCTCAAGCCAGCCTGCTGGTTCTTGTGTATGGTGAAAATCCTGGAGTGGAACCCCATACCCTGCTGGGAGGCTGGGACTTCTTCCACTGCCTGGCTCTCTACGAGCGATCGGATCTCTGCCAACAGAGTTCCTGTCCCAATCTGTGGGAGTGGAGGGGCGCAGGAGAAAGGAGAGGGAGGGACCGGTAGACCGTGTAAACTACTGAAAGGATCCAGAGATCCGCAAACTTTGTGCGCCAATTGTGTGCATGGAGAGCAAGCCTACCCCCCCCACTGGAGACACGTGGATCCAGAGGGGAGTGTCATGCCTTCTTTCCCTCTGAGGCGGAGGACTGAAAGAAGCCCTTATTCCATGCCCTGTGCCGATTGCGGCTGCGTTGGCATGGAGAGCGGTTGGGCTGCCTGGACCATCGTTCTTGGAAGTCCCAGAACCTGCCAAAGGCCCGAACCTTGTCAGAACGCTGGTGCGTTCGAGTGAAACTCTTGGTTGTGGACTTTGCAAGAATTAATAATGACTTTGCAGTCTGTGAACTGTTCTTCTTATCCAATTTCTCATCTGTGGAGGAATGAAAGAGGTCGCTACCCTCAAAAGGAAGGTACAATATGCGTTCCTGGACGTCCAGGTTGAACTTGGTAGCCCTGAGCCAGGCCGCCCTTCTCATGTCCGTGGCAATGCAGATGGCACGGCCTGAGGTATCGATATGCAAGACTGTGGACTCGATGTCCTGTGCCACCATTTTGGCTTCAGCCAGCCCCGCCTTGAAGCGTGCCTGACTGTGCACCGTAAGTTCCGGAAGGAAGTCTGCTGTTTCCCGCCAAAACCTCTGGTTAACGTCTGCGAGAATGGCATCTGCATTTGCTTGACAAAGGTGCAGGGAGGCGTTGGAGTAGACCTTCTTTGCATACGCCTCCAAGATCTTACCCTCCTTGCCTGGCAGTGCCGAGGACGGGAAGGCCGATGAGGATTGCTGCTTGGAGTATATGAAAGCCGCGGCAATCACTGAGGAGTGTGGGCCGGGTGTGCCAACAACAAGAGTGTATCCCCCTCCAACTGCCTGTACTTGGTGTCGAGGCGCCTGTTTGTGGGCTGCGCTGAGTGGGGTAGCAGCCATCCCTTTTTGGCCAAGGCACAACCACAATCTCCTTCTTCTGCATCGGAATCCCCGTTCTAGCCGCACGGCATAGAGTGAGGACTTCGGCCAGGACCCCTGGCTCTGGTTTTTCAACCTCAGGTTGTGGAAGCCCCAAGTATTCAGCCAAACCTGCAAGTCGATAGTGGAAGACCTTGGCTGATGAGGGTGTGTCGGGGTCCTCCACATCCTCAGTGTCCACCAGGGTATCCGACTGGTCTGGTGCCGGTGGAGGTGTACTGGGAGCTGTTGGCTGAGTTGTGGAGACCGGAGCCAGAGGCTGCTGTGTGCAGCAGGGGAGCCGGAATCTGATGTGCTGGGGTGGCCAGCTGAGGCTGCGGCAGAGGTGCCAGAGTCATAGGCGGAATGACTATGGGTGCTGGCGGTGGGACTGGTGGAAGCGTGTACCTAATAACATCGCGAAGGATTCCGCTCATCTAAGGGCACCTCATCAGCATGAGGAACTTCTCAAAAAAAGGTCTTCAAAGGCTGGTGGGGCGGCAGGTGATATTGACAGAGTCGCGGCTGGCTGCCGAGGGCTGTGCGTACTCTACCTGACTGTTTGCAGGGGGTCCCTGGTCTGCGATGTAGAAGGATAAGCTGCAGGCCACGTACCTGGTTGTGACCAGTCCCACATGGACACTCAATCTTCTACCTGCTCCCCAAAAGGGTTTGGTGTTTGACGAGCAGCCATCTGGTCTGGTGTGGCGGCCGTCTTGTCGAGCTGCATGCCACGTGCCTGAGTCGTGGTGCCTGGCTCGCTGGGACCGGCCTCCTCCAGGACTCTTGGCTGTGGATTTTGAGGCCTACCCTGTAGCTCAGGACCAGACCTGGTAGACGTAGAGCCTTCGGCTGAAGCGCCATTAGTGCTGCGTACAGGCACCCCTCAGACATTTGTCCGGTGATAAGGCGTAGTCTGCGGGAGGATCTAGCGACCCCTCAGCCTGGTGGCCGGTAGCTGAATGAGCCTCGGAACCTGCACTGGTGTGAGAACCTGAAGGGTCCCTCCCACTCAAGTGTTTCCTAGGAAAGGAATTGTGCTTGCGTGGTGCGATGGAAAAAAGCGGCCCTACCATGGGCCTTGACTTATGTTTGATGAAGTTCTTCAAGCCCTCTGTAGGAGACTTCTCGAAGAGCTCCCTCCACCTTGCTAACCTGTTCTTCAGAGCTCGCTGTGTAAGCGCGTCACACGCAGTACAGCCCTCCCAGCCGTGGTCGGGGCCAAGCCATCGGAGGCACAGAGTGTGGGGGTCAGATGTGAGGAAGAGTCCCTCGCAGGCTGGACACCTGCTGAAGCCCAGGGACGTCGATATGTGTCGGGGAGGAGCGTTGCGCCAGAGGACTGAGTACCTGTTTAAAGATTAGAAGAAAGTCAAAAAGACAGAATCCGGGGAAGAGCGCGTGGAATTACAAGGCCGAAGCCAAACCCAGGAGCGCTGGTGAAAGCGGTCCGTCGATGTGGAAAAGAGGACTGAGGAGTGACGCCGATGGGCAGAGTCATGCATGCTCCCAGAATTTAAAGGGGAAGAAGAATTTTTTGGTGAAAAAGGTTCCGTCTCCTGTCCCTAGGAGGGACGCCCATGCAGTATGGAAGAAAGGGGACGGGACGTAAGAGTACATGACATACAAGTAAAGAACATTTGTACTTACTGGTGCAGATTGACAATACATATACATACACAGAATCCATATATGGATGCGGTCTGAATCTTCCAAACTACAATGCACTTATATGACTGTACATGTGTGCAGTAGCTAGCCACACAATCTTTGGTGGTAGACCACAGAAGAAGTTGAAGTGTGTTATATATCAAGAGGACGCGTATTGTTGGTTGTAACCAAAGCTTTAATGAGATCAGTATCAAAGGGCTGCAGCTCTCTCCTTTGACGAGCCGCCGATAACAGTTCCACCATAAACATTCCAGAACAGGGATTCTCATGATGACACCAGCGCTGTGCTACACTTGGAATTCGATGACATCACCCAAGGTGGTTTATGATAACTTTGTACAAGGGGAACTAAGTACAATGTAACACTTTTTCTTCCAAGGAACTATGTACAATATAACACTTCTCCTTCCCTTACACCAAGCGAAGGATAAGATATAAACGGTAGTATTCAAAGAAACACATCTTGAACAAAACTAAAACCAGAAATGTGTTCAGTGTTACTCAGTGTTACCTCCTTGCCACTCGCCCTTTATTCCAAACATCCCCACCCTCCAAGAAAATGGCATTACCAAGATCCTCACACACTGTCCTGGCATTGGATTATTTAGATTCAGACTTTTTTGTTCATCTGTGTAGTTTGATCTTCACCTCATCCCCTCTCCTCTCCTAAAACTGATCAATTTACAAGCATATTTCTTGTCATAAAATTGTTTGCGATCATCTCCCTTCAATCTCACCTTATCTCTGACAAGCTGAACATTTATATCCTCCACCTTGGCACGTCCCATCCAGCCAGGAATCAGTGGGGTGTTAGATTTGCGACCTTGCATCAATTCAAACGGCACAACTCCAATAACCGGGTGTGGGGTGTACCTGTATTGACACACCCTCCACATCATCTCCCTCTTCTAATCCCCACCAAACTGCACTTACATCTGTATCCCTTCCATCAGCATTCTATTAAAATGCTCCACACAGCCATTACTTTGTCGTTGATAGAGGGCTGTTCTTTTTTGATTCATACCATTCTCTCTTGCCCACAACTGAAACTCCTTTAAAATAAATTGCGGACTATTACAGCCGGCCACACTCCTCGCCAAAAAACAAGAAACAATCACATTTGCTGCGGTGATGTCCCTGAGATTGCAAACATCCGGCCACTTAGTTAGCAAATCCATCACCACCACAACATAACAATTCTGTGCACCACGAAAATGTAATGGACCCAACAGATCAACCGCAATCGTGTCCCAGACCAACCTGGGACTTTCCGGCCTAACCATGGGGGCGTTCTTACCTCCATCACTTTATCACTATTCTTACAACGCTCACATTCTCTTTTCCTCATTTCGATAAACTTGTCCATCTGCGGCCACCAAAAATCCGCCTTCCATGTAGTGAGGCCCTATGTGTTACTACTGACCTCTGCAATTGTATTCACTCTCCACTCTTGCTTCTCCACTCTTTTTGACTGCTAACTCTCTTTATCTCCTCCTTTCCCTTCTCCCTTTTCCTATCTCCTCCCCTTACTTTCTTCTAAGCACTTACTCTATCAGAATTGTCCCTGGACCTAATATGATAGCAACCTCGTCTGTTTCCTCCACCCTCCCATTACTGTTTTTCCCCCCCCCACGACCCCTCCAGCACTATCTGAAATGTCGTCAGGCCTAGTATGATAGTTGCTTGTTTTGTTCCTCCCCTCCCTTTCTGCACACCCCTCCCTCACTTTTTGTTTTTCTCCGGCTCTACCAGGAATGCCGTCAGTCCTAGTACGGTGGTCGCCTGTCTGTTTCCATTTCCTTCCCACTCTCCCCCTCCCTTCCTTATCTATGTCTTAGCTCTTGCACTATCTGAAATATTGTCAGGCCGAGTACGATAGTTAATTTCACAGCATTACTGTTCATGGCCGGTAAGAATGTGGTTGTATTTTCCCTTGTTCCCTCCCTTGCCTTGAAGCGCTTTGAAACACATTGTGTATAGGCGCTATATAAATAAACGATCATATCATACTAATGAGTGCAGTCGTTCTATAAATGCCCATGTGGGAATTACGTCCAATATCCACTACTTTCTCACACATACTCCCCGGAACAACTAGGTGCTGCCCTCTACATAGTATATCAACTGTTACACACAACTCATCCTTAATTCTCTTGTACTCTTTGATTTTCTCCCCAACACTCATCAGCATCATAACTCCATCTCAACATCGTCAACCTCTTGGCTTCCTGATATACTTTATCCTCATCACAAGTTTCCAGTCATTCCTTCTCATGAAGAGTCTGCTCCACCGCAAAGATCTCTTTGATACACTAATTTCCCTGCTCATCCACCTCATTACATTGCTTGAGGGGCTTCATGGACAAAACATCGGCTATCACATTGTCTCTACCATTCACATGTTCCACTACACATTCCAATCCTTGCAGCGTCGTGATCCACTTCAATATGCGATTCGAGACTCCATCCAAATCCTTATTGCTAAAGATGGCAATCAGTGGTTTGTGATTGGTGCAATCAACACATTTCCTACCATAGAGATAAACGCTGATTCATTATAGACCATAATATGGCCAATGCATCCGGTTCAATAACCGAGTAACGCCCTTCAACTTATTTCAATGCCCTTGAAGCGTAAGCTATGGTATGCCGCCCAGAGCCATGCTCCTGCATCAACACTCCTCCAAGCCCACACTCAGAGGCATCCGTATACACAACCATGTGCACACCCTCTCTAAACCCTCGTAAAACCAGAGCTTTAGTGATCTCATCCTTTATCGGAACAAATTATCCTTCACATTCCTTACTGCATTCAAACTTCACACCTTTCCTCGTTAATCTTCTCATATTCACTGTCTTACTCGCTAAACCTTTCACAAATTTGGAGTACTACTCGATCATCTCTAAGAAGGGAGATACCGCTGCTTTGTTAGCTGGGGAAGACATTTTTGTAATAGCCTCAACAGTACTTCCCTTTGGCTTCACACGAGATACTATACCCCAGGTAATCCACTTGATTCTTCCTGAACTTGCATTTATCTAATGTCAATGTTAGTTCTGCCTCTTCCAGCTTCATCAACACCCTGTTCAATTTGTCATCATGTTCCTTCAGATCTTACCCCCATACCAATATATCATTTTGATAAAACTTTACTCCACTCATTCATTCCAAGATGTTATGCATAACAGGCTGGAACACACTAGCATCCGAAATGAGGCCAAAAGGCATTCTCACACATCGGAAGAGACAAACATAGGTAATGAACGTTAGTATGTCATACGAAGCGGTATGCATCTTGATTTGAAAAGCAGAGAGAGTAAATGTAATAAGGAATATACCTTGGAACCATTTAGATCAGTGATCATCTCTTCTATTTTGGGTAACAGAAACCTTTCTGTGATGACATTCTTGTTGGCCTCCATGAGATCAATACATATGGCCTCATTACGAGTCAGCCGGTCCGGAAATAACGGTGGTGGTAAACCCGACGCCACCGTTGTTTCCAGACCGGTTGATCTCGAGTTCTGCAGGTGGGAGGTGTCACTCCCGCCAGGTCTGACCAGGCGGGTTTAACACCACCCGCCTGCAGGTGGACGTGGAAACACTGGCACCATTACAGCATGGTGCCGGTGTTTCCACTTCCCCATTCCGATGGAGTCCTATGGGACTCCATGGGAATGGGGATTTACCGAATTCCGCCTCCGGAATTACCGGGTCACCGGGTTTGTAAATGCCCTGGTGATTCCGGGAATCACGGAGGTGGAATGGTAATACGAGTTCAGCGGTAACCTGCCGGTTTTTCCGGCTCAGTTACTGCCGGACTCGTAATGAGGCCCATAGTCTTTTTGTACCATTGGCCTTTGTCACTATCACAATGGGGCTAATCCATTCAGATGCTTCGGATTTCTCAATCACACCTTCTTTCAGCATCCTCTCTAATCCCAATTCTACTTCTTTCTTACAAGCAAGAAGTACCGGCCTGAGCCTAGCAGCAAATGGTACAGCATTGTTCTTCATCTTTATCCTGTGACCAAAATTCTTCAAACAACCCACTCCATTCTGAAAAACTTTGGGAGCCCATTCAGCAATGGCACACCCACCCTTCTCAATTTCGTACTTAGTCTCACCATTGGGTCTCCCTTCCACTATGTTTCATCCATTGTATACCTGTTCCTCCGTATTGGGGTCTAATTTCATGTCTAAGTCTGCCTGTCAGCTCCAAGATAGTAAGTTTCCACCTACATTTGTTATGTACCCCTCTGGCTTCCGTAGACTTGGCTTTGAACCTTAATAAGGCATCCAATTCTCCAATTATGAAGATGGGGTATTCACGGTAGCATCTGCCTTAACTTTGGCATCCTTCAAGACACTACTCCCTAAACTCTCTTGCCTCAATTTCCTGCTGATGAGGGTATAATCCGCACCACTATCAACTATCATTTCAAAATCCACGCCGTTTACCTCAATAAGGGTGCAAGGTTTCTTAATTTTGACATCCCCCACAACATTGACAGCATGTACAACCTGCATGATATTGAGGCCTTCACATACATCTACAACACCATTGTCCCCTTCATCCTCAACATTACCAACCTCACCACCACTCCACATCTTGCAACATTTTGACACATGGCCCCTTCTACCACATCTCCTACATTCTACAAATCTCACATCACATTCCCTGTCTCTTGCAAATGGCCCATATTGCCACATCTGTAACACCCTCAAGGGAATCTGTGAGTTTCACGACCACTGGTTGTCTGTCCCTGAAAGCCTCTTCCCCCTTCCTCGAGGCCTCCAATCGGCAGCTTTCACTTTGTCTCTATTGTTCGAAAACCCTTTCTTTTGGTTATAGTTGGGCAACCTTTGGGTATAGTACAACATATCTCTCCTGACTACCCTGGTCCCTGTGCTCTCGGGACTTTTGTTAGCATGTTCGTCAACTCTCCCTTCCTTTGCAAGTTCCCTGACACAAAACAATGTGCGTTCTTTGCTATCTCTACAACTCTGTCCAAATCTGGATCTTTCTCCTTCCATAGCTCTTCTCGCACCTTGTCATCAGCGCACTTAATCATCAGTTGGTCTCTCAAATGTTCCTCCCGGCAGCATGGTTTAAATTGCCACTTGACAGCTAGCCCTCTCAAAACTGTGAGGAACTCCTCTATGGTCTCTCCTTTCTTCCGCTCCCTAGTGGCGAACCTGCTGAGAGACCTAGAAGTACGAGGAGAGAAGAATGTTTGGCTTAACAAGCCAATAGAAGTGAGTAGTAACAGAAGGCAGTACAGTCTCAGTAGAGTGACAAGCCAGACTGGAAGCGAGGAAGGAGAAAGTGGAGAATAGACAATTCGCTCAAGAAGCTTGGAGAGATAGGGAAGGAGAGAGATGGCCCTGAAATTAGATGGGAGAGAAGGATCCAGAGTAGGCTTCTTAAGAATGGGAAGCATTGTGGCATGCTTAAAGGATGGGAAAATGGAAGAAGGGAGAAGGTTGCCACTTAAGTCACACTTTTATTAAATAAGCCAACATCAATGTTGTGCTATTAAACAGTTTGAGGGGGTGCACATGAAATGTGTAAAAGAATGCCAGTAGTTATGAAGGATTCAAGGCATTCTATCCAT
The DNA here is from genome assembly GCF_040938575.1 of Ambystoma mexicanum. Lineage (NCBI taxonomy): Eukaryota > Metazoa > Chordata > Amphibia > Caudata > Ambystomatidae > Ambystoma > Ambystoma mexicanum. The sequence goes on from NC_090941.1 coordinate 405,838,218, forward strand.
CACTCCTCACTGTTGCATGTCACCATATGTGAACAGGGATTTGGACATGTGTCCAGATCTTGTTGCTCCTAGATACACAATCTACACTTAACTTGTGATATCCAATGGGGCAAAAACATGTCTGGGGTTGCGTGTTGTCTTGTGTAGTAGGTATGTGATCTACCAATTCAGACTCAACTGACACTTTTCAGGTGGTATTATCAACCCTCCTTTGGGTATGGTATTTTTGCCTTCGGTAGTGTGACAGCAGGCTTAGAAACTATGGCTTAGAAGAGTGCCCAAAAGAATTGTAGCGGTTAGCCTTGAATATAAACTTGAATCTATCACTCTTTAGTGGTACCTATATAATTAAATGCAGTTTTTGAAGCTTTACTAAATAGAAGGTAAATGGGGCGTAGTAAAATGAGAATGGACAGAACACAACACTAACAATATCAGAGGGCTCTGATAATACATGTGTACAAACATTTATCTTGATTTAATGGTTGTGGTAAGTCGGCTATGAGTTTGTATAGTTCTTCACGCGTATGATGGCCTCTAAGGAGATCATCTAGTCAGAAAAAATGAATATAAAACATTGCAAAAATCAAGCGAGTGGCAGACTAAAGAGTTCATGGTGTACTGCATCTGGCACCTTGAAAAAGTGGTTACGGAGTATGCATGTTTATCTGATTGACGCTCAGGTTGGTAACTTGGGCAACATTGCCTATCACAGAATATACCAGCTAACATATGCTGATGGTGTGCTACAAAGGCAAGACATCTTTGGAATCTAGACATTTAAAAAAATAAAAAGGTATTATATTTTGGTTTGACCTTTATTTTCATTGTTATTGCTATTTCCATACAACTGTGATTTACCAATAACATTTAATAAGTTATATTATACTTTTGTCAACAGCAAACAGATGGCACTAAATACATACAGCCAACTAACTTGATTATCATCAACCTATTTAAATTCAATTTTTTGTTTTTTTCTGCCATTTTTGCATTCCACCAGCAAGATCTATATATTGTCTTGAAATGTCACGTAAACATACTGATGGGTGTTAAACCCGATATAACTATACCTACCAAGTGTATTCGATTTTCTGATGTTTTGTTAATTGTTTTTCTGTTTGTGTGTATGAGTATGATTGGAGTGATTGTGATGCAATTGGTATATGTGGCAGTATAAGTGGTGTGCTTTTAGTTGCTGGGTAGTTGTATGCGAAGGACTTTTACCCATAGCGTGCAAGAATTGTGTTATTATGTGTTCTTTTGCCATAGGGTGAAATGTTCATTTGCCAGCACTGTTGTCTATTGATGTCAATTGTTTTTTTGTATTGACTAAATTAACTAATTAATTCTTCGATTGCATATTAAGTGTTCACATTTGTTCAAGAAAAGTCATGCATTTACATACCTAGGGGTTTCGTTTCTTTGTCTGACTAAATACACCATAAACCCCTAAAGAACCGAATTGCATTATGAATCTTTCAAACTAAAAAACAAACCAAGCTGAACTCTCAGTGCTATCCGAAGGACGTTCATTCTTTCCGACAAATTCCATGGAGAACACCGAGCTACACAGTGTTGTAAAACAGCATTTTAGGAAATTACATGTCAACGACTTCTTTAATAACAGGCTGGAAAACAAAAACACTGGCATCTATTAGAGACAAAGAGTAGAATAAAAATGTAAATATTGAACTGGATCCCAACACTGGGTAGGAACCTGAACAGTACTTTACATATAAAGCTTCAGACAGAGCCACATCCAGCAGTCTTGATAATGTGAAGGATCAGATGGACAAATGATGTCCCTTAAATGGAACGTCAAGGGATCTTTGCAAAGTAATAGAGCATAAACATCAAATCTGCCATCAAGCAGATGAGAAAGAGTACATCAAACTGCAAGAGGGTCAACTAACAAGTGCACAAAAGATTTGAAGCATATCATCAAACTCCTCCCCTATGGAACTAAGCACACTTCACAGATTTGAATACAAGAGGTGCAACACTTACCACCTCCTCACCAACTCCTCAAAATAAATTAATACCAACACCCTGATCCTGAGTGGATCCCTGTTTCCGTTATTCCCACTGAGGCCTACTCCTCCTTTGAATGCCTGGTCTGCAGGCTCTCTCTCTCTCTTCTGTCTCCTCTCTTACTCTGGCCACCTTCTATCGGCGGTCGGGGCGGTCTACCCTCTTCCTCTCGAAATGTTAACATACAACTTGATTCTCCCAACTCTTCAGGACCTTTCCGCAACCTATGCGTCTCTTTCTCTCTCCATTCTACCCTCTGGTCCCACACACACCGCAGGCCTTACCTTGGATGCTCTCATCTCCACAGACATCCCTCTCTCTATCCCCGTCACTACCTTATTCTCCTGGACCAATCACTCTCTTCTCTCCTCACACCTGAAGCTCTCTTCTCCTTTAGTACTGGCACACCCTGCACCGCCGACCGACTTCAAGGTCTTTAGACCCATAAAAAGAGTGTCAGTGGCACCCTTTGCCTCCATCTACTCTCCTCTTGACACCTGCAGCTGACTCCCACCCTGACAAAGCCTTCACTAACCTTCACCTTTCCATCTCCAACACTCTAGACATTCTTGCCCCTGTCATGAGGGTGTGACTGAAGCCTGCCAAAAAGTGCAACTCTTGGTACGACTCTGAACTGGCTGCCCTTAAACGCAAGTGCACAGCAGCAGAACGGAAATGGAGATCCTCAGGTGTACCCTCTGACAAACTGCCTTCAAAGGCAATACAGACTCCTCATCAGATCCAAAAAGAGGGTCCATATTCAAGCCTGCATCTCAGCGGCATCTTACAACACGGCCGAACTTTTCAAAGTCTGCAAGGAACGGGTCAGCCCTACTACAGCATCAATCTCTACTGCACCCACCCAGGCCCTTTGCTCGGCCCTGGCTGCTCACTTCACTGCAAAAACACAGGACATTCAGACCTCTCTCGCCTCTGCACCCATTCTTGCAACAACATCTCTTGGGCTCTCCTCGGCAGCCCTATCCCCTCCCCCTCTTCTCTCCTCCCTATGCCCGGTCACAGCTGAGGAGGTCTCTAGACAAGCGTGGTCTATGAAAACCTCTTCCAAACAGGTGGCCCGCTGCCCTTCAAATACCATCAAGGACAACATTGACGTTGGGGCGTGGCCAGCAGGTGAGCTATGGGGACTTGAGTTCTTAGAGCTCCCGCTGCTGCCAGCAATATCCTGCAAAATATCCTGTTTCTTTGTGGCTGAACCAGACAGAAACGCACGAGCAAGAAGCCGAATATATAGGGAGCTTCTGTGCGGAATGCGCCCGGCGAGATTTAAATGCTGAAAGAGAAATTGGAGTGAGAAAATGTACCCTGGACGCACATGCGGCTTCTAACAAAATGGCCGCTACCAGGGACATATGAATACGGTGGACAGACGAGGGATCACAACCGCCGAGAAAGTATCCTCGCCGGAACACTGGGCTGGCGCTCACAGGACAGAGCCGTTTCTGATGTGCGCACCTTTGCGCTGGGTGACAGACGACTTGGGCACATCCCGTGCAGGTGTGTAGTGGCGCATCTTATGCCTGGCCAAGCTGGCAAGGACGCAATCCGAATTGGAGGATGGCGGCGGAAGCAAAGTGAGGGCTGAGGCGGTCGGTGGAGCTGTGTGGATGACACAGCAGTGAGGGCTGATAGCTGAGAGGCACCAAAATTGCAGACCAGAGAGGGAACCCCTACTGAGGATTGCTTCCTTGGCAAACGGCGGCAAGAGCACCGACACAGTCTCACAGTGCCCTCCCCGGCCTCCGAACTCCTTTGTGACATGGAGCTCCTCTGTGTAATGCCGTGATGGGGTCAAGCTGGAGAAACATACGCCAGTCACGACATGAATAGGAAGGCTGCAAAGGAGGATGGTGGGAAGGCACCTGTTCTCGAGGCAAGCATACTGAGTGAGCACCCGGCCCACAGCCTGTAGTACCACTCTGACTGCGGTGCATCTATAAGTAATAAACCCACACAGGTGAGACAGTGCATAACAGTATACGCCCATATTTTGTTGGAAGAGCAGGACAAATACACCCTTTGAAACATCAGCCTACCGTTGGGTGTTGTATGACAAGTGCCCCCCCCAGCACCAAAGGTCGCAACCGCTGTATCGCAAATAAACATTTGAAACTGTGTGAACAGCAGACTAACAGTGTCCCCCTCACTGGTACAGGTGGGCTGTGATTGCTCCTCCCCACTGGCTCTAGTCTTGTCTCATCCCACTGGTACTAGTGTACTGAATAGACACCCATCAGATTTGGCAATGAAGGATTGCATGTGACAACACCTATGGAGTCTAGGTAAATGGACATATACATCATCGGGCGCCACCTGAGGTGCCTACTGGGACGTGATCTCCCCCCCCCGTCCCCCAACTAGCGCACCTGGTCGGTCTAAAGACGAAGAGGTAGCTCCACGGAATGATAAAGATTTGGCCTGAAATCGATTAGACGCAAACACCTCGTTGCGCAGGTGAGACCTTTGTGTACCTCGCTGCGCCCACAATCAGGATGATAATGCCACCCCAAACACAAATACCTTGGTCTTACTTAGGAGGAGCCGAGTGATTGCCCACCCTACACCAGAGCTCACCATGGTTAAAGATACATTAAAAAAAGTATCCACTCAAGATGGAGCAATATGCGACACCAGCAGCGGTCACCCCTGCAGGGCAGATACGATCAGAGTACACGGCAGAAGTGGAGGATGCCATCTCTCTGAAGGATGTGATGAATGCCATCGCCAACTCACGAGCGTCCATGGAAAAGAAAATGGACGAGATTAGTGCAGTTGTATCTCTGCTGTGTCATGATTTGCAAAAACTAACGTCTCGTACAGGGGAAGCCGAGAATCGTCTATCTTGAGCAAGAGATGGGCTCTGCACAATGGACCAACAAATGTTCACAGTGATGGCACGCCTAAAAACACTGGAAGAAAGGGTGGAGGAAGGCGAGGGTAGATCACGACGTAACAACGTCCGCATACTAGGACTGCCAGAGAACACAGAGGGGCCAAACATGGAACTATTTCTGGAACAATGGCTTTCGGACATGTTTGTGCCCAGGATATTCTCCAATTTCTTCTCTATTGAACAGGCTCTGCGTGTGCCGACCGGACAGCCTACGCCGGGGGCACCACTTCGCACAGTGATTACTAAATTACTGAATTGTAGAGACCGCAACACCCTGCTCCAAATGGCTTGCGCCAAGGGCTCCATTACATACAACGGGTTCCGAATCGCCTTCTTCCCGGACTACACCAGAGAAGTGCAACGGGCTAGAAAATCGTTTGACCAATTTTAGAAACGTCTACAATCCCTGAACATCAAATATGGTCTCCAGTTTCCCGCACAACCCAAGATATATCACAAAGATACAACAATACACTTTACGGACCCTAAGGATGCGTGGAAAATGGGCAGAACAACACCTTGAGGGAGACTGGAGGCCAGACAAAAAGAACAAGAACAACAGACCCAGGGCCCGACCCGAAGGACTCCTGCCAGAGCAACCACTACAAGACCAAGAACTAGAACCACCACCTCCTATAAACAATGACTGATATGCAATGCTGTGTACACCATGCCGATGCTGCTATTAGCCAAGAATGCGCCAGTTAAGTAGCATGCCTTTACACTCTGGAAAAAAGATGCAACAACAATCCCCACGACTTGAGTCAAAGCAGTGCACCCGGTGTCCCCCCTCACCGCCAAACTTACCTGTTCTATTAAGATTGGCAGAACGTTGGTATGGTATGTTTTTTTTTGTCTGTTGATAGCCGACCGTTTCGCCTATCAGTAAAGTTGGGGGGACAGATGCTTCAAGTTGGGATGGCGTATGGGGTGGCGGGGGGAGGAGTTTGTAAATGTTGTTTGCGTTCTCCAATCCACTATTCAGATCTACATGGGCACTCGCTCATCTGCACCGCAGTGCACATATATGAAACATTTCCCCGTGCCACCAGATACACAGATGCACACTGGCCAGCCAAAACAGCAATGGCCAGAGATAGCGTAAAATCCCTGAAATTCCTTACATGGAACATTAATGGCCTAGGCACCGGGATCAAACAATGCCTAGTTACACAATTCTTTAATAGGCACTCCCCTGATATTGCTCTCCTCACCGAACCGCACCTAGCAGGCACAATGTGTAATCTCTTCTGATGCTCAAATTATCGCACAGCACTATACGCCGGCTTCTCCATGGGATGTAAGGGGGTTCTGATCCTGCTTCATAAGAGACTACCTTTCATACTGTCTAAGGTGGTGCAAGACACCGGGGGGAGAGTTGTGTTACTGCAGGGCTCGTTATGGAACGAGACACTCGACATTCTAGCAGTATATGCCACCTCCATCACTGATAAATGAACTAATTAAGGACATCACAACCATAATCACAACCCACACATCAGATCTTTGGGTCACTGGGGGAGACTTCAATGATGGTATGGATGTGACAATGGATCGTACACACCTACGAGGCAGGAATCCAAGAGTGAGCACCAAACGTGCCGCCTTCACCTCAGCACTTGGACTGAATGATGTATGGCAGGATCTGCATCCTACAGAGCAAGGGTATTCCTATCATTCTGGAGTCCATGCCTCACTCTCACGGCTGGATTACTTCTTCCTCCCAACAATAGTCACGCATAGAGCGATCAATGTGACTTTGCTTCCCTGAGGCATATCCAACCATTCACCCCTGATGATGGAGCTGAAGACAAACAGGCAACTCCCTCCCCCATCATGGCATTTAAATAGTTACTACCTTGGCTTCCCGCAACTCATTGATCATATTCCGGAGACAACAACCACATACTTCAAAATTAACACTGGAACGGTAGACAGCCCAGCAACACTGTGGGAAGCATACAAACCAGTCCTCCGGGGAGGGATCCTCTCCTGGACTTCGGCTCATACAAAGACTCACCAACAAATAGTAGTAGCTGCAGAGCAGGAGGTAATGCAGCATGAGGCGAAACACATTAAGGGATCGCCTGATACACACCGAGCCCTCCCATGTCGCCTTAGACAATGCTAAATAAGCACATTCGGAGATGTGTACGAGACTATATGAAACCGGGGACAAAGCCGGTTAAGATTCTGGCCTGGCTGGAGCACAGGGATGCAGGCCACCAGCAAGTCAGAGAAATCAGGACAGCACAACTTGAACTATTGCAATCAGATCACGATATTGCTGAGGGCTTTCCAACTGGGGAAGGGGACACGACAGGGGTGTCCCCTATCCCTGCTGCTTTTCGCACTGATTATCGAGCCTCAGGCCATGCTGTTCTGCCAACCAACTTCATGGAAAGGATTTCAATGGCCCGAGTGGGTAGAGGACAGACTCTCATTATACGCAGGTGACCTCTTGATATATTTAGGCGACCCAATTCGCTCCTGTCCGGAGGTCATGAAAATACTTTAAATGATATGGGACATTTAGTGGGCTACAGGTAAGCTGGAATAAGTGAATCTTCTTTCCAATCAATGGGACGGCCGAAGCAATCCCTCCACACTGCCCATACCGTATTGAATTAGAACACTTCTGCTATCTGGGAATCCAAGTCACGACAGCCCTTCCAGAATACATAACGCGGAACCTATATCCAGTTACAGAAAAATTCACTGCAGATGTCTGACAATGGGTTCTGCTCCCATTAACCCTGCTTAGTAGAGCCGCCCTCTTTAAAATGCTGGCACTACTGTGCTTTTTATACATCCTTCAGAATGCCCCACTCCGAATACCAGATTTGGAGTTCCATAAGATTGAAGGTATCCTTAGAACCCTGATATGGGGTGGACGACATCCAAGAATTGCGTTACATTGCAGCGGTCTATCTGGGAGGGTGGAATCGGGATACCACACCTGCAATCATACTATTGGGCAAGTCAGATGGCAGTGATCAACAACATCCTACATGGGGACAAGGACGCAAGCCTTCAGGACCTCGTGCTGCTCCGACAGTCAGCCGCTGCACCGACTGGTTTTGCTGATATGTGGGGGGCACAGTCTAACCTGGTATTCCTAGCCGAGACCACCACAGGTCTGCTGCTGGTGCGGGTGCTTTGATGGTTGCGGAAGCGCCCTGACACGATTGCTTTTAAATTGCATCTCAGTTGCGCCCAATACAGAGCACTTGTTCCAAAGCACTGAACCGTAAATGCGGGCTGCGCACAGAACCTAGTGGCTACGTTGTTCCCAGACACCACGTACACAGCATGGACAGAAGGTAGTCATGCCCGAGCCTGCACGTTGTGCCAGAGGCCCGAGAACTGCTGGTCACACGGACCCTGGAAGCGAGCAAGAATCACCTGCTCTCAAGTAAGTGCCCAGCCACATGCTTACTGCAAACTCCTCCTGGCCCTGAACATAGACTGTATGATGCAAAGTGGTGGTACGTAACTTGCCCTAAACTGGATAACAGGGCAACACAACTGGAAAGTGCTGGTAACACACTGGTGCCTAATCCAGAGACAGACATTATCCCTAGACAAGGAAGTGCATAATTCATCCTTACATGCGAGCGATGTGCGGGTGAGGAGGCATGCTGAGCAGTAGTGAGATGCCCGACCTTAGCTGCCATATATAGTATAACCCTAACACCAGAGCACTGCAGCCTCATGAATGACACACTCTCCCAGGGAAAAGTAAACCTTAAAGTCACACAGCGCCTATTTACAACACGCAGAAGGTGCAAGTAAAGGGAAAACAGCAGTTCCAAACACACAAAACCTCACGTAGGAGGCACTGGCAGTAAACAAGTGTTAGTGGAGAATCCGGGTTCCCCCGTGCTGAAGGCATAACAAGGGAGCGCTGGCACTTCTGCACCCAAGCCGGTCTTTGCCGTCAGTGGCTTCCAGTGCCAGCTTCCTTGAACTCCAAAACATACGGCGCATGGATTTTATCCAACACATCGCGACGCAGGCATTGGACGAAAGCAGGCTGCAGCCTTCAGTAACCACAGCTCGCCCATCACACAGGGCTCAGCCATTCAGAAAAAAAAAACCTTCAAACTCAAGCACATATAAACCGAACCTGTTAAAAGCCAGAAAGCTTACTAGCACTGTTCCGCCCTCAAAAAACCCAGAAAACTCAGTAAAACAACTTAAGGTAAGCCTATTAAACACAAGGTCCTTGGAACAAACATGCCAAATGCATTTATGACCTTATCTTAGAACAACTCGACATGCTATGCCTAACACAATACACTGCACTACCGCAGTTCCAGAAGGGTACACCATACACCATACCAACAGAGAAGATGAACAGTATTAATTACCAGGTCATGAATGCAACCCCCACGATGACTAATGGGAACCAGCTTGATTGGGTGGCCACAGGACAAACCCATGCATCTGGTCTGACCACTTCAAAATATCCTTTACCCCTACCTTGCTGTCACCCAAACAGAAAATTCACAATGAGCCCAAGACCCTAAGCCGCAACTTTAAGAAAATTGAGAGAGTGCACCTAGATCTGTTTATTAGAAATACCCTAACAGACAGCACAGAAGAAGACGCAAGGTCATCCTGGATATTTTTATTCACCACGCAAAGCAGCTAGTCAACCATAAGGCCCCATTCACATCCAAACTCATTCGACTGAAAAGAAACTAACAAAATTGCTTCAATTCTGACCTCAGGGAATTAAAGAAAGAAAAAAGGAAGAGAGAAAGGAAATGGCTGAAAGTACATTCCTCTACAAACAAGGATAGCTGGAAATAATCTGAAAAGGCCTATAGGGAAAGTAATCGTCAGGCAAAGAAACATTTCTATAACAATCAAATTAAATCTGCCGACAATGCCACAGGCAAATTATTTAAAATCTTGAAATCCATAGAAAAGCCTAACACCACCATCCCCAACTTCACTCCATCTCAGGAAGACTGCGACAAAGTCCAGACTGCCTTCTTTGATAAAAATCAAAAGGGCCTGGGACCAGATATCAAAGGCTCAAACCGCCCAGGCCATTTTGGAACAACCACCCACAAAGGTCACATCTAATCTCATTGAAACCTTTAGGTTCCAAAAAACTTTGTTAGAAGACATACTGAAAGTCTTAGCCACCATGAAGCCCACAGCATGTGCAGAGAACATCCTGCCGTCCAAAATAATACTAGAGAATGCAGACTTATTTGCACCACTACTCATGAGAATAGTCAACACATCATTTCGGGACAAGGTAGTTCCTATGAGTTTAAAGACAGTCACAGTCACGCTTCTATTAAAGAAGCCCAACCTCGATCACCGGGATCCTACCAACCTAAGACCCATCACAATTGCAATATTATCTTGAAGGTGCTAGACAAGGTCGCCACCACCCAATTACAAGCCTACGTAGAGACTAAACAGAAACTGCTATGTTGGACCTCCAGACCCACATGCTAAATATCGTCGACAAAGGGAAGACTGGACTACTTATACTTCTTGACCTGAGTGTGGCTTTCGACCTCCTCTATCACGGCCTTATCCAACGAGCGCTGGAAAAAGTCGCAAATTGCTCAGAGGTTGCAATTGGATGGCTCATATCCTTTCTCACCAATAGGAAATCCAAAGTGCGTAGGGGTGATAAATTCTGCCACGTAATTGACATTCTTTGCGGAGTCCCAAAGGGAGCCAGCATGTCGCCCCTACTGTTTAACCTTTACCTAAGATTACTCTGAAGTCCTGCACAACATCAAGGTCTTCTTCGCCAATTATGCCGACGATATTCAGCTGGTATTGGAACTGAGTGGAAACTACTCAGAGGACAGAGACTACGTTACATCCGCGTACAACCACATCAATCATGGATGGACCACAACTGGCTATGCCTTAACAGAAAGAAAACGGAGCTAATGGTTTTTGGTTCCCATCAAGCGCAAGCCAAATGAACCCCTCAATACGAGTCGTTCCATATTGAGGAACTCCCAATTAGGATTGTGGGAAAGGTTAAGACGCTGAGTATGATCATGGAGGCATCTATGAGTGCCGATGCTCAGGCCGCGTATGTACAAAAAACTGCTTGTATTATCTTAGGCTATTAAGAGCTATAAAACCCTACCTTAGTGAAAGGAACTACAAGACAATAGCCAGAGCAATTAAACTATCGCGGCTGGACTATGGAAACTCACTAATGCTTGGTGCAAACAAACAGTGCACCACAAAACTCCAGCACATACAAAATAATACCATCAGGATCATCAAGCAGAAATCCAAGTCTGATCACATTAGTAATGCCAGAAGGGAGTTTCATTGGCTCAAGGTGGAAGACAGGGTCTTGTTCAAGGCCATGACGCTGGTCCATAAATGCCTTTATAGGAAAGCAACAGCATATCTCAAATAAAACATTTCCAGATATGTTACAGGCCGCACATTAAGATCTGAACATAGAAGCCAAATCACTGGAGTCACTCACAAGAGATCCAACGGAATGGGTAAGGCCTTCCCCATATCTGCAGCTGTCAAATGGAATAGCCTGCCTGTAGATCTAAGACTAGAAACCAACCTCCTGAGCTTCAGGAAAAAGCTGAAAACCCTCCTCTTTAAATAACTCCCAAAAACTACTCCATTTATAGCTCCCAGCCATTTTGTTCTTTTCTATACTGTCCCGTCCCCATGTTAGTCTCTTTGTGTCTGTTGAGTCTTCTTGTGAGCACTGATGCCTGCGGGCGACTGGCGCAATATAAATAAATAAAGGAGCTACCCGACATTAGGGTGGAGATCAACGCATTGCAAGGCATATCCCCACTGATGAGTCTTTACCAGACCCTGACAAAACCCCCTGCCCACACAATGACAGCTTACACTACAGTAGTATGGCGGGAGGCCCACAGACATATTGGCTGGGATAGGAAAGTGACCCCAGTACTAACACTATGGAGGAACATTAGTCTATCCGAACTAAATAAACTACCGATATGGGTGGGAATTGTAAAGATCGGAGATATTACGGAAGGCAAACTAACCTCCTTAAGAGGACCTGGATAATAGATTTGGTCTCCCAATTACAGAACACCATTGTTACCTTCAGCTCGCTCATGCAATGCATACACATCTCCCCAAACTCTCAGACATGCCAGATTGTACACCACTGGAGAAGAATATAGTACTAGAATGCATACCTACTAAAATCAACTCCATAATGTACAATGTCAACCTCCTTTGCAACACCGAACTCTGGAACCTCAAACTGAAATGGGAGGTGGATGTTGGTCGCATACAGTCATAGGATTGGTAGGTGGCATTGATGTTCCAGCGAGAAACCACAATCTTCAAGAATCCGGTTGATACAGCTCAAAATCCTACATAGAGTGCATTACCCAGAGTTGCACTGTAACAGTGGAAGCGTGACACTAATCCTAATTGTTTGCGCTGACTGCAGGAAGAGGGCAGATTCTTTCATATTTAGTGGGAATGCCCTCGGATTCAGGGATATTGGCGCCAGTGCTGTAATAGACTGATTGAGGTTTTGGGACATGTCATACTAATGTACCATAAGATTATGCTGTTGGGTATTGAGGAAGAAGGAAACAACACACATTTTGAGAAGCTATTTCTCTCCACGACCACAGGGTTGATTAAACGCAACATAGCTAGGCTGTGGCGATCCAGTGTTGCTCCACTTTTTGCGCGATGAGTAACAAATGTAAATATATGTATGAACAGCGTATATATACGGTCAGAAGTTGCCCTGGGAAGGCGAAGAAGATCTGGCAGAAGTGGGAAGATGCGATCTAAAATATGCCTTGAAACAATATACTGAACATTGTTACCAAATATGATGAGAGGGGGAATAATGTTGAAATAACACGTGGGTTTGTTTGTTCGTTATGTACTGGTAAATGTGCAGGTTTACTATCTATGTTTCAAAACCAATAAAATGTTTTATATAAAAAATAAAAATAAAAAAAAAAGGACAACATTGACACTCTCACTCCAGCCCTGGCAGACCTATGTAACCTCTCCTTCGCCACTGGAGTTTTTCCCCACTTCTCTCAAGCACTCTCTTGTGCACCATCTGCTCAAAAAACCTTCCGCCCACCCTTCCATTCCGGCAAACTACCGACTATCTCTATCACTCCCTTCCTGGGAAAACTCCCTGAGAAGAGTAAGTTACTTACCTGTGGTAACGTTCTTTTGACTGGATGTTCCTCCCACATATTCCTCATCTTAGATATTCGATAACCAGCTTCAGCGGCTTTGGATAAATTCTTTCGGCAGAGAGCGCTGTGCGTCGATGCAGTCGATTCGATGTCCCTCGAGGATGAGGTCATCAAAGGCATATATAGCACGCGCATCGCCCGCTGGCTTCAGTTCTGTTTTTTTCTTAGAGTAGAAATACAAGCATAACCACTGGAATGACCGTACTCAACTATGAAGGAGCCAAAGCTGTAATAGCATGGGAAATTCTACTGTGGGGTTGGTTGGGAGGGCAATGAGGAATACGTGGGAGGAACATCCAGTCGAAAGAAAGTTACAAGGGGTAATTAACTTGATCTTCTAATGGATTGTGTCCCCCCACATATTCCTCATCTTTGATAGACTCCCAAAGCAGTATTAGATTTGGTGGAGGGAGTAAGAATTTTAGTTTTTTTTAAAGGTTTTCATGAACCAAATGCAGGACAGGTTTTCCAAAGCTCCCATCCTGACTGAGGGAAGACTCCAGGCAGTAATGTTTTGTGAACGTGTGGATAGTAGACCATGTTGCTGCCACACAAATACTCTTTACGGTACATCCATTTGCAGGGCTGTAGAGGTAGCCATGCCCCTGGTAGAATGGGCCCTTAAACCTTCAGGAAGATCCTTGCCTGCCAGTCTAACATTCCGAAATCGCCAGAATGATCCACCTGGATAAGGTCTGTTTCTTAACAGTCTGACCCAGTTTGTGGCCTGTTTAGCCAATGAAAAGCTGATCGTCAATGCAAAGTTATGACAGCTTAGAGATATAAAAGCCCAGAGCTCTACGAGAGTTCAACCTGTGTAATCTCTCCTCCTCCTTACCAGGATGAGGTGGGGGATAGAAAGAAGGTAAAACAATGTTCTGCCCTATGTGAAAATCAGAAATGGTTTTGGGTAAGAATGAAGGCTTAACCCTCAGAACAACCCTTTCCTTATGTAAAATAGTAAAGGCAGGCTTGGATGGAAGTGCCTGCAATTCACTCTCTCTACGGGCTGAAGTTAGAACTATCAAGAGAATGGTCTTAAGCGTTAACAACCTTAATGGACATGAGTGTAAAGGTTCAAAGGGTGCACACATTAGACATTTTTGTACCAGATTAAAGTCCCAAATTGGAACCTGGAAAGGAGATGGGGGGAAGAAATTGGTGAGCCCCTTTAGAAATTGTGTCACCAGTGGCATCTTGAAAAATGAACATTGTTCGGACAAGCGCTTGAAGATGGATAGCGCCGCCAAATAGCCTTTAATAATGCCAACCTGGAGCCCCAGATTGACTAAGGATAGTACAAAGGATAACACCTCAGGAGTTTTGCACAGAAAAGGCTCTACATTCTTGTCTCTACATCAGTTGCAGAATTTATTCCAACAGCAACGGTACAAAGACTTTATTGTTGGCCTTTTGGCCGAAAGCAAAATCTTCAATACATCATCCGGGAGGACCCAATGCTTGTATCTCAGCCTCTCAGAAACCATGCTTGAAGGCTGAGTGTTTTGACCTCTAAATGGAGAACCTGACCCTTCTCTCGCGAGAGATGGTCCTCCCGTATTGGAGGACAGATGGACATGTCCAGAAGGTCTGGGTACCACGTCCTCCTGGCCCAATCCAGGACAATTAGGATCAAGCGTTTCCCTAATTTTCTCAACCTCCTTATCACATGAGTAATGACGGGGAATGGAGGAAACACGTACAGGAGTGGAAACTCCCGTCCACTACGAACGCATCCCCTAGAGCTCCTCTTGGTGGAAATTCCCTCGAGGAATACAGTTCGCACTTCCGGTTGACACTGGTGTTGAACACATCCACTTGAGGGGTTCTGCAAAGGGTGAAGATCTCTTGGAGGACTCTAGTTCCCACTCGTGGGATACTGCTCTGCCTGCTCAGAGCGTCCGCCGCCGTGTTCTCTTCACTGGCTAGGTGAACTGCCGATAGAGAGATTCCTTCTTGAATTGCCCAGTACCAGAGCTACATTGCCTCTCTGCACAGTGGTAGTGACCCTACACCTCCTCTTTTGTTGAGGTAGTACATGGCCACTGTGTTGTCCGTCATTATCAGGACATTCTTCCCCGCACAGAGTGCAGGAAGGCCTTCAGCCAGCCCTGGTCTGATTGCCCTCAGCTCCAAAAGATTGATATGTAGTTTGGACTCAGATGGAGACCAACGACTGCTGACTGTCAGATCGCTGGTGTGGGCTCCACACCCCGTAAGTGAGGTGTCTGTCACTACGGTTATCTCCTGCCATGGTTGTCAAAAAGGTTCTCCCTTCAGAATGTTGTCCTCACAGGCCCACCACAGAAGATCCTGTGTGACCCTGTTTTGAACCTGAAGTAGGTCAATATCTGTCCTGAGAACTGAGACCATTGAGCTCTGAGAGCCCATTGAAGGGATCTCATTCTCATGCGGGCCTGTGGCACCAGAAAGATGCAGGATGCCATGAGGCCAAGCAACCTCAAAATAAATCGAAGGACGGTAGATGCTGGGCACTTTGAAATTTGGTGACCATCTGTAGAATGTATTGAGCCCTCAACCCCGGGTGGCAAGCTCTTTCCCGAGGATGTGTCCAGAACAGCTCAGATGAACTGGAGATTCTGAAAAGGTGTCATATGGGACTTCTTGTAATTGAGGGAGGAACCCAGTCTGTGAATATAGTGGCAGGTGACGTTGAGATGATCCAGGACTTGTTCAGGAGAACACAGCCTCATCAGCCAATCGTCCAGGTAGGGGTGGACGTGAATTCCCCCTCTTCTGAGACTCGCTGCCACTACCGCCATCAGTTTGGTGAAAAACCATCGGGCGGAGGTCAGCCTGAATGGCAGAACTTGAAATTGATAATGATAACCGCCATCTGCGAACCTCTGGTATTTTCTGTGCTTGAGATGGATTGGCACAAGAAAATAAGCATTCTCAAGGTCCAATGACACTATCCAATCCTGGAGTCGGAGTGCCTGAAGGATCTGAGAAAGTGTGACTATCTTGAACGTATCCTTCCTGAGAAACTTGTTCAAGTATCTCAAGTCCAAGATGGGTCTCAGTCCTCCATCCTTTTTGGGTATTAGGAAATATAGGGAATACCATTCCTTGTTCCTCTCCGCTACAGGCACCAGCTCTACAGCGCCTTTCTCCAGCAGGGTTAACATTTCCTGGACAAGGAGCAGATCTCGAATCCTCAAAGAGAGGCTCCGTAGTGGATTGCTCTGAGGTCTCTGTATGAAAGGAAGGCAGTACCCATGGGCTATGGTTTCCAATGCCCAAGCATCCAAAGTAATATCTCACCATTCTTCTAGATGCCGAGACAGCCCGCCTCCCACTGGTGTTTTGTGACTCAAGACCTCACAGAGGTTTTGAGGCGGCTGATGCAGTGGCAGATGGTAAAGATGCCCCTTCTTGAGCTGCCTTCGCACCTCTCCCTCGTCCACCACAAGGGAAATTTCATTGGCCTTTTTGACCAGTCATCATCTACCCCTCCAAGTCTGTCCAGTAGGGCGAAAAGGCTGAGGCTGCCTAACAGCGGCACCAAAAGATTTGGCTGCCGCCTTAGAGGTCTGCAACCTCTCAAGGCTTTTGTCACCCTTGTTGTCAAAAAGGTGAGACCCGAAGGGCATGTTGAGGAGTCTGGATTGCACATCTATGGAAACCCGACTTCCTCAAACACGCAAATCTGTGTAGAACAGTGCTAGTAACCATGGTTCTGCTGATGCTGTAAGCAGAATCCAGACTCGACTGAAAAGACACACACATCGCTTCTTTGCCGTCTCTAACTATGGCTTATAACCCATCTCTTTCATCCCCCTCGGGAATGTGCTCTGCCCCCATGGATATGCAGTCACAGAGTGAATGTACATTTTTCAAGGGCACATGTGGAGTTGGCTGATTTGAGTGCCATATTCCCTGCGGAAAATACCTTCCTTGCCTATCCATCTACTCTTTTGTCGTCCCTAACTGGAGGGATGCTAGGGTAAGCTGCTTGCTTAGAAGTTGCAGAAGCTGCCTTTACCACCAGACTCTTGGTCAAATTTGTATTCATAGTCGGATTTGTTTCTGGCGTCTCCTAATTTGCTGCCACCCTTTTTTGGAGAGCAATGTGGAAAGGTAATATAGGATTTGACTAAGGACCCTTTATCCAGGATACCCGTCAGATCATCCTGTTCATATGGTAACAAAGGCCTACTCCACCCCATATATTCCACTACCTTGGACATAACCTGTCTATATGATGCATCAGCATTCTTCCCAGCCTCTGGTCTTCCAAACTCTAGCTCAGGTGAGGTGTCCACCCCACTGGCCGTCTGCAGATTGTCATAAAGGTCTTTCAACCTTGATTCCTCAGAGATTAAACTTTCTGGCACATTTGGCGTGCCACATTGGAGGCCAAATGGAGCATTGCTATCCGAGGGTTCATTCTCCTCATATATAGAGGCAAGGGACTTAAAATAATCCTTCCTTGGCAAAGGCACATTCATTTTTTCAGGAATCAAGGGTTTGATGAATAGTGGATTTGACGCTGGAGGAGCCGTCAAAACTTCTTTTAAAGGTGCCATAGGTTTTGATGGGGCACTCAACATCGATGGCGCAGCTGGCCATGATGGCGCAGCTGGAATCCGTGCCTTCGGCGTCAAAGGCGACGTTGAGGGCTTGGCTGGCGAAGGCGCAGCCGGTGTCAATGACCTTGCCCTCTGTTTATGGCTCGACAGATCCTTCGATGATATGTCATCGCATCGAGACTTCGACGGCTCTCGGTGAGGATCCGGGCTTGAGGGCGTGCAGGATTTAGGTCGAGCTCTTTCCTTACCGGCTTCTTTGGAAGGCACGGTAGGAGCATGGCTTGCCGTGGGTTTCTGCTTTTCAAATATATTTAGCATCTCTGCTCTAAAAGCTTCCCATTTGGCCAGAGTGGATTTTTGTGGGGCAAGATACTATCTCAGGGGAAGTGTCTGACGACGAAGTCGAAGAATGCAACCTATGGTGCCTCTTCTTGGACTTCTTCGACGACCATGAGGAGTGGTGGGAGCCACTCCTCGATCTCAACCTCTTAACTTTCTTCCTTCGAGGAGAGTCGCCTCTCTACTTGTCGGTCAAAGGTTTTTTGGTCGGGGTAGATGATTTGGGGTTTCGACCTAATGCCAATTTCTCCTTAAACTCCTTCTGTGTCTTTCTGGTCATCGACTGCTACTTGGAGCAGTCCGAGGTTTTATGCTCAACCCTGAGACACCATAGACATATACAGTGTGTATCTGTCAATGAGATTTTCAAATCACAATCTCAACACTTCTTCAACCTGGTCTTAAGGGTAGTCAGTGTCGATGAAGAAGACATACTAGCATATGAAGTAATGAAGTGCGCCGTATTTCTCGAAACAATAGCATTCGCGGAAAAACAGAATTGAAGCCAACAGGTGCTGCGCATGCTATTTATGCCTTCGATGACATCATCCTTGAGATGGAGGCCCTCGAGGGACATTGAGTCGACTGCATCGACGCACCGCGCCCTCTGACAATATATGGATATCAAATATCAAAGATGAAGAATACGTGGGAGGACACACTCCATTCGAAGGTGGCTATCTCTCAGCTTACCCTCCACACAGAACCTGTTGGTTGTCTCCATGACCATCAGTCTGGCTTCAGAGAATCCATCCAGAGGCACGTTAATTGCTCTTCTGAACACTCTTGAAAACCTGCGCTCAAATCTTGATTTTTAACTCTCTCTCTGTCCTCATTCTTCTTGACCTCTCCTCTGCTTTCGAGACAGTAAACCACAACATCCTGATATCTCGTCTCCATGACACCCTGGGGATAAAAGATCAGGCCCTGGCATGGCTTGCTTGCTTTTTCTCTGTCCATCCTTCCCAGGTGGAACTGTGGTCTTTTCTCTCTGTTAATACTCTTTCTACTTGTGGTGTCCCCAGGGATCTAACCTATCCCTCTGGTTCTTCAATGTCTAGATGGCCCCTCTGGCCCGCATGATCTCTGCCTTCACCTCCAACTTTCAGTGTTATGCGGATGACACACAGCTCTCTTTCAGTCTACCCCGGTCTCCTCCTCCTCGCTCTTCCCTGACTGGATTACACGTTTTTGCATCGACAACTTTCCAACGAAATTAAAATGCATTGAAAGTTTTATCCCCCAACCCACTGTTTTTTACCCTTAAAACACCACCCCAAACAAATTAACCCTTTACCCCACACACATGCATTCGATGGAAACATTTTCTTTGGAAAACCTTCAATGGAAAAAGTTTTATTGGAAACTTTTTCGATAGAATGACTGAATACCCCCTGACTGTCTGTCCGCAATTCAGTCCTGGTGTGCTGCGAACGATCTCTGCCTCAATGCCAGCAAGACAGATTGTGCTCATTGGGACCCCCTGCTCCCGCTTTCCCACTGTCACTATGGCCGGCCTCCCTTGGCTCTGCGCCCTCACCCACTAGTAAGTCAAAAAATCGAGGAGTCATCTTCGACTCCACTCTCTCCTTCTCAGGAAGATCCTTGCCTGCTAAGTGGCATTCGACCTTTTCTCACCTTCCCCCAGAGGCTTACTGTCTCCAGAGCCCTGGTTCTTTCTAGACTGGACTACTGCAACAGTCTCTTTCTCAATCTTCCTACTTCCACTCTCCGACCTCTACAACTCACCCAGAAGAGAACCACAAGACTTATCCTTGGCCTCAAGCCCAGGGACCGCACCTCTCCGGCACTGAAATCCCTCCAATGGCTCCCCATGGCTGCAAAGATCAAGTTCAAGACCCTCTCCAAAGTCCACAAGGCTTTCCGGAGCCGGGGTCTGCACTATCTACAATTCTCTCTCCCTAAATACTCTCCTTCTAGAGCCTTCCGCTCGTCGTCCTCCAACTCTCTTCAGGTGAGCAGATTCTCAAAACTGAGATTTGGGGGCAGATCTCTTTCCTCTGCGGGTGCTTCCCTCTGGAACAGCCTCCCTGCCTCTCTCCATCTTGAGCCTGATCACCTTAAATTCCGGAAACTACTCAAGACCTTCCTCCTTCTCTCTCCCTTGTTAACTCCCTTTCTCTTCTTGCCTACTGCCCTCCTCCCTCTCTCCCTAACTCAGCTCTGTTTGCTAACTGGTCGCCTGCTGCACCTTGTGAGCGATCCAGGTCTCAGGCTCCCCGGTCAGTCCTCTCACTTGCCCCCAGGCTTCTGCACTCCACTCACCACTTCTTGAACTCATTCCATGAGAACTGTAACCTCTCGGCACTTACCCCAGGGCCTTAGACTGGGCGCACTTGTTCCCCCCCCCCCACCCCCTTCCTTTAACTCCATGTCTGGCACTTACGTTGCCTAGAATGTACTTGGCCTGGTCCGCCAGGCTTAGTACGGTATTTTTTTGTTTCTGTATGACCCTCTCCTTTCTCCGCCCCCCCTTATCGCCTTACCATCTATCAAGCACTTACACTATTTTGAAACGTTGTTGGCCGTGTACAGCACCTAAGGATTGTATGTTTCTCCCTCTCCTCCCCCTTCACTCCTTCCTTTTTGTTTTACACCTGCACTTGTCGTAAGGCCATCAGGCCAAGTTTCTAATCATTTTTGCAAGATCATTCGGAAGACTCAAGGCCTAAGAATGACTCTCTATTGCGCTGTACCCTCCCCACCTTGAAGCGATTTGAAGCACTTAACCTGTGTATAAGCACTCTATAAATAAACAATTACAATCACACCCTAGACACCTGTTTGGGTAGCATTTTTTTACAATCCCCGATAACAATCAGCTACATACAGTATTACAACATACATGTAGATGAATGTAAAGGTCATTGGGCTCATTCCAGAAGTTAGCTTGTCAAAAAGAGAAGACATGATTCCCGTTATACCAACACCCTCATAAAGATGGCATGGAAGTCTGCAGGGATTTACGTGAACCGCGAGACACACCCAAAAACAAAATAATATAACAAATACACTTTTCATGAATCCTCCGCCAACACTGCTTATATTACAATGACTTGAATCTTCAGAAAATAGAACAGCTATGCGTACTAGGATTGCATTCCAGCATTGGAATGGTTTTATGCACAAACAGAACAACTTCCTCACCACATAAAATGTAAATTCCAAAAGTACCTGTTGCACCAACAATATAATACGGATTTGGTCAGGAAATTAATGAGGCCTTACACAATTTCCCAATTGCATTCAACCATGAACTTTAAACTCTAAAGAATAAAATATTTAGACACTGCCATAAGCATACAGGACAGACACTACACATATTCAAATACATAAAACTGCCACATCACCTCCTCCAACCTCCACCCTTTCACGTAAGAATGTACCCGTATCTAGTTTACAGATGCAATTTACAATGACATGTACAATTTCAAATTAGAGGAACAGGTGACTGACTGTGTACCACATTTTATTTTAACAGCCATGTAGCATTGCATGATAGTTAAAAATAATTCATGTCACAATTCGTCTAGACGTTGGATTGGAATCTTATCTTGTAAAGAACTTCTGCACCGCTATTAAGTATTAACATTCCCATTATTTTAACTATTGTTAAATGTAATGTAATGTAATGTTCTTCAACAAGCTTTACATTATTTTAAATGTCATACAATTATCAATAAAAAACATTCAAAAGGGAAGCATACCAAGCATTTAACCCCAAAACTTCCAAAAAGGGTCTTGTATGCATTAAATGTTAATTAATCCTTATGATTTATGTTGTATTTACATATAGTTTGTGATGTTGTACTACAACAGTACTCTATGCTCAAGGTGGATACAGCAGGGTTAGATACAGCACCTCCCAAGTACAAGCAAAGTAATTGAAATCAACTTTAACATGCTTTCCGAGCTTAGAAACCTCTGGGTATTAAGCGCATTATAAATAACCAGTTATAATTATAATTTTTCATTGCCACTCATTTTCTGAAATCTAAAATTCAAAGTTGTATCATGTGACCCAATGCAGGCATTTGAATTTATGCAAAGTTTTTTTCATAGCTAAAAAAGTTAGTCACTTAGTACGATTTGCTTTCACTGTGTATTACAGCTAAATAAACCAATACAAATTGCACTACATGATAAGTGAAATGAACTGTCTCTTTATGTGGATACATGTCATGGAAAAAACACTTGCCAACAATTTTAGTTTGTTTTTCATCTCTCCTCATTCACATCTCTTAACCTTCTTCAACCCCCATCTTTTCCCCAAAAGCCTAAACAAACATGGCAATGCCAAAGCACTGTTTCCAAACAATTCACGAGAACTACAGCGAAAGAACACCTAAAGTAGATAACTTTAAAACGTTGAGCAGAAAATAAACTTCGTGGACAATGGCACACATTTAGAGACATCTAACTTTCTAATTTCAACAATAAACGAATGTAATTTTTACTATCAGTCCAAGTACTATGGAACAGTGTTTAAGTGATTTGTTCAAGCTAAATAACAAAAATGGACCTTGGAGCTATATGGAAAAATGGCTGGACCAACTACACCCCTACCAAGTATTCTTTCCAGATTAATGTACTTCTGCCTGTGAAACTTGGCATGCAATGACTCAATCACAAAATAATGTATTCCTTAAGTTAACTATCACTTAATTGTATCAAATAAAGACATGCTTTACAACATTAGCAATGTTGACAATGGGTTTAAAAATGTAGTAAACTGTGTTTGAGCAACTGTTCGTTCAAACCTTACCTATGAAGTCCAAATAAACATATGACAAATCAACATTAAAAGGATCAAATATTTGCTAATTAAAAAAAAATAAAAGAAACTAATTTGTCTCTGTGCAGTTTGTAATATCAGATTTGTTTTATTAAACTTCATACCGATATTGCACAATGTTTAACTTAAATAAAACATAGTAAACATGCAAGAATTTAGACATGTACAAGTTCCACACTTCTGAAATGTGTATAAATTTGATGAATAGTAGGTTTTACATTTAATCTCTGCGACGTTTATATGGATGCAAACAATGCAATAACATTTCGTTGAGACAAGGTGTAAAAAATAACATGTAAATATGAACTTTAAGGTCAAAAACCGTACAAAAAAAAATAACCATTCAAATAACATTGTTCGTGTTATGTTCTGCTAAAACAGAATTCAAATAGACTTTATTCTTAAGAGTACATTTGATTTCCTCTTATTTTGACACGCATCATCTAACTGAAAATATGCCCTTGACAGTTAGAATTACAGTGTAGGTCATTTTATTTTGAAGACAATTTGTGATCACGTACCCAGGCTTCTGCTTGAATAGGCTTGATGTTGCTAAGAAGTACCTCTTCGTAGTTTCCGTAGTCGCTGAACTTCACAACTGCAGTCGTCCCTGAAGAATGAAGGGCTTCGATTTCAGCCTTGTAAAACTTCAGAGAAATTAAAAGTTATTGATTTATTTAATTGTAAAACTAATGCTATCTAGTGTTGAATTCATGTTACATCTTTGAAAATTGCTGAAATAGCATATGCTTTTATTACTGTTCTGTTTCTTTACTTGGTTTTCTGACAACAATCGTAGCAGCAGGGGCTAAGATGATTTCATATTTTTGATATTGAATGCATAAATAAAACAAATACAAATCTCTTATGAAATCCAAGTGTACTTGTCACAGGTATTTCATTCTGGGATAAACACACGAGGAAGTGACAATACCAAAACTGAGTTGCAACAGGTGTAGCTTAACTGACAATCTTTCAGCTCACAAAGTGCATCAGTAGT
Source organism: Ambystoma mexicanum (assembly GCF_040938575.1). Taxonomy (NCBI): domain Eukaryota; kingdom Metazoa; phylum Chordata; class Amphibia; order Caudata; family Ambystomatidae; genus Ambystoma; species Ambystoma mexicanum. The sequence goes on from NC_090941.1 coordinate 405,862,111, forward strand.
GACGCAAAATTTGTTGAGACTACAGAACCTCACGACCTGTCAGCAGTTTGAAAATTAAAGGGTTATTGAAGCATCTTTACCTTAATGTGCCTCTAATGCTAGCCTGGTCAGGTGGTGAACTTGAAACAGACTAAAATGTAACTATCAAAGTGACCTAACTATTCAGCCACTAAAACAAAGGCATATATAAAGAAAAATATTGCAATAGAATAATAACCATATAGCCACCCTTACCAAATACACTGGGAGCGATAGAAAAGGAACTAGAGCATGATACTCAAAGTCGTCCCAGAACTGACCACTGAGTGTACGTCTGGAACCCAAAAGATTAAGGAGGCCAGGACACAACTTTGAAGCCGGTACATAGAAGTTTAGGTGAAACAGACAGCAATTGACCGATGCCGCCGACTTTCTCATATAAAAGGAATGCTTTAAAAGACAGAACATCGAGCACTGCATCTACTAACTAAATTGTTTCACAGAATTAAACAGTCAGTTAAAAAATACAGGGGAAATAATGGTATGATTGCTTGTGGGTAATCTTGATTACGCAGCACCCTAACTCTTCATCGTCACAGTCCTTGCTTTAATGTGGGAGTTTTGGCTCCTGAGACAAACTCTCCAAAATGCCTTTTCCAAACCAGCATAGAAGAGATACCTGCTTTGCTCTAGTCACTCTACTAGGTCTGATTTTTTACCAGTTATGTCACCTATAAGAATCACCACAGTTGCCATCATGGTTCAGTGTCAATACTGAGCTGATACTAGTACCATACGTGGTGGGGATGAAGTGGGCGAAATGTAGGACCGTGACGAGGAAGTCTAGGACTCATTGTAATGAAGATTACTAGTAAGTAATGAGGCCATTACACCCTTGTCAGTCTTCCTCGTAACAATCCTTACATGAGGATATATTAAGCAGTCTCCCATTAAGAACAATGCCCCTGTCTGTAGACTGATTGCTCAATTGCGTGTTTAGATTTAGTGTGCAATTGAGCCTTCAGATAGCTATTTATACTAGTTGATAGACTCAGAGGGAACCACTAAAATGGGCACCGATCAAACATCTGAAAAGGCAACATCCCCAATCAGAAGGTTGCTAGGGCTCAAGGAACCATGTACGCTACAGAGTTGGCCAACCCAGATCCTCAGTCTAGTGTTGCAGAAGCGGGTAAACTTGAGATGTGTCTAAATCAGACAGAGGGAATGACCAGTCTGAAGGAAAGACTCACCCATTAGAAGGGGGAAGACCTGCCGATGCCAAAGGAGAATCTCCGGAAGACCAGAGGAATATCCCGCTGGATTGAACCAAGTGCCGTGGCTCCCAGACAGAGGACAGAGAGTGACCAAAAAACATATCACTTAGGAATAAGCGAAAAGTCACATGGCACCTCAAAACGGTCATTTCCGAGAAACTTCAGCCGGGGCAATGGCAAACCCAATTGCGATTCATGCCAAGTGCCAGTGAAAGAGTCTCAAAAGAGGTCTAAATGGGACCCTTGGAACATCTATGAGACATCGCAAAGACCCTAGAGCAGCGGTCTTCAAACTGTGGGGCGCGCCCCAGCATCCCCGGGGAGCGCGAGAGCCCTGCATGAAAAGTTAAAAAAAAGAAATTCTTTTTTTTTTTTAGATTGGAGGAAATGGCCAGGGGCGTCTCACATGGTCGGGCTGGAGCATGAAACTGTCTCAGGCACCAATGAAAAAGTAGCCCGCAGTTGCAATGGATATTAATTCCTTTAGTGACAGACTAAATAGTACCCAAGGGTGTGTTTTTTGTTAAAATGTAAGCAAATTGTGATATTTAAAGAATATTTATTCAGCAACAATGGTCCAAATTACTAGCTGCATAGTGAAGTAACTCATCAAACTGGCCCACATTGGCCAAAAAAGTGGCCCATTTTGACAGGCCACATTTTGCATTTTTGGTACCGGCATTGCTCTGTTGCCCTATCGACCAGTCCGAGCCTGGCGGCTCATCCATAATGGCGAGGGGGCGTCCACCCAGTGGCCCCATCACCCGTTATGGAGGAGCCAGCCCAGTGAAACATTGAACACTCCCTCAGCTGCTTTTTCCAGCTGAGGGAGTGCTCCTGGGCTGGCTGAACTGTGAAAGGGAAACAGTGTTTCCCTTTGACAGTTCAGTTGACAGTTCAGTGGAGTTCGCCAGCCGCACATGCTCACTGAGTGTTAAGATGGATTTCTGAACTGGAGGGGCAGAGGTTTAGAAGGCCAGCCTAGTTTCTTGGAACAGGGTAACCTCTGGACAAGCCAGACCAATCAGGGTAGCGATGGCAGCGGTCAAGACTAAGTCTCAAGAGAGGTGAGGGTGATGGAAAGACCTCAATGATCACACAAAGCAAGGACACTTACAAATTACTCCAGACAGGTGTTATATTAAACATATAGACACATTAATTACAAGGCCTTTGTAACAACGACCATGGCAAAGAATCACAATAATACTAAAGTAAACCAACACATCACAATCAATACAATATATATACAAGACCGAGGGGTCTAAGGAGTTAGGAGCACGTAATATGTAGACCACCTAGATGGGGAGGAAAACAGGCAGTGCAAGTAATCATTAGACCCAGTTCGACATCCAAAATACACCTAACTAGGAGGAAGTCCAAGCTCTACGAAGAGAGGAGCCTTATGCTCAAAAGTACCTGCACGCGCTGGTGCCAATGGACAAAAAAGGGCCTTTTGGAGGATATCAGGCAGTTCAGGAAGGTGAATGAAGCGATGCAGACCAAGTCCCCACTACTCAAGCAAGGCCTCCACTTGTGGGCAGAAGCAGGGTGAGAGTGCGGGATAGAGTCGCTATTTCGCAACAGCGGTAGAAAAGAAATGGGCTCCTGCGCGAGGGGCCACCAGTGGGGGTATGGACTACTCACCGGTCCCTGACGCAGGCAGACCCAGACCTCTCCAGTTCAGTTCACGTTGCTGGCAGGTTCAGCTGCGATGATCAGGACGTCTCGACACCGTGTAGATTCTGCGTAGCAGGATGCAGGGTAGAGGGTGTCCCAAATGCAGCAGACGTGCACAGGTTGTTACCATAGCAGGGCAATACGGCAACCACATTTACTCTGGTCCGGGCGCACTCATCTCACTTCAGACCTGGGAATGCCAAGTGTACGAATTCGGTGTGAGGGTGCCGTGGACGTAGAGCAAGCAGTAGACCAAGTTTTGAGGGCTTCCCTGAAACAGTGGTGGTGACAGAGCAAAGCGCCCTGCGTAAGCTGGTCAGCCCACTGGTTGGCCCAGGGACACTTCCGAAGAGGCTTACTTGCAGGGTTTGATGAAGGTGCCGGGAATAGTTGATCCCACTATTCCAATGGGTCGAAGCGCCTTTGCAGACCTTCTAGGACGATCAGATGCAGAGGGTTCTCGCAGGACGACAGTGGCTCAGGGTGCCAAACCTTCAGCGGGTCACCAGCGGTTCCTCGACTCAGCTTATTGTTGCAGGATACTTGGCTCCTTATCCCTTGTTCGGTGTGAACTCAGGAGATCCACATGTTAGTGGTGTTTTCAGCCTCCTCTAATCCAAAGTTCCCTTCGCGCCAAAACGGAGTGGGCCCAATGGGAGATCTGCTCACAAACACTCACACCATACGTGCACCTATCACGGACCACGGTGGTCCCAGGTATTCAGGACACTCCAGACTCTCTGGCACCCAGGATGTGTATTGGGAACAGACATCCCAGCCCACATCCTGGAGGCACACACAAGGCATGCAGAAGCCTGCGAAAGCGTTGTGTTTCGCGGGAAAGTGCATGACCAAATAAGGACTGCCCCGGGTCGGCTCGACCTGGGGGAAGGTGAAGGGTCAAGACGGTCAGCGGACAGGACAAAGAACCTCGCGGCATGGCCATTTTGGAGCCAGGCCACTCATTTGTGCCAAACGCGGTAAACGCGGATAACATGGCGAAAAAGGGTTCAAAACACAAGAGAAACGATAGCTGCCACCAGTCCCGTCCGTGACACACTTGCACATTTCATAAGTCCAGCGAGAGTTTCTAGGGCCTTTGGAATGACTAGAGACCCAAGAGCGCGGTAACGTAAGTTACGGTGCACTCTTGTTTCATGTTGCTCAAAAGCTGCAACATGATTTAAGGACTAAGGGAAACAAAGTCTCCCAGTACTGACTGTTTTAAGGGCATGTCAGTTTCCCCATAAGAATTGAGCGAAAGCCCAGAGGAGTGCGGCGGAAGGCTGCGCTTCTCTGGCAAAGTCTAGATCAGGGTGTAAAACAACAGCAAAAAGTTTGGGGGTTGCCACATAGAGGGAAAATTGCATACAATTATGAAATCTTTCCTAACACTGAGCCATGCAAAGCTGGGGGCGTTTTTCTTCGCCAGCCTTGCATAGATCATTGGAAATGCTGGCTGGGGCACTGCATGTCTGTATGTGAGAGAGGGAGCTCCTGCGCCTCACACATACGTACAGAGCAGCCTGGAGCAGGGTGTTTCAGCACCCCAGGCCGGCCCTGCAGATGGTATGTTTACGTTTATTTATTCGTTATTTAAATATGTGTATGGATGCTTTCATGCTTGTGTTATGAGTGAGTGTATGGTGATGGGTGCTCGTGTGAATGATAGAGCGATTTCTGTTTGAATGTGTGTGTGTATGTGTTTGTTTTGGTCCCTTGAGCTGATTTTGGTGAGTGGGGGGTAGAGGGAGGAAGGAGGGTTGTACAACAAAGTAATTTTAAAAATGCCTTTGTTGCACAAACCCCCTACCCACCTGCCAAAATCAGCTCTCCTTCTGAGGCGCTGTGGAGCCCAGGGGACAGTGATGGTATTCTTTTTACTGGATATCTCTCATAGATGTCCAGTCAAAAATACCACCCGTTCCCCCTTGGCACTCCAGCATCTTGCATACACACAATCATGTTGATTGCGTTAGGCCCAGTGGCCCCAGGGGACAGGGATGGTATCCTTTTACTGGACATCTATCATAGATGTCCAGTAAAAAATGTCATGCCTGCCCCCTGGGCCCCCCAGCACCAATTGCAAACTGTTTGGCTTTTTACCCATTTTTTTTTAATGACATTTTATTGGGTTTTACATTTGAGACACAGTATCGACAACATTGCAATAGACAAGAATCACAACAACGCAACAGAGCAGATCAAGCCAGGTAGCGAGAGATGCAGTAGTTAATGTCCTGTCCATAGTTGGCTCTGGCCCCGCTGTCCGCAGGGGCCGCAAGTGTACCCGTGATCTGGGGCAGTCCTGCCCGAGTCTCTGGGTTAATAAAGCGGGCTCCCTTGGAGCCATCTGGTTGGCGGAGGCCTCCTGGTGAGCGATGGAAACTTGGCTGCATAATCCATAAAGGGGTCCCAAATATTTAGGGCTCTGTTCAGGGAGCCTGTTCGAATTGCCGTCACTTTTTCGGCGACGGCTATGTCCCAACATTTGGACCACCATAATGCTACCGAAGGACCCTCTTCATTCTTCCACAATCGGGCCATTGCGATTTTTGCCGCCAGAAGTAGATGCGTACATAGGCGAGGGATGTAGCCCGCAATTGAGAACGCCCCACCTTCGGTTTCCCCCAGCAGGATTATCCCAAGGTCCCAGGGAATGGAGAGACCTGTGATTTTCTTGATGTGATTTATTACCGCTTTCCAGTATGCCTCTGCTTTAGGACAGGTCCATACCATATGGAGTAGGGAGCCGGGAGCGGGGCAACCGTGCCAGCAGGTCGACGGGATATTCGGGTTAGCCTTATTTAGCTGAGCTGGGGTAACGTAATACCTATAACAGAGTTTGTAACCCCCTTCCCTGTTCGTAATGTACTGTGAGCTCTTGTACAGTCTAGACCAGATTTTCAGCCATTCCTCCACCTCTATTTGCCACCCCAGGTCCTTCTCCCATTCTAACATGTACCTTTCTTTTCTGTAAGGATCTGACCTCTCTAGAGCTGATGTTCTCCCTTTTTTAGTTGGAGTCGATAGAGAGATTTCCAATGCGGTTAGTTCTCTGGAGCATTTTTCCCTGGAGCATTTTTCCCTGACTACCCTATGGGACAGCCAATGCCGAATTTGAGCATAATGAAATCTTTCCTGCTCCCCTACCCTGAATTTTATTTTGCATCTCTCGAAAGATATGGGTGCACCGTCTTCTAGGAAGTCGCTTGTTTTTAGTAAGCCTCACTCCTTCCAGGGCTGGAAGCCACGCGGGGGATTACCTGGGGAGAAGTCTGGGTTGTTCCAGATGGGGGATAGAGGACCCAACGAACTTCGTACACCCCATTTCCGAGCAGCAGCTTTCCAGCTGCGAACAATTGTGAGTGTGGCGGAGAGGGGCCCGGTCTTAGCTTGTGGTTTTATATTTGGTATGTGTGGGAGCTCTGATGTGGTGACCGGGCACCAGGCCTCTTCCAATTGGACCCACCGAGGGGGATCTGCTTCTTGCATCCAGGAGTATGCGTATGAGAGCTGCGCCGCTAGGGAATATCTGGCAACATCAGGCACCCCCAGCCCACCCTGCGCTTTCCCCCGCATCATAATTCTTCTTCTGATTCGGGGCCTTTCCCCCCCCAGACAAATTCCATCATTTTCTTTTGCAGAGCTACTACGGCGGGGCCCGGAAAGTGGATCGGCAATGCAGTACAGTAGTACAGCCAACTGGGGATTAAATTCACGGCGCGGAGTCCGGCAGTGAGTCCAGTCTGCCCAGAACTCTGGTTGCTTTGGTTGAACTTTCCAAGAGGAGCTGCAGCGACTGATCCCGGCGTCTGGAGTCCCTTTTCAGTGTTTATTATAAATACTGCCTCACCGCGCGGAGCGCGGCGCGGAGTCCGGCAGTGAGTCCAGTCTGCCCAGAACTCTGGTTGCTTTGGTTGAACTTTCCAAGAGGAGCTGCAGCGACTGATCCCGGCGTCTGGAGTCCCTTTTCAGTGTTTATTATAAATACTGCCTCACCGCGCGGAGCGCGGCGCGGAGTCCGGCAGTGAGTCCAGTCTGCCCAGAACTCTGGTTGCTTTGGTTGAACTTTCCAAGAGGAGCTGCAGCGACTGATCCCGGCGTCTGGAGTCCCTTTTCAGTGTTTATTATAAATACTGCCTCACCGCGCAGAGCGCGGCGCGGAGTCCGGCAGTGAGTCCAGTCTGCCCAGAACTCTGGTTGCTTTGGTTGAACTTTCCAAGAGGAGCTGCAGCGACTGATCCCGGCGTCTGGAGTCCCTTTTCAGTGTTTATTATAAATACTGCCTCACCGCGCGGAGCGCGGCGCGGAGTCCGGCAGTGAGTCCAGTCTGCCCAGAACTCTGGTTGCTTTGGTTGAACTTTCCAAGAGGAGCTGCAGCGACTGATCCCGGCATCTGGAGTCCCTTTTCAGTGTTTATTATAAATACTGCCTCACCGCGCGGAGCGGAGTCCGGCAGTGAGTCCAGTCTGCCCAGTCCGCCTCAGTGCGCCTTAGAGCGGTTGAGCGTTCGAGGCTGATCGGCGGGTGGCGTCTGGAGCTCGGTCAGATGGAACTGCCCCCAGGCGAGGAGACCTCAGGTGTGGGGGTACACACGCGAAACCGGCTGCGGAAGCAAAACTCTAAAATGGAGCGAGGTAAGCCAAACGAACTTCGCCTTACATCTAACGTGTTGCCCCAAAAAGTAGATCTGTGCGCCCTTGACTGCTCAATGGAAACACATTCAGAGACACTGTACGGGGCCGATGGTTCTCCTAGCATGTTACAAACTGCATCTCCAATCAGACAGACACTGTCATCGACTGTTGTATTGCCACCTTCAACGGCAGCCGCGCACCCCGGGTTAGCCAGGCTTGCCGTGGTAGAGGCTGTAGGCGCGGTAGAGGCAGGAGTGGGAGCGGGAGGGGCTGATGCAGCCGACATCCCTCCTGCAGCGGCCTACCTTGAGGCGAATAATAAAAATCACTTCGCTTGCATCGCACTAAATCTGAAGCGGCCCATCGCCAAACTGCAAATTCCAACGTGCAGCATGTAAAGAACCCGGCGTCCGACCCAAATGGTCAAAAAACTCTAGAAGCTCAAACTGAGCACTCATTAAATAGCGGGATCGAATTTACAGCGCGTTTGCCTGTTCTCCCTGAAATCGTGCAAATCGATCTGCCAGAACATCCTCCAACAGCATATCTAGACGCCTCTGAGACCTTCTCATTTGACATTACCGATGCAGATTTATTGGCACTGCGGTCTCCATCAGTCGGAAGCCTAAAATCTCCCGAAAAACAGAATAGCTTCATGCAGTCTGAAGCCATGTCAAAAAATACTGAGACGCTGCAAGGCCACACCAGTATATGGGATTCTCAAAAAACGGCCAAACCATCTGACACGAGGCTTCATATTCAAAAAGGAGCTTCCCAAGTGCATGATATGATAATGATATGATATGATATGGCATTTGTAACGCGCCTAAACACAAGTGTTTCAAGGCGCGACGAGGCAGGGGGGGGAAACAAGGGGAAGACAGACAACGATCCTACTAGGCCAGGTGACATTCAGACCGCGCAAGTGCAGGGGAAGGGGGAAGGAGAAAAGCGCAAGGGGAAGGGGGAAGTGCAGTACAAGTAAGTAGAATAAGTAAATAAATAGGGCCAGCTGGTGGCAAGTGCAAGGTAAGTGCAGACAAGTGCTGGGAAAAAGGGGGGCTGTAGGGATACAGAGAACAGTCCCTCAGTGCAGGGGTTGCCAGGGAGGCAGTGCAAGAGGAGAGTGGCTGGGACCAGGACCGAGGTCGGTGAGAGTGGCCCAGTTGCAGATTCGGTGCAGATTCATGTCGAGACTTTCGCAGGGGAGAGGGAGAGAGAAAGCAGAAGCAAAGAGGAAGGTTTTGAGGTGCTTCCGGAACCGGAGATGGTTCTCCTCAAGTTTCAGGGAGGCAGGAAGGCTGTTCCAGAGGGAGGACCCTGCCACGGCGAGAGATCGACCCCCGACTCGTTGCTTCGAGAAGCGGCTGACCCTGAGGGAGTTGGAGATGGATGAGCGAAGGGCTCGGGAAGGAAGATATTTAGGAAGAGCGAGTTGAAGGTATTTAGGCCCCAGGCCCCAGAAGGCCTTGTGGACAATGCAGAGTGTTTTGAACTTAATCCTCGCAACCACTGGGAGCCAGTGTAGAGATTTCAGTCCTGGAGAGATACGATCCCTGGGCTTGAGGCCAAGGACAAGTCTCGCAGTTCTGTTCTGGATGAGTTGCAGGGGGCGGAGAGTGGAGGTGGGCAGATTAAGATAGAGACTGTTACAGTAGTCCAGCTTCAAGAGAACCAGGGCTCGGGAGACAGTGAGCTTCTGGGGGAAGGAGAGGAAGGGAAAAATACCTCTGAGGAGGTGCAGCTGGTAGTGTGACTTCTTAGAGACGTCAGATATATGAGGGGAGAAGGAGAGTGTGGAGTCGAAGATGACCCCGAGGTTTTTTGCCTTGCAGGTAGGAGCAGGAGGAGGGCCAAGCGAGGATGGCCAGAGAGCTACAGGGAAGGAGGGAGTGGGTGTGCCGATGAGTAGAATCTCAGTCTTACTAGCATTAAGGCAGAGGTCATTGGCGGCACACCATTCCTGGATGGCAGACAGACAGTCAGAGATGAGGGAAGGAAAGGAGGAGGCCGAGGGTAGCCTGAAAATGAGCTGGGTGTCGTCCGCATAGCACTGAAAGTAGGGGCAGAGAGCGGCGATGCGGTGGGCAAGGTGTGCCAGATACTGGTTGAACAGCCAGGGAGAGAGATTAGATCCCTGGGGAACACCACAGGTGGAGAAAAAGATGTCAGAGAGGAAGGACCCAAGTTGGACCTGGGAGGGTCGATTTGAAAGGAAAGAGGTCAGCCATGCCAGAGCCTGACCAGTGATACCCAGGTCATCACGGAGACGGTTGAGCAGGATGGCATGGTTGACAGTGTCAAAGGCAGAAGAGAGATCGAGCAGAATGAGAACACACGGAGTGTTGGAGTCGAGGTTCAAGAGCAGGTCCTCACGGATGTTCAGGAGAGCAGTTTCCGTGCTTCTGGCCGCTCTGAAGCCAGATTGATGGTCATGGAGACTACCAACAGTTTCGGCATGGAGGTTAAGCTGGGAGATGGCCAGTTTCTCCAGGAGCTTGCCTAGGAAGGGAGTGATGGAGATTGGGCGATAGTTAGCCGGGCAGGAGGGGTCGGAGGAGGGTTTCTTAAGAAGAGGGTGCACAAGGGAGTGCTTGAGGGGGGAAGGGAAGATTCCAGAGGCGAAGGAGTGGTTGCAAAAGTCAGCCAGGGCAGGAGCCAGGGAGTCGATGTGGTCCTTGATAGTTTTGGAGGAACAGGGGTGAACCTGTTTAGACGAGACTTTCATAGATCGGACTTGTCTGGAAACCTCGTCAGCAGAAAAAAGTGGAAAGGCAGAGAAGGAGGGAGGAGGGGTGGCTGCAGAAGGGCCAGAGGAAGAGTCGGGAAGAGAGGGAGGTGATAGGAGGAGAGTGAGGACAGGATGTCCTGAGTTTTTGAGATGAAGTGAGAGGCCAGTGCAGTGCAGAGGGCCTGGGAGGGGACAGGAGAGGTAGAGACTGCAGCAGGGTTGGCAAACTCCTTGCAGATTTTAAAGAGTTCAGCCGAGTTGTTGGATGCCGCAGAGATGCGGGCTTGGATAAGGGCTCTCTTTTTGGTGAGAACGGAGAGACGGTATTGCCTTTGGAGCAGGCGGCAGGCCAGTTTATCAGAGGATGAACATGAAGCACGCCATTTCCTCTCAGCCACCCTGCACTTGCGTTTTAGGGTGACGAGATCCGAGTCATACCAGGAGTTACATTTGGCTTTGGGCTTCAGGCGGATTCTCATGACAGGGGCAAGGATATCAAGAGTATCAGATATAGCAGAGTGGAGCATGGAGAGGGCTGTGTCAGGGTGGGAGTCAGCCGAAGGGGGTGGGGGGGGCGAGAAGGTGGCAGCGAAAGCCTCAACTGACACGCGCTTCATGGGTCGGATGACCGAGAAGGTGAGTGGCAATGATGAGGGTGGCTTTGCCTGTGGGGTAGGGAGGGTGAGGTGGGAGGATAGGAGAAAGTGATCACTCCAGGAGAGAGGAGTGGAGAGAGGGACAGAGAGGGGAAGGTCAGAAGAAATCAGAGCATCAAGAGTGTGCCCTGCAGAAAGAGTAGGCCCAGACGGGAGAATAGAGAGTGAGAGAGAGTCGCAGAGGTCACGAAAGAGTCCAGTGGGGGGACAGGAGGCGTCAAGGTGGATGTTGAAGTCTCCAAGAAAGAGGAGTTGAGTGGTTGAGGACAAGAGTGAGGAGGAGAGGTCAGCCCACTCAGAGAGGAAGGAGGAAATTTGACCAGGTGGCCGATAGATAGTAGCCACAGTAAGAGAATGGCTAGGAGAGAGAGAGAGTCGGCAGACAAGACATTCAAAAGAGGAGTAGGTCTGCGTAGGAGTGACAGTGGCAGGAATCCACTCAGGGAAGATAAGGGCAACACCCCCACCTGCACGGTTGGGCCTGGGCACGGAGAAGATCTTGTAACCGTCAGGAAGGAGTGTGTCAAAGCTGGTGACAGAGCTGGCTGTGAACCATGTCTCAGTGAGACCGAGGACGTCAAGGTCCAGTTCCTCAAGAAGGTGACAGATATCAGAGGAATGCTTGATGGCAGAGCGAGAGTTAAGAGTGGCAATGTGGAGAAGGTTGCCAGCCTTGAAGGACTTCCGGGGGGGGGGGGGGGTACAGATCAGAGGTACGCCCTGCGGAGGTGTAGAAGAAGGAGGTGAAGAAGGAGCACTAGAGGGGGCAGGGAGGGAGGGTAGAGGCAAGGTAGCCGAGGACAGAGGAGGGGGGACAGCGGGAGAGGAAAGGAAGTTGATGAGGCGAGGGAAGCGTCTATCAAAGAGGTGAAGGTTGGCCTGAGGACCTTGGACCAAGACGGTCTCATTTGCATAGACATTAATGATGGCCTTAGAGGAGCAGAAGGGGGCCAGGAGGACATCCCAACGGGTGCCACCATTAATGGGAGAAGAGGAGAAAGGAGAGAGCACAGAGACCATATGAAGGGTCCATAGGTCAGGCGAAGGCACAAAGAAGAGGATGTCAGTAAGAGTTTCCTTGGAGCAGGCACTGGTATAGGTGTCAGCGATAGGGAGGCCTGGGTTGGAGACCAGGATGTCCTTTTTAAACTTTTTCCTACCAGATTTAGTGAGGAGAGCAGGATAGTCGATGGAGAAGCAGTTAGAGAAGATAGGCGAGATAGAGAGCACCATGGAGTAGGAGGGAGTGGAGGGGGGGAAGACAGACGATGCGAGAGCCCGCAGACAGGAATAGAGAGGCAGGCACAGGTTTACCACAGTTCAGAACAACAACAGTAATGTGTATTAGGTACACAGTGGAGAGCCCACATAAGTTTGAGAATCCTGCGAGGGGAGAAAAAACCCTAGTTTAGCACAATTCAGAAACAACAGCAGTAATGTGTATTAGGTACACAGTGGAGAGCCCACCTAAGTTTGAGAATCCTGCGAGGGGAGAAAACCCTAGTTTAGCACAATTCAGAAACAACAGCAGTAATGTGTATTAGGTACACAGTGGAGAGCCAACCGAAGTTTGAGAATGCTGCAAGGGGAGAAAAACCCTAGTTTAGCACAATTCAGAAACAACAGCAGTAATGTGTATTAGGTACACAGTGGAGAGCCCACCTAAGTTTGAGAATCCTGCGAGGGGAGAAAACCCTAGTTTAGCACAATTCAGAAACAACAGCAGTAATGTGTATTAGGTACACAGTGGAGAGCCCACCTAAGTTTGAGAATCCTGCGAGGGGAGAAAAAACCCTAGTTTACCACAACTGTTGGACACAGTGAGGTGAAGACACCAGTGCGAATGTAGTGGCCCAGTGTAGGTGGGGTGGGCCGGGAGAAGGTGGAGATAGAAAGTGATGCTGGCGCCTGGCGTCCCCTGCGGACACCTGCAGACACACAGGGAGCCGCAACTGTAGGAGTCGCCCTTGGCCTAGGGGCCCTTAGCCGCAGGGGGCTGCCGGGCAGAGGGCTGCCCAGGAGGGAATGGTTATAGGAAGAGGAAGGGGAGGGGGGGTGTGGGCGGGCAGGGAGGCGGGAGGGAGAGGAGGACCAGGAAGTGGGAGGGGAGGGGAGAGCAGGCACAACAACGCGCTCAGAGCGCGGATGCAAAAGGCATCCAAGGAAAAAATAAACACTTGCTACTCACGGAGGCCCGCTAGGGCCAGGCAGGGCTTCCTAGGCCTATGCTTTCAGCAGGGCTACCGGCGACCGCTCACCCACGCTCAGCTCAACAAAGAAGCGAGCAGGGGGAGCGGGCGTCGAGTAGCCCAGAAGGAAGGCAGCCGGACAGCCAATCAGAGGGGGGGGTGGGCGGGCAGGGAGGCGGGAGGGAGAGGAGGACCAGGAAGTGGGAGGGGAGGGGAAAGCAGGCACAACAACGCGCTCACAACGCATGTAACAACATGCATTGCAAACAAGGTAGTTGGACGTGCACCTAACGACGTAGAAAACAATGCATCATCAGTTGCCTGGGCAAGGTCCGAAAATAAAATGCCCAAGTCAAAATCACAGCTGATACCTAATGTGAACACATCCATGTCTTTTGACATTGCCGCGCGTGAAGCACGGCTAACTGCCCGACTCAAATCAGACTTTAATTTAATGCGTGAGCACTTAAACGAAAGCTTCTCATCTAACAATGTCAATGTGCAAACACCTGGTTGCAAGGCAAGCACTCTTCGCAAAGAAGCAAAATATACCTTTCAAAAAACACCATCTCTATTACACCCTGGTTCCATAGTAGGTCCTCTGAACCTGGATGCACCTGATGTCCACCAACAAAACAACCGACAGAATAAAACGGAGAACAAAAAACATGATGAACACAATGCTGATCACACTGCAAATAACTCGACAGAAAATGGGCCATTGGAATCAAATGAAATTAAAGGTCCTGAAAACTACACGAATTGCAAAGGAAACATTTCCATCGCGGCCGGAATTCAGAATAGCGGCCACCTCAATAGCATTAATGCCATTTATGAAATTATATGAGACCCTAAATGAATCTGTTTGCGACCAAAATTCTATTTTGGCAGTGTTAAACAACAAACTGTTGGCTTTGGAAAAGGGTAATGAATACCTAAGCAATTGTTTGGACCTTGAAGCTGCGTCAACCCATCAATGGCACTCTCGTCTAAACGAAATCACACGACGGGAGGCACATGAAAAATTAGATCTCGCTGAAGCCCTAGTAGAGTGCACCAAGTGGCTTAGACATAATGTCACTGTACAACCACTCATCAATTTAACAAGAGAGCCTGTAGCCGGTAGTCAGTGTCACTCTGACCATGGGCTGAAGCCTAAGCAACAAGGGAGCTATGATCACCTACGGATGCAATCAATCGACCTTGAGAAAAATCTCACAGATACTGAGATCAGCGGTGTAAAAACTGCAAACAAGAATGAGAAAACCATCTCACTCGAGAAAGCAATGCATCTGTCGTTGAATCTACCATCAAAGTAAACAATACAGCTGGCTCCTCTACCTCGACTGAGGTCCAACGAAGGCCCACCACAAGAAAAGAGGCATCAGATGTGACAGTTGGAGCAGAGCAAATTGAAGTGCTCCCTACATCACAGATCACACCGGCGAACCAAGTAGTATTAATAGAGAAGAAAATCTCCTTTGACACTTTCTCAGGCACAGCGAAAACAATACAAACCGCAAAATTATCAGACAAATCGAAGGCAAATCAATCTAATGCCTTGAAAACTGTAAAGAGAGGTCTGGCTCCAAAACGTCCACGAACTAACGAGGCAAAAAAGTTCATAAGAAACCTGAACACACCGCCGCGGCCAGTGGTACAAAAAACCACTGTCGCGCCGAAAAAATCTGACGCACAAGAAACTGCCATGCCGGGAGCAGTTCGCCTCACAGATAACAAGGAACCACCCACCAAACGCAGAAGAGATGACATCAGTCCATCGGCTGACCAATCCATAGAAGGGGCAATTGAACTTTGTGATCTATCAACCTACTCTGTCGATGATGAGCAAGAAACTGACGATGTCTCTAAGGCGCGCG